>NC_056745.1:152358059-152673611 GCF_019279795.1 Protopterus annectens
TCCGACAGCGCGATATTTGAAAAAAATTTAAAAAACAAATGAAAAAATCGGAAATGAAGGGGTGCCACTCGGGAATCGTGGTACCCCTTCATTTGGACCCCAAAACTCAGTACAAAATGAGTAATTCAGTATGGTTGAGAGGTATGGGTCCCATGAAAGCTGTATTTTTAGCTTTGGACAGTCCGGTTTCTACCCTGTGCAGTCGTGATATTAGGGATTTGGCATTCTTTGAGTATTGGGATGGGCCCTTTAGGGGGTTAAGGAGGGGTAAAGTTTGCACTAAACCTGTCAGCCAAGATATAGGCAATATCAGTTGGTTCAGTATAAGTGGTGCCATTGTGCAGTAGCTCAGAGCACATCTGTGTATTGTTATGCAGATTCTTGACATAGCTAAAGAATGCCTTGTGGTTATCTTTAGTATATGCAGCAATTTTGTTTTTGTAACTAGCTTTGGAGGATTTGATGAGGGATCTCAGTTTTTTGCTGAGATTTATAAGGGGATGTTTCCAGTATTAGGACTTTACCCTTTTCTGCAACAGTTTTTTCCTTCTGTTCTAGAGTTGGTTAATGGCAGGGGACCACCAGATTGGCTTCCTTTTTTTGGAGGACAGGATCTTGGTTCTGTTTGGTATGGCCCAATCCATGCACTTGTATAAATGCTCATACAGTGCCTTGGTGTATGATTCAGCAGCCATACACCCATTCCCCATTTGCATGGATGACATGAAGTTTGTCACTTCTGTCTTTAGAAGCTCAAAATTGGCTTTGGAGAAGTTCTTCACTGTGGTTTTCTTCATGGGGGGGTGGTGAGGGTGGGATTTGGATATCGACTGTGATTAACTTGTAGTCAGATCTAACCTGGGGGGAGTTGATTACTGGTGTAGAGCAACGGTCCCCCATGTTTGTAATGACCAGGTCTGGAATGTTTCTAACTCTGGTAGGGGTGAGAATGAGTTGGTCCAGGGCATTGGAGTTGATGAATTCCAGAAATTGTTGGGCAAATGAGTTGGAACAGAAGTAATTTTCCCAGCTAATGGAGGAGTAGTTAAAGTCTCCCAGTATAAGGGAAATAGGCTAATGTGGAGTGGGAGTCTTGGGACATTGTGGAGGATCTATAGCCGGCTACAACCTGGATTGCAGTTTTATCCAGTGTTAGTTGTACCTGAAATATCTCTGGTGCATTATGTTGGGCAGCTAGTCTGGAGGTGTGCGTATCTTTTATGAAGATAGATACACCACCACCTTTAGGGCTTCGGTCCACACCTCCTTTAGGGCTTCGGTCCAGATATAGGGGTCAAAAGGTGTGATATGCATTGTAGCCTGGTAGCACTGGGGTGCTCTCCAGAGCCTTGAACCAGGTCTCTGTTACTGCACAGTTTATGGAGTGACTCGAGCGAGTGCATTTTGAGATTTAGACTTCTAGCACTGAGTAGCATAGCCTTCAGGTTGCGTTTGCTTGCAGTTGTTATGGTGGTAAATTTGTCTTCAGGGTATCGCCTAAAAAGGCAGTATAGGGGTGGCAAGAGCCTTGGCCAGTATCTGGAATCCAAGAGGTGACAGATGCAGGCCATCTCTGGCAAAGCATCGAGGTCTGTCGATCATGTCATCCCAGGCAGACAGATACTGGATCCTCTTTGAATGACACCAGAAACTTAGCCAATTGTTAAAGTCAGTAATTTTTTGCTTGTACTGTGGTATCATTCTGGGTGATGGTAGGATGCTACTCAGGGCTAGGGTCATACCTGCCTGGGCTACAAGATCCGCGAGCTCCTACATGTCTTTTTTCATGTAGTCCAGGGAGGTACTTTCAAAATACTTTCAAAGTTTCTAGTGCTGTTTGTACGCTAGAAATAGCTATAGAAACCCATGTTATCAGCTTTCAGACTTGTATCCCTCATGGTCCTTTAAGCCATATTTCTTAGTGTTTTAAAAAAAAAAAAATCTTGAATCCAGTAACTTCAGTGGTTTGTGCTTGTGGTAGCCTTGAATCCAGTAACTTCAATGGTTTATGCTTGTGGTAGCCTTGAATCCAGTAACTTCAATGGTTTGTGCTTGTGGTAGCCTGCTTCCCTGCATGTCTTATGATGTGAACAGTATTGTTGTCACCCACAGTTTAATAAGTGAGATTATTCATTCATGGTTTTGGAGCTACCTTTTTCTATATCTGTAGGATAATTGCGTGTGTGTGTGTGTGTGTGTGTGTGTGTGTGTGTGTGTATACATACACACATGCGCACGTGTGCGCACGCACACACACACACACATATATATATATATATATATATATATATAGTGTGTGTGTGTGTGTATATATATATATATATATATATATATATATATATATATATATATATATACACACACACACACACACACACACACACACACACACACACACACACACACACACACACATATATATATATATATATATATAAAGAGATAGAGAGGATTATAATCTGCTGACTGATTGTAACATGTTTATTATGTGTTTCAGATATGGATGATAAGAAATGCACCTCTAGAGCAAAGGATCCATGTTGAGAACAATTAATATTCAGTTATAGTGGAGACCTGATCAAAATTCTTTGTAGTGCATGGAGATTTATTTACTCCATGTACCACTTATTTTGAGGGGGGGGGGTTATAGTTTTTTGCTGGCTTTAAAAGCTGGTAAAGCACTTAGAACACCATGTCAAACAAACAGCTAGGGTTGTCAGTAAAATATCTTGAAATCAAGTCGGGGTAGATTGTAAAAATAGACAACAGGCAAGAAAGAAGTTGTTTTGACTTTTGCCGCTATTATTTGCTGGCCGGCATTGTCAGTTGTTGTGCTTAACAGTTCTTAAGACTGAGTCTCACATTAGTGCTTAATTGTTTTTCCTCAATATTGGGGTGTAATCATGAAGTTCCAAGTGCGAGTGTAATCGCAAAGGTCCATGCACTATATATACAGTGCAATGAAAAAGTATTTGCCCCCTTCCTGATTTCTTATTTCTTTGCATGTTTGTCACACTAAAATGTTTCAGATCATCAAACAAATTTAAATATTAGACAAAGATAACCCAAGTAAACACAAAATGCAGTTTTTAAATGATGATTTTATTTATTAAGGAAAAGAAAAACTATCCAAACCTACATGGTCCTATGTGAAAAAGTAATTGCCCCCTTGTTAAATTATGAAGTAGCTGTGGTTAATCACATTTTTGGGGAAGCTGAGTTCAATTTCACCAGCCACAGCCAGGCCTGATTACTGCCAGAACTGTTGAGTCAAGAGATCACTTAAATAGAACCTGTCAGACAAAGTGAAGTAGGCCAAAAAATCCAAAAAAGGAAGACATCATGCCGCGATCAAAAGAAATTCCAGAACAGATAAGAAACAAAGTAATCAACATCTATCAGTCTGGAAAAGGTTACAAAGCCATTTCCAAAGCTTTGGGACCCCAGAAAATCATGGTGAGAGCCATTATCCACAAATGGAGAAAACATGTAACAATGGTGAACCTTCCCAGGAGTGGCCGGCCTACAAAAATTACCCCAAGAGCGCAGCGACGACTCATCCAAGAGGTCACAAAATAACCCAGAACAACATCTAGAGAACTGCAGGCCTCACTTTCCTCAGTTAAGGTCAGTATTCATGACTCAACAATAAGAAAGAGACTGGTCAAAAATGGCATGCATCGCAGAGTTCCAAGGCAAAAACCTGTGGACTGACAAAACAAAAGTTGAACTTTTTGGGAGGTGTGTGTCCCTTTACATCTGGCGTAAAAGTAACAAAGCATTTCAGAAAAAGAACATCATGCCAACAGTCAAACATGGTGGTGGTAGTGTGAAGGTCTGGGGTTGCTTTGCTGCTTCTGGACCTGGACGACTTGCTGTGATTGATGGAACCATGAATTCTACTCTCTGCCAAAAAATCCTGAAGGAGAATGTTCAGCCATCAGTTTGTGACCTCAAGCTGAAGCGCACTTGGGTTCTTCAGCAGGACAATGATCCAAAACACACCAGCAAGTCCACCTCTGACTGGCTTAAAAAAACAAAAACAAAATGAAAGTTTTGGAGTGGCCTAGTCAAAGTCTGGACTTGAATCCAATTGAGATGCTGTGGCATGACCTTAAAAAGGTGGTTCATGCTTGGAAACCCTCCAAAATGGCTGAATTAAAACAATTCTGCAAAGAAGAGTGGGCCAAAATTCCACAACAGTGATGTGAAAGACTTATTGCCAGTTATTGCAAACACTTGATTGTAGTTGTTGCTGCTAAGGGTGGCACAACCAGTTATTAGGTTTAGGAGGCAATTACTTTTTCACATAGGGCCATGTACATTTGGATAGTTTTTTTCCTTAATAAATAAAATCATCACTTAAAAACTGCATTTTGTGTTTACTTGGGTTATCTTTGTCTAAAATGTTTATTTGTTTGATGATCTGAAACATTAAATGTGACAAACTACTCAAGACCCTCTACTCGTCACTCATCAGACCCATCATAGAGTACAATGCCCCGTTTGGGATGGACCTCACAAGACACTTCCAACAGCTGGAAAGACCACAAAAGTACCTCACCAAGAGGATTACTGGCCTCAAACATATGTCCTATGCAGCCCGACTGGAAAACTCCAGCTGTACTCAGTGGCATATCGCTTACTCAGAGGTGATCTATGCCTGACTTACAAAGCCATGCCCAAGTCAGACTTGATGGACATGCTCCACCTAAAGAAATCCAAGTCACTGCGAGCCACTCACTTTAGTGAGTTAAACCTCGCCACAACAATAAGCAGAACATGCTGGAGGGATAGATTCCTGTCACAGAGACTCCCATGCTTTGGAACAAAATTCCTAACTACATTAGGCAGAGCCCCTCACTAACACTCTTCAAGAGAAACTTTGACGAGTGGATGGGTAACAGAAAATACACCCCTGGGATCACTTCATTGGCTTTTATTGACAGAGGCTCAGTTAATTAATCAATGGGGCGGCGAAAGCTGACACATTCTGGCTAGGCTTATAAATGCCCTCGGGCAGATAGTCTAGTACCTACCTATGAACCTAAACATGCAAAAAAATAAGAAATCAGGAAGGGGCAAATACTTTTCCATTGCACTGTATGTGTAATACAGCAAGCACTAAAGAGGTCCCAGTTTGTTTCTACTTCTCTAGAACAGATAGATAAAGTTTAATCTATTCTAATGTACTGCATACTTGAAGAGAGGAAGGGGAGGTTCTGGCATAATGGTTGCAGTCCTTACTTCAGAGATAGAAGGTACAGGGTTTGATTTTGACTTCTGGTTATTGGCTGTTCTTGTAAGAGTCTGCAGACTGATAGCCTAGTATTTGCCTAGGAACCTGTTATCTATGAAGATCTGATGATCTTGCAAAGATGATGCCAATTAATGAATGATGATGAAGATGCAATGATGAAGACAGGCATGATAACGTGAATATATGACAAATAGTATGATGATGAGGTTGCAGTTAATGTGTGAGGAATATTAAGAGGAAAATGCACAGAAGATGAAAATTCAGTTATGATAAAGATAATACAATGAATACAAAGATGCATTGAAGATGTGATGAAGATGAAAATGAATGTGTTATGCATTGAATGGATTAATCCTGGAAAGAAAATGTTTGGAATAATATAACTTTCTTTATAGAGGGTTGTCATTGAAGTGATTCACATGCTTGCTGTTTTCTTCCTAAAACCAATGGTTCCCTAGTAAAATATCTAAAATATGGTGCTTGACATGCAGTGTAATAACAGACATATATAATACTGTACTAAATAGTTGCCTATACATATCTTCATCTCAGTCACATGTCCAACTTCATCACATTTTCAATGCTTACTTATATTCATTGGTTCTTTGTTTTTATTACAGCATCATTGTAACTTCATAATCTTCCTCTTCATGTCCACCTTTATCTTCGGTACATTTTCAGTTTTATCACATCTTTCTCTTCAATACATGTTCATGTTCAGCTTCAGTACATCTACAGCTACATTGAAACTTCATCTTCATTATCTTCATCATGTTTATCTATAGCAAATCTTCATCTTCTTCACTGAATCTTCATTGTCATTATCACCTTCATTACATCTCCATCTTCTTTGTCAACTTCATCTTCATTGTGTCACCTTCACGGTCACACAGATTAGAGCAAAAGTTTTTGTTTAAGCACTAATCCATTCAGTGTATGGTATATGCAAACACACTTTACTGTAGGGCTGTCTTTGCAGTCATTCATGTGTCCCTAGTTTTCTTCCTAAAGCTAATTATGTCATGGCAGGCAATTATTTATCCCACTGCTAGATCTGCGTTATTTCATCGTATTTCAAGCACTAAACACTCTACTTGGAATCTTATACTTGTTCAGTTCTGCTTTTGCTACCTTTTACTTG
Source organism: Protopterus annectens (assembly GCF_019279795.1). Lineage (NCBI taxonomy): Eukaryota > Metazoa > Chordata > Ceratodontiformes > Protopteridae > Protopterus > Protopterus annectens. The sequence goes on from NC_056745.1 coordinate 152,364,461, forward strand.
GATATAGTGGCATTTCATTGTTTACTGCTATATATCTATATATATATATATATATATATATATATATATATATATATATATATATATATATATATATATATATATATATATATATATATATATATAGATGTATATATATATACTCTGACTGAATGACTGATTCTTTTTTTTCAAAGAAACTGTGTATTGTCTTCACTTGTTCAGCATCAAATATTCATTCTCTATCAATCTTAGAATACAATAAAATTTACATGACATTCTCAAATTGTAGTGCTATGTAGCACAGCAATATAAATATTTATTTTTCTAACTGGTTATGGCTAGCTTACCACTCTGCTTACCATATTTATGAGACAGAGCTTGTTATCCTGTCATTTTGGACCATTTCCCATGGCATTTGGATGCATGGCTACCCAGCTCTATTCTAAGTATGATTTAAGGAATCTTCAAGATATTGGTTAGAGAACCCCAACTCCTTGCCCTATATTGCCCTTTGCCTTTTTGATTCATGATTTCATTTTGCCTGTGTGAGTGTGTTAATTACAATAATTCTTCTGATCAATTCGGAAGGGGGACTTAGCTTTTCCAAATTCTGAGTACCGGTAAAAAATAAATCTTTGTTAGATGAATCTCACTTCTCATTATTTATCCTAGCAAGACCTGCAAATCATCGTTGAACTTTGGCAAGGCTTCACAACTCAAAAAAAAGGTGTTCTCATATATCTCTTTCCTGTTGTTGGCATTTCTTGCAAAGACGGTTAGCTTCAGAGAATATTCTGGCAAGACTATTAGGGGTACAAAATCTATGTTGCCACTTTCGCCAGGAGATCTGTGTTTCCTGGCTTTGGTTGCAAGCCTACACATATATATATATATATAATTTATTTCCAGTATTTTCTTGCTATTTGTATCATTACTAATTGCTCCCATTCCTTCACGTTCTTGTTTTCTGACTTAGGAGAGATGTAGCAGACCAGGCTATTATTCTAGTTTCTGCCAAGCCTCCATTTTTAGTTTTTCTACCCCCCCTCCCCCATAATTATAGAACATTCATTTGCTTCTATGTATAGCACCTATTCTTTTTTAATTTTTCTTTTAGCCCTTCATAGTTAAGCCAATGTGCTTCTAGATGGTTGTACTCCCTTGTTCCTGCTTCCCAACCTTCCAATCTTCTCCCGATCTTCCCTTGGTTTATCAGGACATGCCAGTATCAAATTTCTAGTAGTTTCTTTGCCCAGTATCAACCTGCTGTCTCCTCTTTCTATCTCCTTTAGTAGATCTGTTTGGCAGGATGTCCTGTTTTCACTATTGTAATGTTCTTGAGGTAAATAGTTTTCATATTTTTGACTGGCTTTCTGCTGCATAGTACTATTATACTATTAAACTCTTTTTAGCAATTTTCCATCCCAGGTTAACTAATATATGAGTCCCACCTCACTAAGAACCTGCAACAACCTAGATAACTTCAAAACCCAACTTCATTCTCACCTCTATCTAAATAGGATATGCAACTACACTCTTCAGCCCACACCTCTCAAACTACCTTTCTCCTTCTCTCCAGGCTAACCTCTTTACCTTCCTAACCCCTTCTAAAATATTAATTGCATACGCTACTAAACAGTAAATTCTTGCTTTTTATACTATATGCCAATTTTTTTCCTCCTGAACATAACAGAAATTGTTAATATTTTTGCTATTTTAGCAATCTGGTATTTGTATTGTAGACTGTTTGCAGCAACCTGTTATTTGTAATGTAATCTGTGTCTGAACTTTTACATGTAATTAAAATTGTAGTTTCCTGTGGAGCCTTTCTCCCCGGGCCTCCACTGAAAATGGGCCCCCAAGTCCAGTGGACCTCCCCGGTAATCAAACTGAAATAAATAAATAAATAAATAAATCAGCATCCCTTACTTCTAGCATTGCTTTTGTTATCATATCTTTCTTCCTTAACTGTATGTCTTATCCCGATATCAAATATAAAAGTAATTGTTTAGGGCTTTGCTTTAGTGCCTAATATCTGGTACCATCATGCTTCCCATTTCCTTGGGGAGCATCAGTTACTTCTATGCTCCTCTTGGCTTCTTAGCCTTCCATATAAAGTCTTTCATCCATAGCTCTAATCTCTTTATGTCTTTATCTGATGGTGAGTGTCAGAAGGCTTGGCTTAACTATAGTATGTGTGATAAAATATGCTAGTGGATTGCTTATGCACTTTGACTGAGGTCAAAATTTAGTTATCGTCCATCACTGAAGCTCATCTCATATCTTTTGCATTATTTTCAAATAACTCCTTATCCTAGATTCCCTTTCAGTTCTTGATAACCATATCCCCAAATATCGAATTTAGTTATAGTCCTACATGCCTAGATATTGTTGCTTTACATTTGACATCTTTCTTAAATTTATGTCCAATGCTTTTATTTTATCCATATTAATTTGTAACTGGATAGTTATCCAATTTGGCCTAAGATTCACCAGACCTTACTTAGGCCATTATTTTTTGTTTGATAAGGTTAAAATAATGCCACCTGCAAAGATATTGCTGGGAAGTGATCTTTCCATTGATAGCCCTGTGTTTGGGAGCTCCTTATTAGTTCTGCAGTTAAGTGGATTGCATCTAAAAGGACATAAGAACATGGAGGAAGATCATTCAAACATCTGAGAATGTAAACAATACAGTAGAGGGAAGATGACGAAAAGATGTGCCAAGGAGGAGGTATTCATCTCAGGTTTGGCAAAAGCCTTAAGAACGTTGTCTCTGCAACCCAGGCAGTAGGTACATGATAGGGTAACTTACAGGCTTCTAAACTGCTAAACAAATGTCTTTTCATATGCAGCAGATATTGTGGGAACATTATAAAGAATTATACCACTCAGAGCAGACTCAAACAATTACAAAAGACAAAATACAAACTTTTATTAATCAAGTCTCCCTCCAGAAAATGCCACCAGCACACTCTAGAGGTCTAATGAGGGAGATTGCTGAACAAGAAATAGAGGCATTTAAAAAACAATCAGTAGAAAAATCCCCAGAATTAAATTGGACCTCTCATGAGCTCTGGAAACTATCAGGAGCCCAAAATGGCACCTGCATGGAAAGAACTATAATCGAATGCTGGTAAAAACAGAAACAACACCCTCATGAAAAAAAAGTGACAATATCCCCAATGTATAAAGAGGGCAAAAATCCCAACTTAACATCTTCCTTCAGTCCCATATCACTAATGAACTATGCTCATAAATTATTTATGACTATTGTAGCTGGAAGAATAAACAGAATGTTGCTATAGTTAATATCGCCTTATCAGAAAGGCTTTATATAAGGGAGGTGAACAGCAGATAACTTAATAAGAACTTCAATGATCATACAAAATGCCTTTAAAACTGATTCCTAGTAGCACTAATCTGCCTGGATGCAGAAAGAGCGTTTGACTGAGTGAAGTGGAAATGCCTATTTCAGGTTTTAGAAACAATAGATCTCCCCTGTAGGTTGATCAGAGTGCTACAGCAGGTAGAACAACATTTCGGGCTTGCTTTAAGAAGATTTTCCTATTATTAGGGGAACTAGGCAGGTTGCCTATTGTCCCTATTGCTTTTTCCAATGTACCTTGAACCATTGTATTGTATTTTGTGTCATTTCATGTGTTAAAATCTGCAACAAATTACAAAAAAAATCACTCTGATTACAAACTATTCCTGCCACAGTTGCAATATGTTAAGGTGGTACCTGATGACATATTATACAGAAGTAATTAGGCAGCTGCCCAGCATACAGCCAATGCAAACAGAGATTTATTAAATGTAATCAGTATAGTTTGACTAAAGTTAGTACAGCTAAAACAACATATCTTAGAATCAGTAAGCTCATTTTACATGATGAGACAATGATTGGAAAAAAAAGTAAAAAACATTTACACCTTCAGCCTGTTGCCTGGCAGACATGAGTTTTACAACAGGAAGCCCCTTGTCCAGTTTGATCTATTTCTTGTCTATATGCTTCAGAAAATGTTTGAGGATTGACCTGCATGGCATTGGTTGATGAATCTCTAGAAAATAAAAGCTTACATCAATGCACAAAAACAGAAAATTAGAAACAGTATTTTAAAGACGCTTGGTGAAAATAAAAGGATTTAGAGTACTCATGTTCTTTATCAGATAACATACCTTCATATAAAGAGGCTGGAAAGCATTTGACCCAGCTGTGCGTCATGCCTGACTCAACATCAGAGATGTGTAACAGCACTCTCCTCCGTACTGCTGGTGTCAGGATTGACATCAGACCTCTGAACTGTCTATTTCAGAGGAGTGTTCCTGTTTTCAGGCCTGATTTAGGATGTCCCTATTTTTGGAGGCATACCCATATTTTCAAGCTTGATTTACCCCCTTCACACACTTTCCTCAATCCTCTTCATCACATATGATGTTTAAAGCTGATTGGTACACAGAAAGCCACATTACGCTGTCAGCATACAAGTGGCCATAATAATTTAAAGAAAGATGGCACACATCTTACACCCTTTTTCGATAGCAAAAATAAATTACTTTGTGTGGTAGAATTTTGCGATACAGTTAATTAAAGTCTGCAGAGTATACATTGTCTCTTTAGTAATGTGCTTATTTTTTATCATTTTTGTCATTTTTAAACATGTTTTACTGTGTAGTATCCCACATTCCTACTGAAAGCAGGAAGAATTATGTGCTATTTGATATTCAGATTTTATGTTAATTAGATGACCAGATTGATACCTTTTTTTTCAAAGGCCTTTGGTCCTATTTTCAATGTCTGAAGGTTGAGAGGTATGAATGGCATGACTTAAGCTTTACAAGCAGTTAATCATGACCCCTTTTTAGCCAAATGCAGAAAGTTAAATGCTGTGATGGCACTATCAAATGGTTATACAGTTACTTAATGAACATTTTGTTTCAAGTTTCTGTAGATTCTACCTTATCTCACACAGTGACCTTTCACTGCTGAGTACCAGTCTGTTTAGAGGCATTATTGTTCTTAGTTTTTGTAGGCAATATTACACTAAATCTACATTCTCCAAATCAAATACTCTGAACATACAGAATAAATTACAAACAGACTTCACAATGGACCAAAAAGGATTTACATCAAGCATGCTTAGAAGTTGCCTCCACCTCAAACATCTACACAATCCATCTGGGAGGTGGACAGTCCTTGGAAGGAAATATAGTAACTCATCAACTACAGATATAATAACATCACATCTAATACTAATACTTAAGCACTTTAATCTCAATAAAACATATACCTCTTACTTCTGCACACTGTAGAACTCATTACCAGGAACTATTAAAGACATTTCTCTTGCTACTTAGCAGCAGGGCAGTTCTCCTAAGCACAAAAATGTATTATATTTCATATGGAAATATTTGGAAGTAACAAAGTACCACAACCCGTAGTATACAGTTGGGGGTTGGAGGGGATATTCAGAGAAGTTAGCTCAGCAGCACAAATAGTGCTTTGCTGTTGTGGTCTAACAGTACAATGGGGCTAATTAGTGGTTCAAAATATACAAGTGTCACATGGAGCAAAAACTCATTAGCAATTAATTTGAATGTCCCTTAACTGAAGTCTTAGCGCAGTCGGAGTATCTGCACTGAGCCCCCCCACCAACAAACAGAGTTACATAAGCACCTACTGACAGACAGACAGACAGATAAACATACACACACACAGAAAAACACACACACACACAGACACACACACAGATAAACACACATACACACACACACACACACACACACACACACACACACACACACACACACACACACACACACACACACACACACAGATACACACACATACACACACACACACACACACACACACACACACACAGACACACACACAGACACACACACACACACACACACACACACACACACACACACACACACACACACACACACACACACACACACACACACACACACACACACACACACATACACACACACACACACACACACACACACACACACACACACACACACACACACACACACACACACACACACACACACACACACACACACAGATACACACACATACACACACACACACACACACACACACACACACACACACACACACACACACACACACACACACACACACACACACACACACACACACACACACACACACACACACACACACACACACACACACACACACAGAGAGAGAGAGAGAGACACACACACACATACACAGGCACAAAGAACTTAGCTGCTGTAATGCTGCTAGACCGGTTGCTGCCATAAACAGCAGCTTTTGTATGCTACAAAATGACTGCATTCATTCTTCACTGCTCTGCTCTGAAATTGCGGTGCTTGTCTTTTAATCACTCTGCCATGGTATTTCAATCCCAGCACATGGCTCCAGGACAGAGCAGGAGCGAATAAGTAATTTATGTCATGCCACTAGACTACCACATTTGCACACAACCTTATCTAGCAGACTGTTACAGTTCTATAACACACTATGCAATCCTGCTAAAACACAGTTGTGCTGTGTGCTGTTTTTAAATACCATCCAGTGTGTGAGAACAGATTTTACACATCTTTAAAATGTGAACCTTTCAAAATCAACCTGCCTTAGTTATGGTTCACAATACATTTAAAGGCATCTTTACATAATTGTCTAATATGTCTAATATGCATTTTAAATAGTGTTGCCAAAAGTTATGTTATGATACTAATAATCCCTGAATGGCAATAGTCAATAATACAACATTAACCCTGTGGTTGCTAATCTCATAGCTCAAGTTATTTTTGTACAGATAACTGCTTCTGATGTTAATGGTAGCGCTAAGTTAATGGTTTTGTTTTCTTCTTTTTTAAATGAAATACTTAATCAAATGTAAGTTTATAAGCAGTAACCTATGCCTCAGAAACATTCTCAGAAATGCAAAATCCTGCCACCAGGCAATCACAGAGCTTTTCTCTTTAAAATGTATTTATATTTAGTTATGCAAGTGTGAGATATATAGTTATAATTTCTAAACTTTTTTTACAGTCTATATGCTGCTAAATAGCACAACAATTTAATTTCTATCAGTATTAAGTTGCCTATCACAATGGGTCTCTCTCCTTGAGATTCTGTAATGTCAATTTGAATTGACAATCACTTATGCAAGCAAAGAGAACCATATAATAGCATAATGAAAACATGCTCAAATAACATCTCATTAATTATTTTCAAATAGTTATGGTTGCACTATAAATGGAAGACAGCTCTACTGATGTGTGACTAATAGTTTTTTAGAAAAAAAAAAGGACAGAAGTCACTCTAAGAAATGACTTATTTATTTGTAAATTTGCTTCTTCTGTTCTTAGCAGAGTAAGCTGATGAGACAGGTCTTTTTAAATTATAGCATGTGTGGAAACAGATTAGTACATAAAGAAACAGATCTATCACGTCGCTAAACAAATCATAAAAAAGGCATTGCAGAAGTTTCCAGGTTCCCCAAGAGAAATAAGTTACATCCTACAAAAGCTAACAAAAATCAAAGAATGGATTAATGCAAGTCAAGTCAGGTAATACGACATCAGGAGTCTGCAGAGGAGCAGCCTGTTAGTTTCCTTCCAGATGCTGAGGGTGAGGGCACTGTGTGGGTTCTATATTACGACTTCAAAAGATCGTAATATCGAATGCCTAAACAGTGAACTGTATTCATCGAAACGCATTTACACAAATCAATGAATACTTCCAGGTCAAAGTTGGCCAACTACATGGTGTTGGCCTTTTCTCCACTGTAGTGTGATCTCGGAGTTGGTATATTTAGTTAGAGGGGGTGTGGAGTTGTTTTAGGTTTGGTTACTTATGTGGGATTGTGGGGGCAACTTTTTTTGTGCTGCAAGTATTCATCGATTCATGTAAATGCATTTCGATGAATACAGTTTGATGTTTAGGTGTTCAGTATTACAACGTTTCGACGTTGTAATATAAACGCACTGTGTGACCCATACAGAGGACAACATCCTGCCTTTTATGTCCATGCTTGTTTTATGCAAATCTAAAACATTAACCCTTTCAGACTGTAGTATCAATATCAAGATGAATATAATGTCTGGGGATTTAGTTTCATCACCAGCAAGCACAAGAGTTCTGCAAGACGTTTATGCAGAATATTCAATATGGCATATAAGTGCACAGTGATCAAGTAACTCTCCTGTTAACCTTATTTAGCACCTGGGCAGTAGTGCTAATAGGGACAGACAGTAGAAGGAAGAAGATGATTAACAGCATACCTTTACAGTCATGCCCTCGCATTCCTTACCTGAACTCCCCTACTTTTCCCCTACGACTCCTGAAGACTAAACTGTTTGTGAGGTAAGTAAATTTTAAAGTGCTATAAGGCTGTGAGAGGTAGCATAAAAATACAGCAATTACACAGGGAAAACAAAATACAGCAATTACACAGGGAAAACAAAATACAGCAATTACACACAGAAAAAATACAACAATTACACAGGGAAATCAAAATAGAAGTCTAGTAAGGAAAGCAACTGTTCTCTTCCAATGGTCTAACTTCTTTAAAAGGGTAAGAAATGTTTTATCAAATGACAAGTCTCTTTCTGTAAATGGATCTATCGATTTTTTGCTGTTGTTTTTATAGCCATTCAGTGCATCTGTGGAAAGAGAAGGACTTGACCTCCCACAAGCCAACTCATTTGAAAAAAAACTTCTGGAATAGAAGTTAGATCCATGAACACATTTTGTCTGTGTAGTAATGTAGTAGGCATGGCAACTTACTTTTTGCACAGGTGTCTGAAGTGGAGTGGTGTTTGTAGGTTTTCCAGTACTCAGTTGAGTGTAATCTGAAGAAGTTTAAAGTCACTGATTTCTGTTCTCCAAAGGTGAGAAGGGCTGGATCACTTTTTACATTGGAATTAACTAGTGCCATTTCTGTTAGATTTCTGACAGTGATACCATGTGCATGGGGCCTTTCTGTTTTCTCCACTGATGTATAGCCATAAAGCTGGTATATATCAATGAGTGGGATATCTTGGGGTGGGAAGCTGGACACTTCAGTCCATTTGTTCAATCCAGCAGAAGCTTCAGTGAAAAGAGACTTGATGAGCATCAGATCTTTAACAATTGTGGCAGATATCACAACCTATACAATAGTAGTTGATATCACATCCTATACAATAGTTGATATCACATCCTATAAAATTGTAATTTATATCACATCCTATACAATAGCAGATGAACATCCTATACAATAGTAGTTGATATCACATCCTATACAATAGTAGTTGGTATCACATCCTATACAATAGTAGTTGATATCACATCCTATACAATAGTAGTTGATATCACATCCTACATAATAGTAGTTGATATCACATCCTATACAATAGTAGTTGGTATCACATCCTATACAATAGTAGTTGATATCACATCCTATACAATAGTAGTTGATATCACATCCTACATAATAGTAGTTGATATCACATCCTATACAATAGTAGTTGGTATCACATCCTATACAATAGTAGTTATTATCTCATCCTATACAATAGTAATTGATATCACATCCTATACAATAGTAGTTGATATCACATCCTATACAATAGTAGTTATTATCTCATCCTATACAATAGTAATTGATATCACATCCTATACAATAGTAGTTAATATCACATCCTATACAATAGTAGATGATATCACATCCTATACAATGGTAATTGATATCACATCCTATACAATAGTAGTTGATATCACATCCTATACAATAGTAGTTGGTATCACATCCTATACAATAGTAGTTGATATCACATCCTATACAATAGTAGTTGGTATCACATCCTATACAATAGTAGTTGATATCACATCCTATACAATAGTAGTTGATATCACATCCTACATAATAGTAGTTGATATCACATCCTATACAATAGTAGTTATTATCTCATCCTATACAATAGTAGTTGATATCACATCCTATACAATAGTAGTTATTATCTCATCCTATACAATAGTAATTGATATCACATCCTATACAATAGTAGTTAATATCACATCCTATACAATAGTAGTTGATATCACATCCTATACAATAGTAGTTAATATCACATCCTATACAATAGTAGTTAATATCACATCCTATACAATAGTAGTTAATATCACATCCTATACAATAGTAGTTGATATCACATCCTATACAATAGTAGTTATTATCTCATCCTATACAATAGTAATTGATATCACATCCTATACAATAGTAGTTATTATCTCATCCTATACAATAGTAATTGATATCACATCCTATACAATAGTAGTTAATATCACATCCTATACAATAGTAGTTGATATCACATCCTATACAATAGTAGTTGGTATCACATCCTATACAATAGTAGTTGATATCACATCCTATACAATAGTAGTTGGTATCACATCCTATACAATAGTAGTTGATATTACATCCTATACAACAGTAATTGATATCACATCCTATACAATAGTAGATGATATCACATCCTGTACAATAGTAATTGATATCACATCCTATACAATAGTAGATGATATCACATCCTGTACAATAGTAACTGATATCACATCCTATACAATAGTAGTTATCACATCCTATACAATAGTAATTGATATCACATCCTATACAATAGTAGATGATATCACATCCTGTACAATAGTAATTGATATCACATCCTATATAATAGTAGTTGAACATCCGATACAATAGTAGTTGATATCACATCCTATACAATAGTAGTCAATATTACATCCTATACAATAGTAATTGATATCACATCCTATACAATAGTAGTTGATATCACATCCTATACAATGGTAATTGATATCACATCCTATACAATAGTAGTTGATATCACATCTTATACAGTAGTAGTTATTACATCCTATACAAAAAAAGTTGATATCACATCCTATACAATAGCAATTGATATCACATCCTATACAATAGTAATTGATATCACATCCTATACAATGGTAGCTGATATCACATCCTATACAATAGTAATTGTATGATAAGAAATGTATCCAAGTGTGAAGATTGCCTCTGTGTTTCTTTGAGCTGCTCACAGCTATGTTTGTTCATTTGCCCATTTCCCCCTTTACAACTGATACCTGATCAGTTCCCCTCCCTCCTTCATTAATTTGCATGTTTTTTGTTACCTGAAAAGGATGTCTGATCACAAGTGCTTCGAATTTACTAATAGTAGGTATGACATTGCCATCTCACTACCTGATATGATTGTTAATTGGCCACTTGAATGGCCACAGTGTTGAATGGCTAAAGATTGAGTTGGCAAAATTAAAGACCACAACATTGAATGCCAAAAAGGAAAACAAAAAAGGGGGGCGGAGGCAAGCCTCTTGCCCTCCCTGCACCCCCTGCTAATTATACATACCAACACCAAGATCACAGTTCACTGATTCCTGGTGTTCAGTGATCTCAAATAATGCAGTTCTCATTCACTTCTTTGGCTTGATGTTATGGTCATTGATATTAGCAACTTGATGTTTACCCATTCAATATTCTGGTCACTCTACAATCAACTGGGTATTGCTTGGGAACAAAACTAGAATAACTGCAAACAATTTGTTTTTTCTGTCTCCTTCTATTTTCTAGTAAAGAAAAATAAAAAGCAGGGCAGCTACAATAGTTACCTCCTTGCATTTCTTACTACATTACCCCATCCTGAGTACCTTATGCTAAACTGCTCATGTGTAAAATGCATAACAGTATTAGCTAGAAGATATAAATGTTTGCATCCAAAATGACCAAAACATAAACACTAACAAATACTAAGCAGGCATTTTTTTGCAGTGTGGGCTTTACCTTCCATTACTTACGTATGCTAACACCAAGTCCATGCTGATTCAGCGAAAGAGTAAAATGCACTTTAAAATATATTTTTTCTATTCCAGTCTTTCTCCCTGTCAGTGCAATTTCAGTCCATAGACTGAAGCAAAACAGAGACGTAAGAAACACAAGCAAATGCAATCTGAAATATGCATGAAAAACAGATTTTGAGCAGCTGTTTTATAAATACTTAAGCTAGTATCCTACACCATTCTTACCCTGTATTCACTGCATCTTCAAGAAAATATAATATGGAAACAGCAGAGTGTGTGTGAACCGAAAGCAATGTTGATAATGAATAAATAAATCTCTCATATTAATTAATCCTACTACGGTACAAGTTAGCGCTGGATTCTGACATTAAGAAAGGAAAGACTAGAGTAAGAGGTTAAAATGTATATTAAGTTACAGATGACATAATAATAGCAATAATAATAATAATAACAACAATAATAATAACAATAACAATAATAATAACAATAATAATAATAACAATAATAATAATAATAATAATAATAACAATAATAATAATAATAATAATAATAATATTAATAATAACAATAATAATAACAATAATAACAACAATGATAATAATAATAATAATAATAATAATAATAATAATAACAATAATAATAACAATAATAACAACACTGATAATAATAATAATAATAACAATAATAATAACAATAATAACAACAATGATAATAATAACAATAATAATAACAATAATAACAACACTGATAATAATAATAATAATAATAATAATAATAATAATAACAATAATAACAACAATGATAATAATAATAATAATAATAATAACAATAATAATAACAATAATAACAACAATGATAATAATAATAATAATAATAATAATAATAATAATAATAATAACAACAATAATAATAATAATAATAATAATAATAATAACAACACTGATAATAATAATAACAATAATAACAACAATGATAATAATAACAATAATAATAACAATAATAACACCACTGATAATAATAATAATAATAACAATAATAATAACAATAATAACAACAATGATAATAATAATAATAATAATAATAATAATAATAATAATAATAATAATAATAATAAGGTTACCTTATTTACAAACCTTCAGTTATGCCCAACAGCTCATGTCCACTAATGACTGAGTTCATTAAATGATATAAAATTATATAAAATATAGTGGTGACAGACATGAATGCATTCCTACATATCTGATATTAATCCTATATTCCATGTACATCACCTGCTTTCTTTGCTATGTGGGCATTTTTTTTTAAGAGAGAGCAATAGGACACACTAACCTAGATGGTCACTACAGGGAAGGACACAACTCCTTAGAAAGACACAGTTCCCCAGAAAGCCAATACAGTTCATCTGAGCCGTCCCTGGGCTATCCTAATAGATTCCTCAGTCTACAACTTATTTTATGTCTCCCAGATATACTCCAACTGCCTTGTTATTAAGATTTGACTCTTCTAGCTAATAGGGCCCCTCCATTGCTATCCTCTTTGCAATTTCCCCAACTTCAAGCAATATATTCTCCAGAGTACAGCACTGGACAACTTTCTTGACCTGTACCTACTCTCAAGGTTCTAACAGAAAAATGGGACCTCTGTGCCTTGGTATAGATGCCTGGATAGCCTTGAAGGTTAAGCCCTCACCCCTTCTATTGCCACCCTCCATCCCTAAGATAGTTTGAGTTATGCATCCATCTTGCCTGCTCACAGTTTCTTGTGTCCAATCAATATCAAGAAGCAATCAGCTTGTAGCAAAATGCCATGTTAGTCTGAGGTCTTGTTTGTACTCTTAATCCTTTATTTGCCTGAAAGTATTTCATGTTATACAACACAAATAAACTTCCTTCCTTACCGTATGACTGGAAAAAGGTTTCCAAAATATACAGCTGTATATATTAGGAAACCTGTGTCTGCCTGACAAGAACAAAGAGATAGACTCTGTGACTTTTCATAAGGTATTATCCATAGAGTGACTTCTTATTACAATAAAAAGTACAAATTGAAGACAGCAGGCTATCTTCTGTATGTTTACACCATGGGATCAATCATTTATTTCTAGAAATATTCATCCCATGCAAAATATTGTCAGTGACCCAGCAAACTACATCAGAGTGGCACTGTTCTACAACTTGCTCATATCAATGATAGAAGTGTCAGCAATAAAAACAGTTGGTTTCATGGAAATGCTGATTTTTTTTTAAAACATGTCTAACAGAAATGATTGAAAAGTATATCTAAGAGATATAATGCTTAACTCAGAAGTCATACTCACTAGTTTAGATATTTTGTAGTCTGAAATAAAATATAACTGTGCGGAAGGAGTTTCTATAGCATGCCACGTCACACTCACTAGTTAGAATATTTTGTGGTCTAAAACAAAATGTAACTTTGCAGAAGGGGTTTCTATAGCATGCCATATCACACTCACTAGTTAGAATATTTTGTGGTCTGAAACAAACTGTAACTTTGCAGAAGGGTTTCTATAGCATGCCATATCACACTCACTAGTTAGAATATTTTGTGGTCTGAAACAAAGTATAACTCTGCAGAAGGGGTTTCTAGAGCATGCCACGACAGCCTCATCTATTTTCTTAAAAAAAGAAAAAAAAAAAAGTTCCATAAATTTCACAAAGAGAATCCATTATGGTACATTATGGTATGTTAAGAAATTAATGACCCTCTGTGCATCTCTCTCTCTCTCTCTCTCTATATATATATATATTTATATATATTTATATACACACACACACATACACACACACACACACACACACACACACACACACACACACACACACACACACACACACACACACACACACACAAGTAGGGGGTGGCTCACATCCAGTGTAAATGCATGTTCGGCATTACCCTTACTGGGAGAATTTAGGCATCTATACTTACAGTTACATGTTCTCATTTTATTAATAAACTATTTTACTTAATTCAGTATTTAGTTGTATATTGTTTTTGTGATTTTTCTCATAGAAGATGATTTAAGTTCTCTTTGAATTCTGTGATAACTGATTTTGTTTATTCTTTTCTTTTATAATTGTTATTAATTTCCAGCTGAATATGGATACCTTAAGTGAGTATGTCATTCATGATTTGCTAAAGCACAAATATCTCGTACAGTGTAATAAATGCTATGCATATTTAAAGGTAGCACCTGATAACACTGGTGACCTGTGTTCCTTGTGTCAAAAGTTGGATGATTTGCTTACATTATTAGTAGGAAATCTAGACTTGCTGATGATGGTTGCACTTGTGCAATTGGCACTGCTTGGAGAACTGTTGTTACATACATTAATGACTGGACTGGTGAGATAAATAATGTTAGGCAAAGAACAAATAGAACACATTTAGGAAAGGACATGTCTATAGTCTGTAAAAATCACTCAAACCCTATGAAGCAAGACAGTTCCCCTTGACAACTTTGGAATTCTGGATACAAGTATTCAGCAATCTATGGTTTAAGTGCATTTAGAAGGAAATAAAAAATAAAGAAAGGAAGATGTTCACAACAAATAACAAGGAAGAAAAAGAAACTGATTAATGTTTGTAAAGTAAAGAGAATGCTCACTAAAAAGGATACTACTTTGTTATGTAATACACAGATTGCAGGGAAGTATAACATTTTTCATCAGAAAATGGCAGCATTTTTCCAAAAGGGAAGGCAGAAAAAAGAGGCAAGGTGCAGCTGAAAAGGAAGAAATCACAATTGAATGTGGAAGGATTGAGGAACATTACTGTAAGATAAAATGATGAGAAAGACAGACATTGACAGCATGGCTCAAAGTGGATGTACAAATCCAGCTGGATGAGAATTGTGTACCTGCAGATGTAATATGCAATGAAAATAGTGGGAGAAGACTAGTGATGAAGAAGATCGTTCCTTTTAACAATTGATAGAGCAGATAGTACTGAATTAGAAGCTGAATATTCTTCAGATCTGGTCTGAAAAGATTTTCTTGTAATTGGAGATCCAGTTATTAGAGGAGCTGATACTTACAGTTGCGGGGAAGATAATAAACATCAAATAGTTATGATTTCCAGGAGCAAAAATACAGGAACTGAGACAAGACTTGGAACAAATGAATGTAAAAGTACGATCTGTTTTTATTCATATCAGTACAAATGATCTCATCCTCAAGGACTCTCTGTTAGTAGGGAGATTACAGCCCTATTAGATAGCATAGCTTGCACTGCTGTTAGGACACATTTTTCAAAAATCACATACACAAAGGAGAGTCAGGTCACCATGAATGAAAATATTTTTGTTAAATACATGCATGAAAAAATGTCCCAGTTAAAAAAAATGGAAATGTGTAGAGCACCCAAGCCTAATTTGGGGGACATGTGTTCAGGCAAGATGGCTTGGATTTGTTAAGATCAGGAAGAGAATTTTTGCCACAGATATTTTGCAATATTTGACAAACACAAGGCAGAATTGTTGCCAGGTCAAACATCTAACAGTTCACAGATAACAACATTTGATCTATCTCTGATGGTTGTTAATGCTAGGAGCTTTAATAATAACATTTTTATTTAAAAATTTGCTACATTCCCACAAGATTGATGTTGTCATTGTTTGTGAAACATGATTAAAGAAAAATGACTGGAAACCAGTTCTCTCAGGGTATAAATGTTTTTGACTGTAACAGACATTCCAACAAAAAATCAGGTGGAGCTATTATGCTAGGGATTAAAGATTCTTATGAGACCTGTGATTATTACATGTTCAATGATAACACCAATACTATAAACTGTGTAACTGTGACAATAAAGATAACCTTGAAACATAACAATTGTTGGAGTGTATAGACCACCAAAATCAAGTGCTGATGATGTAGAGGAATTCATACATTGCTTGCATGAAACACAGGAGGGAAGAATAACAGTCACTGGGGATTTACATTTACCTGAAACAGACTGGAATAATATTGATTCAACAACATTAGTAGGGAAATTATTCACAACATATGTTCAGGAACAATTGCTTCAAATTCTAAAAAAGCCTACTAGGGAATGAAACATACTAGACATTGTTTGTGTTACTAAAGACATTACTGTTACTTCATGTCAAGTTTTACCACCATTGGTGTAGTGATCATGGAGTTATAAAAGTTAATTTATTGCTAGATCATTCTGCCAAACTGAAATCTAAACCAATGCACAGAAGATCAATAACAGATTGTAAAGAAGCCAAACAGCCACTGTAAAACTAATTGGAGGGATGTGTTCAGTGGAAAAACTGCAAATGGAAAGTTTTGAAAGAGAAACAGTGCAAAAAAAATGTTTAACATCAGGATCTAGGCATACAACATCAGGGGGATGTAGTTCCATAAGAACAAGATATCTGATTAAGATGAGAGACAAAAAAATATAAGAAATGGAAAACAGGTCGAGCTACATCCTTGAAAAATGAAATAAGCAAGATGGCCAAACAAATTAAGCTTAGTATAAGATCTAGAAAAATTTGATGAAAATGTATATAAAGGTATTGAACATAACAGGAAAACATTTTATAGATACATAAGATGTGAAAGGAGTGAAAACATACAAATTGATAAACTGTTTGTAGATTCTAAAATTTATTCTCAGACACAACAGATTATAAATATATTTACAAAACCTTATGTCAAAAACTACACACACTACACACATACAAATAAACCTCATCTACATAAATACACAGACACAAATGCTTACAAAATCTTATGGAAAACAGTTTGACTTCACAAAGCAGGTGATACGTTGTCCTACTTACATCCAAATAACCTCAGATACTGAAATCAAATTAGATTATAATGAAAAAGAACTATGCAAGAGGGATCCAAACAAAGCACAGGGGAGGAGACAGAATTAGTAATGATGACCAGAGAACACTTCAGCAAGAACTTACAGTACCACTATATCTATTATTTACTAGGTCGTATAACTATGGGGAGATTCCTCAAGATTAGAGAAATGTAATTATTAAACCGGTCTTTAAAATAAAGGGGAGTAGGACAAACCCAGAGTCATACATACCGTTAAGTCTATTTTCATGTTGTAGAAAAATAATGGAGAAGGTAATGACAGATAACTTATTGCCAGAACTGGAAAGGCTGGAACTTTAAAACATATATCAGCATGCATATGTTGAAAATAGATCTATTACCACCTGTTGCATCATGTTTTATAACTATATAATGACAGCAATGAATGAAAAACTGCGCTGTGATGTAATTAATACAGATTTAACTTTAGCATTTGATAGGGTCATACACAAAACACTGATAGATAAATAAGAAGAAAGTATTGATGTACTTTTGATAAGATGGATAGCTGAATGGCTTACAAATAGGACATGGCAAGTATCATACAGCAGCAGCTGAACAGGTGAAAATATTTGTTACAGTTCAGGGTGTCCCACAGGGTTCTGTCCTAGGCCCTTACTTGTTTAGATTGTATCTTTTAGACCTAACTTTTTCATCTGAGGTTTTCTGCAGTCTATATGCAGATGACTTGAAATTGGGTAAACTGATTGCATGTGTTACAAATAGGGCATGTCTGGAAAAGAACTGGACTAAATTGACCATTTAGGCACAGGAGAATATTATGCTGATAAATACACCAAAATCTAAGCATATGAAATTTGGAAGATATAAACTGAAAGGTGAATATTTAATACAGCACACAGTCATTGACACTTTTGATTCATTTAAGCACCTGGTTATATGGGGAGATGCAGCTTTGAGTTTTTCTAATCATATCAACCCATTTGTTAATGACAGTTATAGAAATATAGGCTATACAAAAAGATTTATAAAGTCTAGGAAATCAAAAATGATGAAGCCATTGTTTGTTAATTACATTAGACCCAAACTTGAGTAAAAGTAGTAATATGGAAACCTTTTTAGAAAACAAGCATGAGTAAACTGGAAAGAGTGCAGCAGAAATATACCAAGGGGATCTATGGATGTGAAAATGTAGGTTACTGTGAAAGACTAAATTATCTGAATTCATACAGTGTCTCATACAGGTGTTTAAGAGGAGATCCTACAAAGAGCATTTAGAGACAATTACCTGTGGGAAGGTTTGGGGGTTATCAAAAAGATAATAAGAGCCTGGACACTTATTATGGGAATAACTGTTTGGCTATATTGGCAGGCTAGAAGAGCATTAATGCCCATGCTTGAATTAATTGCATGTATGTATGTAACAGACAATACTTCTGACTGTTAGCGTATGTTGGACCAAATAATCATGATTGCACCAAACAATATCAAACTAGTAAGTAACATGGCCAAATCCATCAAGACTGCTTTCCAAAAGTCATTGTATGAGAACTGGGAGACACATTAAAAAAAAAAAGAAGAAAAATAATTTCTTTATGCACTCACACACATGTGCAATTGCACATACATATACAGAGACACAAATGCACATAACACATCCATACACATGCATACACATACATAAGCACTTATCAGCACACACTACACACACATACAAATAAACCTCATCTACATAAAGACACAGGCACAGATGCTCACACTACAGCCATACACATGCATACATGTACATACACATATCAGCACACAAACATAAACACACACACACACACACACACACACGCACGCAAACAACATCCACATGCACACACACACGTATACACACACACACACACACACACACACACACACACACACACACACACACACACACACACACACACACACACACACATACACAGCATTGACAGTTACACATACCTATATAATCTTCAGAGATAAGTTTGACTATTGAAAACAAATGTCTGCATATAAAAAAATGAAATCAGAAATAGACAGTGTTAGGTAAGTGCTGAGGCATGCAATATGCATATGTACACAAAGTATTACCCAACCACTCACTGCACAAAGCAGCACCACAAATGACACAGAGGGTATCACACAGTTGACACTTTTAATAAATCAAGACATAGTTTAGTGCTTTCTTCCCAAAACCCTGAATAGGGAGTTCTTCAGAACAAATTGGAGCTTGAACATGTACACAAATCCAGAGACTGAAAATGTTTTGCAACTCTGGAAATGTCAGGAACTTTGATGCTAAATCTTTCATTCAAATTCTCCCTTACATAAAATGCAACATACTGCACTGTCTGATACTTCGTTATATTGACCCTTTGTTCATGCTGCTGTTCTAATGTCTTGTGTTCTGATACTTGGTTATATTGACCCTTTGTTCATGCTGCTGTTGTAATGTCTTGTGGTCTGATACTTGGTTATATTGACCCTTTGTTCATGCTGCTGTTCTAATGTCTTGTGAAGCATCAGTCCTTGTACATATGGTGTGATAGACAAAATCCTGCCATGAATCTCTTTCCAGGTCAAGGTTATTATGCCTTATGCAGATCATGCCTGGTTTATCTCTAAACATTCCAGATTAAAGCTCACCTCATATTTCCTTAGACTTGTAATAAAGTAAAAAAAAAATCAGAGATTGCAAAATCATCCCCAGTGAACCAGCTGGCCCACAGCATAAACTACTGATTGCCACAATCAGCTACAAGCAGTGGTTAGACAAGGTTCTAAATTCAACAGAGACCAGGCTGAAGACCTTGAATTTGACCGGAGAGAATGTACAACAGTTCAAGGAATTATTCAGGGCTCTAGCACCCCAGGAAAAAGGGGGAATAGGCAGAGTTGAAGAAGAAGAAGAAGAATGGAATCACCTGAAAACAGCATGTGTGAGGACTACATAAGAGATACGGGGTTGAGCCAGGTATGGAAATAAGGTACATAAGGAAAGCTGGTGGTGAAATGCAGAAGTCCATGAAGTCATCAAAAGAAAAAAGGAGTGCAGGAAAAAAATGGGACTTAGAAAAGATGGACCAGGCTTAGAAGGAATAATTGTTAGCTAGGAAAGGTTAAGAGAGGAGTGGCAATAGCAAAGAACAAGGCATCAGGGGCACCCTACCAGCTTCTAGGAAATCACTTGGTAAATATGGCACAAAGAAATTCTATCAAGTTGCAAGGCAAAGACAGAAGGCTAGAGAATATAGTCATCAAACAGACTTCATAATAGATGCTAGCAGAAATCTGCTCAGCAGTCCACAGGACATCAAAGGCAGATGGAAGGAGTACCTCCAGCAGCTTCTGATTGAGGAAAGCCCCACAGAAGGTGTATTGCCCCAGACACAGCCTGTGATGAAAGAAGAGGAGGGACCCACTGTAGAAGAACTAGGAATAGCACTAGGGAAATGAAGTCAGGGAAAGTACCAGGCTCTGATGATGCTTCAGCTGATATGATAAAGATGTTGAGTGAGTTGGGGGAGAAATGGACCTTGAGGGTACTCATAGCAGTATGGAGAGAAAGGTGTATCCTAGATGACTGGAGAAGAAGCACACTAATGCAAGGGTTCTAGAACACAGGAGACATCCGCAACTGTTGGTAGTACACAGGTTTCAAACTCCTGTCACACTGCATGAAAGTTCTGGGTAGAGTGATTGATAAATGAATATGAAGAGTAGTACTAAGTAAGATGGGAATTGAGCAGTTTGAATTCCGGTCAGGATGCAACACAACTGACCTGATATTTGCAGTGAGACAGATATTTGAGAAGAAGCTAGAGATGAGGAAAGAGTCTAACTGGGCATTCTTAGACTTGGAGAAAGCATATGACAAGGTCCCAGGAAAGCTGATTTGGGTAGTCCTGCTGAAGTTCAAAGTCACAAAAATATTTGTAGAATTAGAGCAGGCTATGTATAAAGATCCAATGATTCAAGTATGAACAGTGTTTGTTCTCACAGATGGGTTTCCAGTGGGAAGGAGTGTGCATCTGTACTCACTGCTGTTCATACTGGAGATGGACTACATTAATAAACAGATCAGAGGGGTAGATGACAAAGGTTGCTCTATGCAGCCAATATTGAACTACAGGCAACCTCAGATGAAGAACTTTGGCAAAGGATAGTGGAATGGAATGCAAAACTGAAGGCACATTGGATGAAACTAAGTACAGTTAAGAAAATTGCAATTGCAGCAAATGGGGGACATCAGAAGAAGCTGATAATTGAGACAAAAGGAAAATAGTGGACCATGTCAACATCTTCAAGTATCTGGGATGGTTAATTGAGAGAAGGGAAGTCTGAATGAGGAACTGAAAGCTAGAATTAGATGGGTTGCAGTCAACTGGTGCAGAGGGTCAGAGGTAGTGTATGACAGAAGAATGCCAAAGAAGTTGAAAAGTACAAAACAGTGGTGCGACCAGTACTGCTGTTTGGTACAGAAACCTGGGCAGCGAAGACAGATCAGGTGAGAAAGTTAGAGCTGATGGAGATGAAGTGCCTGAGATGGGTGGTAGAATGCACACTGTGGGTCAGACAAAGGAATTAGGACATGAGAGTACAAGCCAAAGTAGCTCCAATTTTAGAGAAGGTCAAAGAGAACAGATTATAATGGTTCGAACACGTGTAGAAAAGCAGAAGACAATCAATTGAAGAACGTTTGGCACAGACAGGAAGACAGCAAGAGGAAATGAGGGCATCCGTCAAAGAGCTGGATGGATATTTTGAGAAAAGGCTTGTGACTATCAGGCATAGCTGACAAAGAAGGTAGGAGAGTGGCATGGAATTGAGAAAGATGGTGACAGTTGGTACAACACCCCAACCCCATGTAGAAAAATGGGAAAAAGGGGGTTGACATTGATGATGATGAGAAAATGGATGGTATAATGTTATTAGCAGTTTATAGTTTCATATTGCAAACGCTAGAGCTGGTCCTCTAATAGTAGTACTCAAAGGTTGCAATAAAGAGATTAGCTACATGTTAACAAATTCTGAATTTGTTTCCCCTTGATGCATTTGTTTATGAGTGCTATCCAACTTTCCTGGTCTCACCAACTGCAGCATTAGTTATGAATAAAAACCTGGTGGTGAAGAATCATTTAACTACCCCTGTTTTTAAATTGTTAAAGGGAAGGAGTAATGTCTAAGTACTGAAAAACTATCAAACCCAGTTTGAAATACATTGGCCTGGGTTCCAAAAGGCCTTCAGTGTGGAGTATCATGCCCTGTTGCGCAGTTACTCAGTGCCTGAGTCCAAAACATAGGGCCCTACAAACCCATTGAAGATATGTCAATGGAGACTGCCAGGGGCAGATGCCTGATCCCAAAAGATGAACCTGGATTGCCTCACTGAAAAAATCTGGCATTGCACATTGCTGAGTTTCACCAAAATACCAGACATATCATTGGCTAAATCCAATGAACTGAATGGGCTTTTTGGTGGTACAAAAGCTCTTACTATATGTAGGACTAGGTACTGCAGGCAGTACCTGATAGGAATTCAAACTGCCTTTAGTACTACCTTTACATGCAGGTGACACAGTACTGAATGTTTTGGGGTTGGGGGGAAGCCTATGACAGTTTGAAGGCACAGTTGTGTGAAGTGCAGATGGTTCCCTAAACTTGTTTATGGATGGCTTGCAGTACCTTTTTCTTA
Organism: Protopterus annectens; assembly: GCF_019279795.1. NCBI lineage: Eukaryota > Metazoa > Chordata > Ceratodontiformes > Protopteridae > Protopterus > Protopterus annectens. The sequence goes on from NC_056745.1 coordinate 152,387,877, forward strand.
AAAAATAAATGTATTTCTCTGGTGGTCTAAAGGCCTCAAATGCCGATCTATTTTCCTGGAGAATGTGAATGCAGACATAGTGGCCATGTTGATGTTCATGCCCATATTCACTAGTCTGTCCTACAGGTTGAGTTCTTGCACTTGTCAGATTCATGGATGTGCAGCTTCATGTGTTTCAGACCTGGTAATGTAGACAGGCTCATACACATATACGTACATACATAGCCGGCATTAGGTACCCACAAAACCTGCAGTCGCAGGGGCCCCCAGTTTACTTTCCATTTCAGAAGGCACCATGGGAAAGCAATCGCAGTAGCTGGCTGTGGGAAAGAGAATGCGCAAATGTGTTTATAAAATTGGTGACAACTGTATGCTTATTTGGACGTCTGCTTCTGTTCTGTGTTTTTTGCTGCAAACAGTATGTAACTGTATGAATATCATTGTGAAGCAGCAATTTTTCAGGTCCACTTAATGCAAAAGATGGACCTAATTGGTTGCAGCATTACTTGCCATGCATATTGTACTTCCATGTATAATGGGCAACAAAAGAATGGAGGGGATGAAATGGCAACATTTAGCATTACTAGTGGTGTAAACAATGATTACTAGTGGTGTAAACGATGATTACTAGTGGTATAAACGATGATTACTAGTGATGTAAACAATGATTACTAGTGGTATAAACGATGATTACTAGTGGAGTAAACAATGATTACTAGTGGTGTAAACGATGATTACTAGTGGTATAAACGATGATTACTAGTGGTGTAAACGATGATTACTAGTGGTATAAACAATGATTATTAGTGGTGTAAACGATGATTACTAGTGGTGTAAACGATGATTACTAGTGGTATAAATGATGATTACTAGTGGTGTAAACGATGATTACTAGTGGTGTAAACGATGATTACTAGTGGTATAAATGATTACTTGTGGTGTAAACAATGATTACTAGTGGTATAAACGATGATTACTAGTGGTATAAACGATGATTACTAGTGGTGTAAACGATGATTACTAGTGGTATAAACAATGATTACTAGTGGTGTAAATGATGATTACTAGTGGTGTAAATGATGATTACTAGTGGTATAAACGATGATTACTAGTGGTATAATCGATGATTACTAGTGGTGTAAATGATGATTACTAGTGGTATAAACGATGATTACTAGTTATGTAAACAATGATTACTAGTGGTGTAAACAATGATTACTACTGGTATAAATGATGATTACTAGTGGTGTAAACGATGATTACTAGTGGTATGAACGATGATTACTGGTGGTGTAAACGATGATTACTAGTGGTATAAACGATGATTACTAGTGGTGTAAATGATGATTACTAGTGGTATAAACGATGATTACTAGTGGTGTAAACGATGATTACTAGTGGTATAAACGATGATTACTAGTGGTGTAAACGATGATTACTAGTGGTGTAAATGATGATTACTAGTAGTGTAAACAATGATTACTAGTGGTGTAAACGATGATTACTAGTGGTGTAAACAATGAGTCAACCATGAAAGGGAGGAAGCAGGTAGAACAGCATCAAATTAAACTATCTCTGCAACAGAAAAAAACTTTACATTGGTACTACATAAATCTGTAGTCAACTGAAAGGTTGGAAGACAGATGTGGAAATACTGGGTGGCATACTGCTACACACAGTGCTCCTGCCAGTAAAACCTTAGGAAGAAAAAAACAATACTATTTCAAAAGTAAAAAAAAAAATACAAAGGGGGTGGTTCAGCATAACTTATTCAATGAGAGCAGAAGGATTCCAAGATAATTAATAAAAATGAAGGCAACCATAAGAAAGCGGTGAATGGCACTAATGCCAAAAGATGGCTAAATGAAAAAAATATAAAATGACGAAAATACGGGATGGACACAGATGAATATAAAGAATGTATGAAAGACATGTAAAAGTAAAAGCAGTGACATGTAAGAAGAAAACTGCCCATGAAGAGATGTGCTACAGTAAATATGTGGCACTACAAAACAGTAAGGCAATGCTGACAAATAATACTGACCTTAAATGACTGAGAAAAATACCTAAAAAACAGTATATTTTCAAAGATCAAAACTAAGCAGCTGATAATACTAAAAAAGAAGAATGATAAATCAAATGCTTACATTCTCAGAAAATGGTATCTTAACTGTGGTTGCCAAACAAGTGTATAAATTGCAGTAATAAGACATTAAGTCCAAGTATTAACAAAGGTTAACAAAACATGACTGCTGCGCATTACCAGTCCACAGATAAAAATCTTGTAATTGGGTAAGTACAAATAAGAGCAAGAATGCTACAAAATGCACTATACTGTCCAGCTGCAAATCCAAGAACAAGGTAACAGTGATTCTGGAATAAGGTAACACTATTAATCATACTGTTTAAATAATTCTGTGGTCAGATCTTGTGCAGTCATTATGTTTTTTTAATCTTCTTCATAAACAAACCTTAGAGATGTGCATAGAAGGTGACCATATCTAGCTTGGGGTCTGGGAACTGTGTGGCCATTATTTCTTTAGCTTTTTTCACAAACTTCAGGGGTGAGCACATATTGTTGATGTAACTATTGTTGGGGATGAGGACAGTGTGGTCATTATTTTAACTTTTCTCACCAACCTTAGATATGTATACAGAAAGTCACTATAGCTTGTGTGGGGACTGCATACTATCTAGGAACAATAAGGTGAAACATAATACTGCCATCATTTTTAACTTTCCTCACAAACATCAGACATGTATGCAGGTGGCTATTTTTGGGGATGGGATAAGGAAAAAGCTGTTTATATGCACTCAACAGCAAGAGATTGAAATATGTTACTATGTCCTATTTTTTCCTTCAGCTTTGTTCCCAGACTGATATTAGGGGTACACACAAGGCAACTGCCTTTCGAAGTAGGGGTGAGAAGGCATGATGTGTGTATTTATGACACCGGCCACTTGAAATACACAACTGTGGCCATTTGTGCTTTTGCTTTCTTACCAATCTAACATGAGAGGGGTGCACAGAAAGTGACTGCCTTTTTGTTGGGGAGGGGGCTTGGAGAGGCAGACAATATTCTCAGAAAGGATTTATGTATTTGTTTTCCTTCTTTACTGTAAGTTACTATTTTTATCAGCTTTGAACATTAAGGGTCTTATTCCGAAAGACTTGCTCTCAGTGCAAGTGACCAGTTACACTGAGAACAGGCAAAAAACAGGTCTTTTAGAATCTGGCACTCAGTGTAAGCCTGTTTATAGACAGTCCTTCACCAAAGTAAATCACTTACACTGACAGCATCTCTTTTGGAATTTGGCCCTAAGCCTTGGACACAACTTATATTTTATTTTTATTTTCTTTCAGGGAAAAATAAGACTGAATTCCTTTCCTTAAGGTTTTTTGTTGAGGCCATCACTGGACAAAGCATTGGGAAAAAATGCTCTAACCCCATGCCTTAAGATCCCAGCTTAATCATGTTATTTACTGCACAGTTATTGCTGTGTAGTCTTGGTCATTAATGCTGTGTTGAAAGATTGCAAGAAAAAGTAAGTTGACAGCAGCACTATTTTTTTTTATTAGTTCTGAGTTTCTTCAAGTTATCATTGGATGAAAAGATTGGTTAAAAACTGAACCTAAAATGCATCGCAGAGCATATTGAAAAACAAGAGTTTTGGAAAAAAGCTGAAGAGTAAAACAAAATATGAGGAAATTAAAACAAAAGTGTTCTGCATGGTGTGGGGAGGCCAGGATGGGGGAAACAGAGTGTACTGTGATATATGTAATAGGGAAAGCAACTGGCAATATCAGAATGTTACAGAGCTCTTCTCCTAGGGCACCATTCCACCTAAGGCTAGCTTTGTGCATAAGATTGTTCCAATGCATCATCTTTGCAACTAAATGCCAGTATCTGTGAATGTCCCAGTGTGAGATGGGTCAGCTATTCCCATACCAGGTAGTTGAATCTGTAAATGTCCCAATGTGAGATGGGTCAGCTATTCCCATACCAGATAGTTGAATCTGTGAATGTCCCAATGTGAGATGAGTCGGCTATTCCCATACCAGGTAGTTGAATCTGTGAATGTCCCAGTGTGAGATGGGTCAGCTATTCCCATACCAGCTAGTTGAATTAATTTTCCAGTGCTTTTACTGCAATACTGCACAAGGGGGTGTTGTTGTGCTGTGCTCCTGAGTGTGTCATCCTTTAGATCAGATGTTAAACCAAGGCCCCATCAGCCTGAGTTAGTGGTAGCTCAAATGGCTATAAGAGATCCCATGACACTTACTGAAAAGTGTAGCTGATGTTTCTCAGTGACGTTGCCAAATTTCCCCTAGTTAATATGAATGCCACCTTGGGTCTCCCATGAAAAGAGGTTCTTGGCCTTCTGGGACTAACCTGGTCAACAAAGGATATATAAAAGGATGGTGAGGTACACAGCCCTGTCATAATGCAAGAGCACTGTAATTACTGTTTGGTCTGTGTGTACTTCCCAAAACTTAAACTGTTGTGGGTATGATGAGTTGTCACAGTGATAGGGTGATAGTTAAACTGGAAGTGTCCAGGGACCCCCAACTTGAGATTTGCTGGGGGCCCCCAAATGCTAGCACTGGCCGGCATACATTCATACATTTATATGATTATGCAACTTCTCTCCATCTTTGCATACAAGGGTAGTGCGTTCTATAACCTCTGCACCCTGGATTTAGATGTGCTTCCCTTTATATTCTTCTTCTGTCACATTAACTACTTCCTTATTTGTGTGCAGTTCCATCCACTAATTCATTCTAAGTCCTTAAATGCACTATTAATGCATATCAGATCTCTAATGTTCCCATAACTGAGACTGATAAGTTTCAAATGATTAATTTGTAATTCATAATTTAGCTATGGCATACCCCACTTTTGCCAATAATTTTTGCACATATATTTCAATTTTATTGCTCTAAATTTTACTAGTTTACTAGCTGTCTAGCTGTCCCCTGCTTGACCATAATTCTGTAGTATTACAACTGTAAATCTATCCAAAATACATATTATATATATATATATATATATATATATATATATATATATATATATATGTGTGTGTGTGTGTGTGTGTGTGTGTGTGTGAGAGTGTATGTATGTTGTACTATGAATGATCCATACATCCATACATACAGATGCACATAAAGATGAACAGCTTTTTGGCAGCACAGGTTGAGAGAAAGGCATTCAGAGTGAATGATGATTTGTAATGCTGAACAGGATTAACGTCGGTAAACAATGCCAGGTTGTTCAAGAATATCACGTTGATGTAAAACCGGTTGTCCTTCTGTGTTCTGAAATGATTTAAAGTAATACTTAAAACGTGGTTGGTTTTGGCAATTATTTTACTCCTGTGGAAAGAAGTTGAGAGGTATGGTTCCTAGTTATTCCTGTTTTATGAGAAATGTTTATTTATTTTCAAGTTGATGTGACCATTGAGTTAGTATATTTAAATTTGGGGTGTGTGGAGCTCATGGAGTGTGTGTGTGTGTGTGTGTGTGGGGGGCTTGCTTCCCCTGCAAAATCACTTAGTGTATTGTTATATTTGGGGTTTGATGCATTTTATTTACCTCCTGTTATAATGGTGATTATGCCCTCTCCCCTGCCTCTCAACGAATAATTCATCTGCCTCAGTGTTTTCACTTCCCTCTGTTTTTATAAATTCCTTGAGCACTGTTATCTCTGAATATGTCCAGATGGCTAATCTCTCTGACCACCACAGTACTGGAAGCTGTACAGTCATCAACAAAAATGAGATGAATTATCATGTGTTATGTCTTCCAGAGTGTCATGACTGTTAAGATTTGACTGTCCATTGACAGATTTGGAGGATTATTTGTATTTGTTGCATGAGAAGGTGGCAGGAGGTCAGGACATGCATTACCTGAAGTATAGTCAGCCTTGTCTCTAGAAAGCTTTTTTTTATTCTTGTTTGATTCACAAGGTTTCTCCACTTTCTCAAATGCTGCCTTATATTTATGCTCATAATCTATAAACAACAAATCATTTCTGAATTTTTGTCAATTTCCTGAATCTCCTTACCTAATTTTTTGATTATTGTTTCATTTGCCTTAATCAAATCAGTCATCAATTCACATCCATGTCTATTAAACATTTCAAGCAGTTTTTGGTGGAAGTGAAAACCTTTTTCCAGGCCATTTGAATATTTCCAAGTCCAATGACCTTTGGGGAGCAAAGTTTGAATAATACATTCACTGAAATATGTATTCTCTAGCCATAAATTATGATATTTGTGAAGTTTTTGTCCAACATTTCTTCTTGTGCTGACAATGACAAAGAACCACTAGAATGTTCTTGAGAAAATTTAATGTCAGTTTCAAACCAAGGATCCAATGAAAAAGTTTTACCGCCTGTGGATTCTTTTGGTTCACCTGTCACCTTCTTTTTAATAGTTCCATCCATACCTCTTAACTTCCTAGCACAAGAAATATTGACAAAGCTAAAAATAATGGGGGGGGGGGGGCAAAGACCTAAAGATAGGGACAAATTTTAAATATTTCTCCTATAAACTTAGAAGTTTGCTAGAATAACAGGTCTTGTGTTAACAAACATTTTCTGAAGGATATGATATCTGTTTGCATTCCATATCTTCAACACTTAATATGCATGTTACAATCAGAGACTTGGTCATGATCAGAAATATGTATATGTATATGGATCTGTATCTGTATCAATATATATATATATATATATATATATATATATATATATATATATATATATATATATATGGGTCCACTGCAAAATATTGAAATTCCACAATCCCGAGACTCTGAATACAGACATCCAGAATCTCAATATTGCGGAATCTCGAAAAAAAAAAACACAACACAAAACCAACAGTAATAATGTTTATTCAGGGTGCAACTTAAATATACCAACTCCAAGATTGCACTACAGTGGAGAAAATGGCAAAGTTCCTGTTCTGTATGGCAATCTCCATTCACTGTTTTCAAGATTCTGCAATCTCGAGATTCTGGGCGTCAGTATCCATTGTCTTGGGATTATGGAATTTCGATATGTAATAGTGAACATATATATATATATATATATATATATATATATATATATATATTTATATATATATGGATGAAAGCACCGACGAGGATGCCAAATGGGAAAAGGCTGTAGTTAGGGTTAGGAGCGGTCAGGTAAGTGTAGTGATTGTGTTTGGGTTAGGGGGATAAGTGAGTTAGGGTTAGGAGCTCAGGTAAGTGTGTAGTGATTGTGTTTGGGTTAGGGCGATAAGTGAGTTAGGGTTAGGAGCGGTCAGGTAAGTAGTGATTGTGTTGGATAAGTGAGTTAGGGTTAGGGCCGGGTCAGGTAAGTGTGCGTAGTGACGGACCTTAGGGTTAGGGTTTGGGTCAGGGTTGTAGGTAGTTGTGTATGTGTGGTTTAGTGTGGGTTTGTGACTTTGGTCCTTGTGTTGTGTATGTGGTTTTGGACGGGAATGTGTTTTGGTTGTTGATTGTGGTGGGTTATTTCGTTGTCGGGCATGTGTGTCGGTGTTGTGGTGTTTCGCTTATGTGAGGTAGAACCATATGTATATATATATATATATATATATATATATATGAAACAATTCCCATGTCTTTGTCTTTCTGTGCTAATCTACATATCGGCCTCCAGTTCCATTCATCCATCCATCCACAACCCCTTTTTTCCATTTTGGAACATGGGGTCAGGGTGTCACTTCAACAGCGACACTCATCTAGAGTCAAGTTTTACACCACAGTTGTCAAATGCATACTTTTTCTTGCTAAACTGAAATGTATAATTTATTCAGGAATGAGTAGCAAATGATTTCCTGAAGCTAGACTGTTAGGGGGAAGGGGTTGGCACAAAGTTTCGGGTCTTAACCTCTCAGATACAAGATACAGGATTTAATTCTGACCTCTGGTTATTGGCTTGGTTTAGTGTTTGGTGGCTAAGATAATGGTTAAGGTGTTTACCTCACAAAAACAAAGTGCAGGGTTTGATTCTCACTTTTGAGGAAGTTGGCTAGGTTTAAAATGGCCCAAAGGGCGGCTACTCAAGTACTTACCTATGAACTAGTAATATTCAAACTGTGTCATAATAAGCTATAGGTCAGCATTAATTACCCAGAATGCATTTAGGTGCAGCATTAACTAGTAGACAGGTGCCAGAAGGTTTAACTAGTAGACAGGTGCCAGAAGGTTTAACTAGTAGACAGGTGCCAGAAGGTTTAACTAGTAGACAGGTGCCAGAAGGTTTAACTAGTAGACAGGTGCCAGAAGGTCGCCTTCTTTCTATAAATGATAAACAATGGCAGTTGTAAAATGAGTTAAACTACATTTTACATAAAAATTATTACAGTACTTTGCAGTCCATTTTCTGACCATCGTAAATAAGTAATGATGACTGCACTCTGGTTCTGCTTCTTAAGCATTTCCTTCTTGAAAGTGTTTCATTGCATCATATTACTGCCCTGTTTCAATTACCAAACACTGCCCTTCCACATTTTTAGCCATAAGCATGTAGTGTTGATAAGAATAAGACCTACTCCCCACCAACTGAGTGATATCCGGCATCATGCTACACATGAATACACCCCAGAGAATCCCACCCCCAAACTTAGTATCATGCTACACATGAATACACCCCAGAGAATCCCACCCCCAAACTTAGTATCATGCTACACATGAATACACCCCAGAGAATCCCACCCCAAACTTAGTATCATGCTACACATGAATACACCCCAGAGAATCCCACCCCAAACTTAGTATCATGCTACACATGAATAAACCCCAGAAAATCCCACCTCCAAACTTAGTATCATGCTATACATGAATACACCCCAGAGAATCCCACCTTCAAACTTAGTATCATGCTACACATGAGTACACCCCAGAGAATCCCACCCCCAAACTTAGTATCATGCTACATATGAATAAACCCCAGAGAATCCCACCCCAAACTTAGTATCATGCTACACATGAATACACCCCAGAGAATCCCACCCCAAACTTAGTATCATGCTACACATGAATACACCCCAGAGAATCCCACCCCAAACTTAGTATCATGCTACACATGAATAAACCCCAGAGAATCCCACCCCCAAACTTAGTATCATGCTACACATGAATACACCCCAGAGAATCCCACCCCCAAACTTAGTATCATGCTACACATGAATAAACCCCAGAGAATCCCACCCCCAAACTTAGTATCATGCTACACATGAATACACCCCAGAGAATCCCACCCCAAACTTAGTATCATGCTACACATGAATACACCCCAGAGAATCCCACCCCCAAACTTAGTATCATGCTACACATGAATACACCCCAGAGAATCCCACCCCTAAACTTAGTACAGTGCTATACATGAATACACCCCAGAGAATCTCACCCCCAAACTTAGTATCATGCTACACATGAATACACCCCAGAGAATCCCACCCCCAAACTTAGTATCATGCTACACATGAATACACCCCAGAGAATCCCACCCCCAAACTTAGTATCATGCTACACATGAATACACCCCAGAGAATCCCACCCCAAACTTAGTATCATGCTACACATGAATACACCCCAGAGAATCCCACCCCCAAACTTAGTATCATGCTACACATGAATAAACCCCAGAGAATCCCACCCCCAAACTTAGTATCATGCTACATATTAATAAACCCCAGAAAATCCCACCTCCAAACTTAGTATCATGCTATACATGAATACACCCCAGAGAATCCCACCCCAAACTTAGTATCATGCTACACATGAATACACCCCAGAGAATCCCACCCCCAAACTTAGTATCATGCTACACATGAATACACCCCAGAGAATCCCACCCCCAAACTTAGTATCATGCTACATATGAATAAACCCCAGAGAATCCCACCCCAAACTTAGTATCATGCTACACATGAATACACCCCAGAGAATCCCACCCCAAACTTAGTATCATGCTACACATGAATAAACCCCAGAAAATCCCACCCCCAAACTTAGTATCATGCTACACATGAATACACCCCAGAAAATCCCACCCAAAACTTAGTATCATGCTACACATGAATAAACCCCAGAGAATCCCACCCCCAAACTTAGTACAGTGCTATACATGAATACACTCCAGAGAATCCCACCCCAAACTTAGTATCATGCTACACATGAATACACCCCAGAGAATCCCACCCCCAAACTTAGTAACATGCTACACATGAATACACCCCAGAGAATCCCACCCCCAAACTTAGTATCATGCTACACATGAATACACCCCAGAGAATCTCACCCTCAAGCTTAGTACAGTGCTATACATGAATACACCCCAGAGAATCCCACCCCCAAACTTAGTATCATGCTACACATGAATACACCCCAGAGAATCCCACCCCCAAACTTAGTATCATGCTACACATGAATACACCCCAGAGAATCCCACCCCCAAACTTAGTATCATGCTACACATGAATACACCCCAGAGAATCCCACCCCAAAACTTAGTATCATGCTACACATGAATAAACCCCAGAGAATCCCACCCCAAACTTAGTATAATGCTACACGTGAATACACCACAGAGAATCCCACCCCCAAACTTAGTATCATGCTACACATGAATAAACCCCAGAGAATCCCACCCCCAAACTTAGTACAGTGCTACACATGAATACACCCCAGAGAATCCCACCCCCAAACTTAGTATCATGCTACACATGAATACACCCCAGAGAATCCCACCCCCAAACTTAGTATCATGCTACACATGAATACACCCCAGAGAATCCCACCCCCAAACTTAGTATCATGCTACACATGAATACACCCCAGAGAATCCCACCCCAAACTTAGTACAGTGCTACACGTGAATACACCACAGAGAATCCCACCCCCAAACTTAGTATCATGCTACACATGAATAAACCCCAGAGAATCCCACACCCAAACTTAGTATCATGCTACACATGAATACACCCCAGAGAATCCCACCCCCAAACTTAGTATCATGCTACACATGAATAAACCCCAGAGAATCCCACCCCCAAACTTAGTATCATGCTACACATGAATACACCCCAGAGAATCCCACCACCAAACTTAGTACAGTGCTACACATGAATACACCCCAGAGAATCCCACCCCCAAACTTAGTATCATGCTACACATGAATAAACCCCAGATAATCTCACCCCCAAACTTAGTATCATGCTATACATGAATACACCCCAGAGAATCCCACCCCCAAACTTAGTATCATGCTACACATGAGTACACCCCAGAGAATCCCACCCCCAAACTTAGTATCATGCTACACATGAATACACCCCAGAGAATCCCACCCCCAAACTTAGTATCATGCTACACAAGAATACACCCCAGAGAATCCCACCCCCAAATGTAGTATCATGCTACACATGAATACACCCCAGAGAATCCCACCTCCAAACTTAGTATCATGCTACACATGAATACACCCCAGATAATCCCACCCCCAAACTTAGTATCATGCAACACATGAATACACCCCAGAGAATCCCACCCCCAAACTTAGTACAGTGCTACACATGAATACACCCCAGAGAATCCCACCCCCAAACTTAGTACAGTGCTATACCCCTGCATGTTTTCTTAGAAGTGTAGCAGCCTTGACACCCTGATTGATGCATCGACAATATTACATGCCAACACTTGGATACTAACCGTGGGATACGCATGGGGAAAGAGTGGGCATGTACAAAAAATATTTCGTCTTGATCATTAATACAAAGTGCAGTTTCTCTCATAAAAGAGAGAATAGCAAGACACAAGTGGAGGGGTTAGGGCCAAAAAAAAAAAAAAGTTAGATGCATCTACATTTTCCCTGATCTCCAAACTGACTGATATCACTATCTCAACAAGGCAACAAGGACACTTGGGCAAAGCAATATGCAGGCACAATCTGTTGGTCTGCTTACATTGCTTATTAATATAGCTCCTAACTCCGAGATCGGTTCACTTACAATTAGCTCATTACTACTGAACAGGTTTTACAGGCCTTTCCTTGTAGTCACTGAGTGCTACCTCAGATTTTAATGAGCCAAAAATTCATTGCTTCAGCAGTTTCTGGTGGCATGCATACTTTAGATACATTTTTCTAAGATCTTTTTGGAAGCAGTACTGGCTTACAAAGGACAGAAACAACGAGTTCTCAGTAGCTGTCCTTGTATATTTACAAAAAACGTTTGGATATTCACATCCCGACTCCACCCCTTGCCCTGGAAACCACAGTGAAAAACTTCTCTAAAGCAAATTTCACACTCCTCAAAACCGAGGTGGAATCCTTCAAAGCCCCCGAGCCTGTGAAAAATATGGCCCAGACCGCAGAATCCTTTATAAAAGCATTCTATGAACACCTTCAGGAATGCATGAATCATGCAATCCCAAATAAAACCAAGACCCAATCTTCCAAAGGCAGATGTCCTGTCTGGTGGACCCCACTATACAATAGAAGGAGGAAGCTACTAGATGATAGAGCAAAATCCCAAAAAGGGAAGGCATCTCTGATCAGTATTAGCAAAAAACTACGGGCACTCATAAAATTGTCTAAGGCCAGCTTCGAGAGAAAAATTGCACAGGACACTAAGGATAATCACAAGGCTTTCTTTAGTTATGTTAGGAACCTGGGTGGGAATTCCCAGATATGCTCAGAATTAGTCCAAAATGACAAAAAATACACCAAACCCACAGACATTGCCAACATCCTAGCTGACAAGCTCAGCGCAAACCCCCCCCCCTCCCCATCAAAAGGGCAAATATTTATCCCAGCAGAGTGCTGCCCCCCTGACATCTCAGATGCTCAGGTAAGAGCTGCCCTCTCCAAAGCAAAAAACACAGCATCAATGGGACCAGATGGTGTCCCGGGCTGCGCCCTACATGAACTCCAAGAAGAGCTAAACCCAGACATAAAACTACTGTTCAATCTCAGCCTTACTACAGGATATGTACCCAAAGAGTGGCGTACAGCAACAGTGGTCCCTCTCCACAAAGGTGGTGCCTCAACGGATCCTGGAAACTATCGCCCCATAAGCCTGACTAGCTTGGTCTGCAAAGCTATGGAAAGGATCATCATGGACCTCATAAATAAAGATATTGGGGACCTACAGACACTGGATCCTACCCAGTTCAGCTTTGTTAAGGGCAGATCCTGCCTCTTAAACCTGGTTGATTTCTTTGAAACAGTCACCAAGGCCATTGACGAGGAGAAAGTGGTCCACACAGCCTACCTGGACCTCGCAAAAGCCTTTGATACAATACCCCACTCGGGCATTATAGATAAGCTCACCAGCTTAAATATAAACCCCTATGTCACTAGATGGATTGCAAACTGGCTCAAGGACAGAACCCACATGGTTAGAATTGCTGGAGCCATGTCAGACTCCAAACCAGTTACAAGTGGTGTCCCCCAAGGCTTAGTCCTGGGACCTCTCTTGTTCGGTATATATTTCTCGGAGGTACAGGCCAACATGGAAGGACTGTGGCTGACTAAGTTCGCTTGCCCCCTGCAAAAATACCTTTGTAGTGTTTTTTTTTTTAATATTACCGGTTTGGTGATCCAATAGTCGCGAAAGTGCACTTTCGCATAAATGGAGTCATACTATTTCTTTTCGAAAGCATGAGCTTTTGATAAGAAAAAGTAGACCCATATATATATATATATATATATATATATATATATATATATATATGTGTGTGTGTGTGTGTGTGTGTGTGTGTGTGTGTGTGTGTGTGTGTGTGTGTGTGTGTGTGTGTGTAAAACTTAGAAAGTAATGGAAGTGCATGGCTTGGCCCTTGCAAAAAAAAAAAAATAAAATAAAAAACGTGTCTTTGTAGAAGAAGTTAAAAGCATTTTTAATAAACTGTGTATGTTCTAAATCAAGCACTTTTTAGTGTTTGTTTTACTTTTAATGTACTCAGGTTTAAGTATTTTAGTATAGATAAATACATAATTCATTTATATGTATATATAATTACATGTACATGCACACATATACAGATAGATAGATAGGTAGATTGTAAGATGGCTTGTAACAAAGAAGCCGTCATTGGAGTCAGCTTTATGACTTAAAAATCATATTTTTTGAGGACTTCAGAGTTTAGAAAAGGAATGCATTTATTTTCAAGCCAGTCATCAGTACCAAGATAAAGTCACATTTCAATTTGCCAGTACATGTAACCCATGTCAACTGCAAAATAAAACAGTACTTCAGAATTTTTTAGGTAACATGTAGCTTTCTTTCCAATATCAGCAATGGGAAACAAAAGAGCTTCACCTGCAGTCCAGAGAGAAATGTCTATCTGGCTTCCCATTTCAAGGGTCTGGTTACTTTGCCCATAGGAATACCCTCCAGATTACTTTCCTTCTGGTCTACATAATTCAAATGGAATCCTCCCTGTACCATACTCAGACCCAGCGGTCAACACTAGAGTTCTCCTTGAGCCCTTTCTCAGACCTAAAGGCCACAAATGTGCTGTGCACTGGAGAACTGTACAGCAAATACCTCTATTTGCAGCTGTCTGTCATTACTCTAGCATTCTTGCATGTTTCTGGATTAATGCTATTAAAGAGACCATCTATCACTATACTATCTAACTCTTCTAGGCTAACACATTAAAAAGGACCAGATGCCACTATGTTACATGACCCTCTCCCAGCATAGACCCATTGGTTTGAGCCTCAACAGATAGCTACATGCCTGGGCCACCTCATTTACACTCAGGTAGCTGCGGCCTGGCCAGTTTGTCTTCTTAAAGCTTAAAGTCGGGAGGCTCATTGTCCATTATTATAGCTTTGGGCTGGTATCCTGTTTTAGAATATCAACTGAAGAGAGTCATGATCTGTAATCAGGACAAACTCTGTCCCCAAGAAGTAATATTTCAGGGTGATGAATGTACTTCCTGGTATTAAACTCCCTCCTAATATAGCAAATGGAGGGTTCTTCCCCCTCTACCATTACTCTCAACCTCTTACCTCCAGAATCAGGGACAAATCCAAGAATAGTCAGACAATCGGACACGTTCTAAAATATTAGTACTATTAACATGTATAGTTGGCAGAATAAGTCAATACTTATTATCACACATTTTTTCTGAAGTAAAAGAAGTGTGTAACTGATTATTGTCCTAATTTATTAAATGCAATCCACCACCTTATCTCCTCAAATCACCAGTTTTAGTATGGATATGGAGAGTCATTGCAAAATTTTAAGCCACATTTGGAAATGATATCCTTAATAATCAGAGACACTTGAGAGGTATGCATTCTGTACCTGAAACAGAGTTGCAGCTATTGCTATCTTTGAGACATCAGTATGTACTGGGGATTGTTTCAAAAATTGAGCAGCCAATAGTATAGACACTGAGCGCAGCATATTCTGTAACTGCCTAAAAGCAATTCCCATTGCGTTTTTCTCTTTTACCTGTACTGGAGCCTTACCTTTATTTACATCAGTGAAGAAACAATCAATACTGGCACAAATCAGGATCAAACATCTGATATTAGCTAATCAGGACCAAAAATGCTTTCACTTACTTTTAAGTGTCTAGTTTGATCCAATTACGTACTGCTTTCACTTTTTCATCTTACGGTTTCACAAACCCTTGGCCTATCACATAGCTAAAATGGAGGATTTCTGCTATCCGTAACTTGCACTCAACTAGATTATCCATTAATCCAACTGAATGCAAAGAGTTTAAAATGGTTTGGAATTTGAGCAAATGGCTCTCCCAATATTCAAAGAATATTACATTCAGACTACTACTTATCTGCAATGACATTTAAAGACCTGGTTCACCAGTCTCTGAAATGTTGCAGGTTCTCCATGGAGATCAAAAGCAACACCTTATAATAAAAAAGCAGAGCAGGTGTAGACTTTTTTTAAGTTTAGTGTCTGGTGCTCTTAGGATTTTCCAATAACCTTTAATTAAGTCTAAAGTTGACTGAAAATTATCCTTGCTCAGTTTCTCAGTCAGTTCATCCATTTTAGGGCATAGGGTATAAATCAAATTTAGATATGCTGTTTATTACCTTCTTGAAATTATTGCAAATTCTTATAGCCCCATCAGGCTTGGGTACCACCACAATAGGTATGTCCCACCCCTCTGGGGTTCCTCTATAACACCAGGTTTAAGCATCTTTAATACTTCAGTCTTAACTGGTTGGCACTGGGACTCTGGTATTCAGTGTGGCTTTAAGAGTACTATCTTACTTTTACAGTTTATATATTATGCCAAATTAGAATGGTTTTACCTGGCAGCTCTGAGAATATGTTCTTATTTCTGAATACAAATTCTTTAACTTCCTGTTTCTGATACATATTATGCCAAATTAGAGTGGTTTTACCTGGCAGCTCTGAGAATATGTTCTTATTTCTGAATACAAATTCTTTAACTTCCTGTTTCTGATACATATTATGCCAAATTAGAGTGGTTTTACCTGGCAGCTCTGAGAATATGTTCTTATTTCTGAATACAAATTCTTTAACTTCCTGTTTCTGATAAGCTGATAGAGGCACCCTATTCTGTCTTCAGGATGTGCTGCAGGAAACATACTTTCCCCTGAAAACACACTTACTAAATACATTTCATTAGAAGTTTCTTTTCTCATTATTTCAGGACATTTATGTGACACATCTGTCCTGGTTTCCTTTCCCCTGTCTGTCTCAATGTATAATTTACTGCATTTGCTTTCTGTTACTTCAGAAGGGCCTTGCCACTTTGCAAGGATTGTGTTTTTGAATGAGGGAACTAATACAGTTACTTCATCAGGTAAGACATTCTATTACGTGCTCTCTGTTGCACCTGCAGCACTCTCTCCATTTATTCCCTCACTACAGGTATCACAGTTTGTAACACGTCCTGCAGATCTAAAAACTGTCCCATTACACTTCCAGAGGAGGTGATATCTTCCTACCATGTTTCCTTTGCTGTATCCCATAAGCTATTTGGATGCCTGCCATACAACATTTCAAATGATGTGACCCAGATGAGGCCTGTGGTGCATCTCTTACAGTAAAGAAAAGGTATGGCAGCAGATGGTCACATTTTTGCAACTATTCTGAGAGCCTTTTGCAACACAGACTTTAAAGTGTTGTTAAAGTGTTTAACTAGCCCAACTTTGTAGTGTATATATATTCTTGGCTGTTTCACTTTAAAGCACTGGAAAATGTCATGCATTTCTCTGGACATGGCTAGAATGATTTGGTCAGTGACAATTTCTTTGAGAATTCTCACTTTAAAGAAGAGCATTACTCGCTCTTTCTCTAAAGACTTTGCCCCTGACTCTTCACAGGGTACTGTCTCAGGCCATGTTGCACAGTCAATAATTAGCAGGATATACCAACAGCCATTATTAAGATTGTACAAGCAGGCCCACAATGTCCATTGCTATGTTTTTAAAAGGAGCCTTTACAATGAGACAAGGGTAACAGGATTCTTAAATCAGGTATTAGTTGCTGTGCTTTAAAGCTCAGGATGGACAGCACAAAAGTTATCCACGTCCTTCACAACTTCAGACCTGCAAACCCACTCAAAACTGTAATTTTTGCTTTGTCCACATCAACATTACCTCCCAAAATGTGTCTGTGTGCTAATTTCATATCAAGTGTTCTAAAACATTTTGGAATTTACTGCTTCAGTGTCTGTTACCACTTTGTGGTTATTTTGCATAGAAGGCCATTTCTTAGCTCAAAGTGGAGTTATGTAGTGGGCATGTCACTTTCTTTTGGTTCCCCACCTACTCTTTCTTTGTTCTCTCTCACTGTGCTTGGGTTATCCTCCTCACACTGAACTGTTTTAAAATTGATACAGCTTTTCCAGAGATAAGCTAAATCATTCTTTTGTCAGTATCCTGATGTAAAGTGGAAGCCATGGCCTCTTCTCCCACAAATACAGATACAAGCCTTTCCCCTTTATCTAGTTCCTCCACTGTGAAAGTCAATCTGTCAATCCATGCATAACCTCCGTTGTCCCATTTTTGCACATGGGGTCAAGGTGTCACATCAACAGTAACCATCATCTAGAACCAATGTTCACATCGCCACATAGCTAGCCCTGCTGCAGTTGTTCTTCCATACCACACACACACACACACACACACACACACACACACACACACACACACACACACACACACACACACACACACACACACACACACACACACACACACACACACACACACACACACGCACACACACACATATGGCCAGTTTAGAGTGTCCAACCCACCTACTGCATGACTTTGGAATGTAGATGGAAACTGGAGCTCCCAGAAAAAAAGACAAACGAACACAGAGAGGACATGCAGACTCCACACAGAAGGCATCTAATTATTTTCTTCTGTCAAAGATACTGTCTGTTTTCTTTCTTAGGGCAAGTTTTACCTGTTTGTTCCTTAGACTCTTGCTTATATTTGTCTGTCTGTCTGTCTGTCTGTCTTTCTGCTTTGGTGGAGATGACAGCAGCTTAATAATTTGTTCAGGTTCCCTATTTGCTTTTTGTCCGGTATAAGAGCCCTCTTTCTCTTCTTTTTTATTCCTATTTTCCTTTGTTGTGTTCCTAACTAAGAGTGTTTCTCTTTCAATCTGTATCCTGACTTCTTTTATTACTTCAGCAGATGGAGTATTTTGGTAACACACATACTCTCTGATATCTTCTATACGGACTTCCATCAGCATTTTAACAGGGGTCTTTTGACAAAGCCCAACAGTGGCTTTATCTAACCCTTCCACCCTAAGTCAAATCCTGACTTCCTTTGTGTCTTCTAGTCCTGCATTTTTCTCTCGTAGATCTTGGCTGAACCTTTTTTCTCATAGGTTTTTTAGTTATTTTAAATTAGGAAAATCTTGGACATTTATTAAATCATGCAAAAAAAAATTGGGCACCAGAGCTATAGGATCTAAAGATTTACCCAAGAGGGTCTGCATTTCTACTTGTGTTACAGAGTCTTCCCTCTTGTTCCCAAGTACATCACTTAATTGTTTGCTTACAAGCTGCTTTGCTTTTGCAAATATTTTGTGGTTTCACCTGTATAATTATGCTTCTTGAATCCAGTAATCTCAGTAAAGCCTTCCCATCTGCTACAATAGCACATTCATAAAGCTGGTGCTAACACAATGGCAGAAAGTAGGTTCTACACATCTAACCATTCAATATTATTGCACTCCAATGGTATATATTCTCAAGAACACTTTAATTTAAATATTGCTGACTAGTGTTAACCATTTTTGTATGTATAGTATTACTGTCAGTAACTGTAAAATATCTAGCTGCATTTATTTTTGCAGAGCATTTAACACAAATTGGTTCAAATGATGACATTTTTTCTTAGTACAGAAGTATATAGTGAAGGCTTCTTATACTAACCTTTGTGCATACAAATCTGACTTACAATATGTAACTTCAATCAGTAACAAGTACTCCACTGCTAGATGTTAAAAGACTGAACATCATTCTGGGACATCCATTTTGTTAAATCCCTCTTAAGTGCTATCCTTTGGGAGAGATGTTAAACTGAGGTCCCATTTGCTTAAGTAAGTTTGGTGGTAGTTGAAGATCTCATGGTACCTAACTCCCTTATGCTGTATTTCAATTTCAGCACTCAATCTACCTAGTGTGGGAATAGAACCGACAGCCTTCTGCACTAAAAGCGAATACACTAATTCTTGTGCCACTGAAACTGCTCCATTACATTACTCCCATTAAAATCCATTTATATAATGACACTATGTATGAAATATTTGATATTTTTTCTTAAATAATGTAATTGTATAATAGTAATAATTATCGTTTAGCTGTGGGTAATGCAGGATTTACCCATGACTGTCTTTGTTTGATTACATGGGCTTTACCCTCATTATCAAACTATACTAGATGCATGCAAATCCTGCATTAACCACAGCCAAATGTGAATTATTGCAAAAATAACAGTCATTTCAAAATTCGATAGCTGAGATTGGTTCATATTTGGACCTAAAAAATATACATAGCATCAACTACTCCTTCCCAGAAGGTCTAGGAATGGTGAATATATAATGACCTGGGTACATTACCTGAGAAGAAATTAACATTCAGGCCCCATATGGAGTAGCTGAGTATTAAAACAAATTGATTGTCAGGATGCATTCTTGAGTCTGTTTGCAACAATTCCCTTTTAGTGACATTTCCATTCCCAAATCGCAAAGAATCCCTCAAACCTGAATGTATTTGACTAATCGAAAATATGTCTATTCTTATGCGCTCGCGTGTGCTCTCACACACACACACACACACACACACACACACACACACACACACACACACACACACACACACACACACACACACACGTAAAAAATCCAAGGCGACATATTTAAATATGTTATGAATACCTCCATATGAGCTGTAGAAGGAGGCACTACTGTCAGGGCTGAGAAGAGAACTCCTGGCTAACATCAAAGACTGACACACTACTAATTTCTTGAGCTGTAATTGTTTCCTGACTCAGGAGTCGGGTCCGTTCCTATCACTGTATTAGAAATCCAAAACATATGGAGAAATTAAAAGGAGAAAAAGCGTATCTGGCTGCAGGCCTTTGGGTAATTTCAAGTTTGTCTCCCCTCATAACCCCTCCGTACTTAACCACGAGCTGTTTCCTTAGATGTTGTGCCATTCCTCAAACAAACTGATGTGCCAGGTATATCTTAGAACTGCAGATGGGGCGGTTGGTTATTTAGACCATTTCTTTTCTGGGATAACGCTGATTTTCAAGCACTTCTTCTGGATTTCATTTTTAGATTTTAATAGCAGCATGTGGTTTGAGTTTTAGGAAAGGGAGTGACTAAAGCTGCAGGGGGTCGATATGTGTTCAATGGAAAAAATTTTTTATCAGAATTCATTCTGGTGAAGAATTGCCATGCACTCCTAAGACACAGAAAAAAAAACAAGATAAAAAATAGTGTTTCTGCAGGGGGCAAGTCCTTCTCCCACACCCCATGTGAGAAGCTGCATCCCCTACACTACTCTAAATATACTAAGTCCCACATCACACAACAGTGAGGTTGAGGTGAACCTTCCTTATTCCCAGTGCTCTGTGAACTTCCTCTGTGACCCACAACTTTAAAAAAAAGGGAATAATCAGAA
This sequence comes from Protopterus annectens, assembly GCF_019279795.1. Classification (NCBI taxonomy): domain Eukaryota; kingdom Metazoa; phylum Chordata; order Ceratodontiformes; family Protopteridae; genus Protopterus; species Protopterus annectens. The sequence continues at coordinate 152,409,064 of NC_056745.1, forward strand.
CAGAAAATCTAATTCCTATTTTGATAAAACCTGAAAAGTCAAACCAAACAAATACATTTCAAGAGTGCTACTTTTCATTAAGAGCATCACTGCAATGAAACTGTTTACTTTAAATGATCGAAGTTTCACAACATAAGATGTCTGATCATCGAAGACCAGATGACTGAAGAGAAACATCAAACATTTAAAAAAAAATCTAAAACCAAAAAGTGCCTTCTTTCATGCTTTTACAGGGGAACAAGCCCCCCTGCACCCCCTATACCCCCTGCTACTTAAATATACCAACTTTGAGATCGCACTACAGAGAAAAGAATGATAAATTTCATGTTCTGCACTGTATGGTGATCTCCATTCAGAATGTTCAATGCTTCACAACTTCGATCATCTGGTCTTTGATGATCAGACGTTTGATGTTGTGAAACTTCAATCACTTGAAGCAGACCCATGAAACTATAATGACAGCATTGCAACTAGGTTTGCATATGGTCTGAGAATATTTTTGGAACAGTCTTCCTTAATATTTTTTCATTGTGTACTGTGGCTGCTAAGTAGCTAATATAGTTTTTTCAAGACATTACACTTCACCAAAACTACCGATCAAGCCATCTCTCAATAACTGGCATGTAGTTTTAAAATACAGCAGATTGTAAGTTCACTGTGTCCTAGTAATGAGTGCTCTATAAAGAGAATACCCAATCCACATTTATAGATATGTTTTATTCTCAGTATTTGATATGGCTAAATTAATTTTTTCATACATTGTAGTAGAAGTTGCACTTTCATAAAACTCTATGTCAAGCATTAATACTTTGTTTAGAGAGATATATATGTAAAGCCAAACTCACGGGATAATTAAAAAAGTACATACCTGTTTCAATAGGAATTTATATTTGTTAGCATTAATATTCATTCACATGAAATTTTATTTAACATGTTCCAAGTGGTTTAAGATAGTTTAGCTTTAAAACAGCTCTTGTCAGATGCAAGCATTTAATCTAAAAACCTTCTTTGTATGAAGTTATAGATGAATCTACTGTGCATCTGTTTTTCTTTGTACAAAATAGTGGACAAAACCAATCACGTCAAATGCTTTGCAATTCTGAAAACAGATATCTTTTCCACAGACTAACCTTTAAGAACCCTTAACTTTAGATGAAACTTTTTTTTTCATATTACTATTTCAAAGAGCACGCTGCGTTATTTCGACAAATCTAATAAACTGTGTCTAACTGGAATTAAGTCCCTATCAGAACTATTAAACTGTAGCAGACATTATTTTGTCAGGTGGATTTTGACATTTGTGCCATATCCAATGACCAGTTGCAGAAATGGCCAATTATCTAAATGCAGTGCATTCCTACTGCATTTTAATGACAGGTCTCCTTTTTTAGCAATATTCAGCAGTATTCAAGTGGTAGAAAATATGTCATTTCCCAAAATTACTTTTGTTCAGTGTAAGATCTTTCCAACACACCACTGTAACTTACTACACATGCGGAATTCTACTGGAATGCTTACAATGGGCTTTGATTTAAGTGCAAAGTATGGTTAACTATGGAATTAGAATAGCCTGTATCCTTAGGGTAGAGCTTTCTCTCCAGTAAGTGTTTTCTAATTGGTTGCATGAAACAGCCCATGGCAATGACATCACACTAATAACCAGCAGATAGCAGAAAATGAGGCATTGGTAGCATCATTTTGGGGGTATGTATTGATATGACTCCCATATTGTCATGGAGGAGGTGGTGTGTAAATCAGATTTCTCTTTTTTTTATATGATAACTGTATGAATTCAGATGTTGGGGAGGCAATAAAACTGTATGTTTGCTGAATTATAAGAGGTAGAATGCATAATGTAATAAATTAGTGGATTCCTATAACACCAAGGTGAACATGCATGCTTCCTTACTGAGCATGCTTAGAGGTGCAGCCTTGCATGGTGTACAAACAAATCAGAAATGAGGGGTGGGGTCTGAAGATAGCATTAGCTGTTCATGTTATAGCAGAACCAGCTCACCTACTGCAGTACTAGGATCCAGTACATGTTTGAGTCTCACAAAACCTTCAATATTTAGATAAGTTAAAACAGAGTAAAGCCTCATAAATGGTAATAATGATCTATAAACTGTACAGGAACAGTGATAGCTAGCCTGCTTTTAGGAGACAAAACACGCACTCCAAAAACAGGATTCATCTGGCATGAGTAACTGTGATGAGAAAACATTATAAATTTATTATAATTAAGTGACTGAATACCCTTTCAGCTTCTGAGTGGCAGGTATTATAAATGCGTGTGCTCAGTTATTAAATAGGCCGGTGTGCTCGATTCCATCTCTTTATTTATTATGTATGTACATTTCAATAAAATGAAACAGCATATATTATCATACATGCCTTAGTACAGCTGAAAAGGACAATAATTAGTACATAGTTCAGGTATGTATACAAACAACCACTTATTTAAAATCATGCATCACTAGTGAGGATGTGTTAAGCTGTATTAAAAGTGTGTAAGCATGTTAAGAAGTAATAAGAATAAGTATACATTGCCGGTCAGTAAGTGAATCAGGACAATGAAATGTACATCTCCATAGTAAATCTATGTGACATCATTATCTGATACTACCAGTAACACGTTTCCAAATTGTACTCAAGGAAAATGGTAAACTCCAGTGACAGTAAACATTAGAGAACAGCTAGAAGTCACATTTGTCACATACCCAGCCTAATCCACCCCTTTATATGTCTTCCACTGTAATACTAAAGCAAATATTACTATAATCCAGGACTGTCAAAACAGATGACTCCGTTAAATTACAATTATCATATAAGCAATGCAATACTTTGAAGGAACTGTCTATGTACAAAATTGACTGGACATGCAAGTAAAGCTGTCCCATTAGGCTACACACTTCAGTTAATCAATTATATTTTGCACTAAATCATTCATTGTATTTAATCCCATAGCAATGGTTGACAGGGAGTTTACATATAGGTGGATACTCAGCCAACTCCCCATACCTATGAATATATTGTTTTTCCTAACTATATTAGAATAGGTATTTACCTTAATTGTAGACCACCAGTTCAAGACCAAGTCTTGCTCAAAATGGATGAAGGCCCATCTGTAGTCTGTCAAATTAGGCATTCCAGAGGCATATAAAAAACACACACCTGGACTTCTACTCCTTTTACCTTCAACGATTCTTTTATTTTAAGGAAAAGGGCTAAGCTTTCCTTCTACATGTTATCTAAGAAAGATTAGATGTTTCATTGCATCCAAATGTTCTCATCCTGTCTCTTCTTTTTACCTGCCCACTAGTTTTAACTTCTGTCAAATTTCTGATGTTCCGGCAATAGACAAACCATACACCTACTAGAATGTCTCTTCTCCTGTCCATATGCCTATCATAATATCTCTTCTCCTGTCTCGCTGCTTTGCTAGGCTAAGCTATAACCTGGAAAGCCTTGTATTTCCTATGCTCAAGATTATCTCCAAATGCCATTTTGTATGTAGTGACTGGTCTACATCCATGTTGTCAAAAATGTCATAGTTAGGGAATTACCAGTGCATATAGTGTGTTAACTTTACCAGTGTTTTCACTGGTTTGATGATTTGGAACTTGTAGGCTAAATGTACATGGGAGCATGTCATCTCATCTAAGGTAGTTTTAGCAAAGGCAAATTAAATCAAAGGCAGTTCACTGAAATCACATTTGTCAAAAGTGGAGATTGCCTTTTTCTGCAGTGTTGCATAACCTTGGAGATGGTGTATATAATCATGGCGGTGTGGGGGGTGTAACCCCACACAGGGGGGGGGGGTTGCATGGGGGCTTGCCCCCTGCAAAAAAAATATTTTAATGTTCATTGCAGGTAGTTTGATGAAGTGCTTTAGAGTTTTTTTATGTTTGCTGAAACTGCCTTTGACAAATCAACATGAATCCATTTACATATGCTATAATATCAATATTTCAGATTTAGTAAATTGCCACAAAGCTTTACTGTTAGTGCTCCAAGCTATCATGCATTGCAGAGCTCAGTGTAAGTAAAGTAAAACTGTGTTTCACAGCTAATGCTTGAGGAAAAAAATAAAATAAAAAATTCAGGCTGCATAATGCTAGAAGGCACAGTACTGTTTTATATTCATTTGTGTCATTTCTTCATTTAGAAATATAACATATACGATTAAAATACATATGATTCATTTTTGCATCTCAGTACATTTTTTGACTCTGCTCTATTCAGATTGTTTTCATTTGGAAATTTTGACAACAAATATGACTGAACACTGTAGACTCATCCTGATTTAGTCAAAGTTCACTCTTCTCAAAAGCATTTAGTTTAAATGAAAGTGCTTGAACAAAATGCGTTACAAAGCAATGCATGGAAGTTGGGTATTTGTGCAAGATCCGTGAGTACTGGAGATAGGGGAATTTCCCATTTTCTTTGGTATTGTGAATTCTCTGAGTTGGTTTATTTACTTGAACTAGGGTGCAGAAGGCATTGTCCCCCACATGGTGTGTAGAGTGGGTCTTGTCCCCCTGCAAAAATACTTGTTTTTGAAGTGTCTTATTTTGCTATTTCTGTTTTTTTTATATGTTACACCTAGTAAGTACACATAAACAGATTGACATAAACTGACAATTTAATATATGTAGGCCTTCTCCTCCCCTTCTACCTGGTGATGGAAGGTACGAGGTACAGAGCAGGTACCCAACATCTATGTCACATGTTATAAGGGAGGTATAGTGAATGTCCTACATTTGCAGGCCTGGTCATGTACCTCAGATCACATAGACACGACTTATGCAACATATGTGTACAGGTGTTCTACAATGTTAGCAGTTTCATTGCACAAAATACTGATAATACGTTAAAGTTGGTTTGTCATCACCAAAGACATAAAAATAAATTGTATGGGCTCAATTTTTTTCTGTCCTTGTACATACAGCCAATGTATGTATGTCTCATAGCTTTAGCATCTGGTTAATCTACAAAAACACACACACACACACACACACACACACACACACACACACACACACACACACACACACACACACACACATTGACACAGACTTACAGCAGTCTTATTCCAAATCCAACATGATCCCACCATTAATTAATATTAATTAATTAATTACTTAATTAATTAATTAATTAATTAATTAATTAAACTTTTAATGCTAAAATCTCACTACCTGTACATGCTGTGTAAGACATATCAGTTCTAGGTATATTTGTTTTTTGAAAATGTTCATTTTTGTGAAGGGTTAAAACTAGATCATAGAGTTAATCACAATTCATATTGACATTCATTATATTAAAACTTTCTGTTAATGAAAAAGTCCACCAAATTAAACATTAATGTTGCAGTTAGATAAATGCTATACATGTAAAGCCAGACACAGACAATAAAAAAGTAAATAAATACAGACTGGACATGCAAACTGCAGTATTATAGAAAGAAAGAAAGAAGATTCATTCCTAAAGAACAGTTTACGTGTTACAGACATCTTTTGAAACGTACTCATTACAGTCTAATTGCTTCATTTAATCTGATAAACTTTCTTTGTATAGAGAACTACTTTATCCTTTGTACAAAATACTTTAAAAAGTGCTAAGGTTAAACTCAGAACTGATTTAATTATTTCAGACATGGTTTGTAATACAGAAGGAAGCAGGTATTTTTAGCATAGCCTAACACTAGGTCTAAACAGCTTAAATGAAAACTTCTTTTTCCTATTTTTCTATTCAAAGAACATCATGTGTCTTATTCAGCAGATATGAAAGACTGCATTTAATTGGTGATTAAGTCTCTTTCAGAATTATTAAACTGAAATCTTGTGTATTTTATTAGTCACACCTGACACAAGACAGATCCAATGAACAATTGCTAAAATGGCCAATTATCTAAAGGCAATCCATTTTTCTCACACTTTAATGACTGCTTTCCTTTTCTGCCGCCACCCTGAAGTGTTGATTTGTAAGAGTATGTGTAATATCCTTAAATTACTTTTTCACTGCAAAGCCCTTTCTCTATAGTGTCCTTTATAACTGAGAAAGCTCAATGTCCCTCATATTTCACAGGACTTGCTGTGAGGCTTTGATGTAAGCATTTTAATGTGATTAAAGGGGGTACAAGATGAGTATCTGACCCCAAGATAGATCTTATATTTCTCTAATGGTTTCATAATAGGTTAGAAAAGCCACCCACAACAATGGCATCATGCTGGTTACCGCTATATGAGAAACCATGAGTCACTGATGGACAAGTGCTGACCTGCAGACTGTATGTAAGTCCATCCAATTATCATATTGTCCTGAGAAAGATATTGTGCAGTGCCATTAGTGATACATTTCAAACTCATTAAAGTGTAACAGAAATATATATTCACATTCAGGAAGAGGTTTGAGAAGTGCGTGATTGCTGAATTATAATAGCTGTATCTTATACTATAATATAGTCAAGAACTTCTGTAAATACACCGTATGTTTGCATTACTCCACTCAAAGAAGCTTGCATGTATACACCCATATGAAAAACAGAACAGAAGCATAAAATAAAGGAATTTTTCACCAGTAAGTCTCTACTTGTGTTTCAGAGACATCTGAGCCTCTACAGTGCTGTGACTCTTTGCAAGTGTTTGATAGGGAAAGTAATAGCACCAACCCCCCTTTAAGAGTAATGTAGCTTAAAGAAGAGTAACATCTCATATGGAGAAACAATGGTCAGCAGCCTGATATGACAGGAAATGCTGTGGTTCAGTTTGAAAAGCCAGTTGTTCCACATCCAATAGGTTGACCATCCGTTTTCACATTGGCATACCTATGTTTTCTGCAACAAGCAGTGTTTACCTGTATGCCCATACATGTGACTATGCCCCCTACTCCCCACCTTACATAAAATCTGCTCCACATGGCTGCACCACCGAGGAAAAGAAATACACCTTGTAACAAACATGTTGACAGTACAATGTAACTAGTCTGTAACATCTGATAAGAATCTCCAACACCCGATACAAAAACAATGTAATAATTGGTTAAAACTGCAGGCCGAAAATATGTGCCAACATGAGGTTCAAAACTGTTGTTGCTTTTATTTGTGAAAATAAATTATCACTTGATTGCAAGAAGGTGAATAAATAATCCACTTAGCTTCCAGCTGTTCATAAATGCATTATGCATTAAGATGTTATTTTAATGGCTGGTTTGTTTTCTTGTTTGTTTTCTCTGAATGAATATAATATTAGACAGAGCAGATTATTAGCTACTGAAGTAGAACAGCAAGCAAAGGTAGAACTAAAGACATAGTTAATTTACATATGGATATATTTAACAGCTTGCCTTATGAAAATTAAAAATGCACATCACGATACAATGTTTGAAATGCATGTATAATAGAAGAGCCATGATGAGGCATGAAAACAACATATTTGGGTTGTACGCACATGCACTAGTAAAGTAACGAATCAATAACAAAATAATGAAAAGAACACAGCATGTACCTGTATAAATATTGTCAGATATATGTAAGCTATCATGATAAAGGTGAATAATTGTATTGCTAAATAACGGCCATCACACATTTGACAGAACTAACAGAGCAGCAGAAGTAGAAAGTGCAAACTCCACTGACTAGAGTACTGTAGGGCTAGGAAAGAGACTACCAGATTAGCCATTTAGGCATTTAAAAGACATCCCCCGGATTCACGAATCCTCCGTGTAAGACTAAATATGTCTTACACGGAAACTGCAGTTGAACGGTATGACATCAGCATGCCATGCATATTCACGCGGGCACGCTGACTCCACTCCAAGTCTAACACAGACCATGCAGGAAGGCAGGGGGCGTGTCTGACTGCTGAGCAGTCCAAAGGTCCACGCCCCTGCAAGTGTCTGAATTGTGAAATGTCAACACACATGAGTGAGTCTGCTCAAATGTCTACATACCCAACACTACACTCCCTCACATTGTAAACTCCCAGTACAGTTATAAAATGTAAAACTTTCAATTTTTTTCCTTATAATTCCCGATATAGCTGCCCGTATTTGCTCGTGTTTGCGCGGGTGTGCCCATTGCTTAGCTACAGTTAGCAACTTGACATCGAAGAGCATAATAAGAAATTTTATGCAAATTAAGCCAAATAGCAATAGCACAGTGGTAGAGCCTTCGCACAAAGAGGAGGCATTCCCGGTTCTAGTCCCACCACTTCCCTTTCTATTTTAGGTTTTAAATTAGTATATGAAATAATTCCTGACATATATGAATACAATTTTACTAAAAAGCATTGAAATGGCCTATGTATCAGTGAACAAAATGTATATATATAAATGTAAGAAGGATCTTGACATATAAATGCCCATAGCTAAGCAGCGCTTTACCCAGCACAATATAGCTACCCGTAGTTAAGCAACGCTTTACCCAGCGCAATATAGTTGCCCGTAGTTAAGCAGTGCTTTACCCAGTGCAATACAGTTGCCCATAGCTAAGCAGTGCTTTACCCAGTGCAATAGGTTTGAGTGGAGCTGTGCACCGTAGGGCAATGTGGAGCAACGTAGAGCAAAGTTTCCTAAACACAGCCACACCCCCTAGCCTGTTTGGACAGTAGTAAAATAAAAAGCAATGACAAGGTCTGAACAAGGGACACTGTGCACCATAATCAAAGTACTGAACCTCTAAGCCATGACAGCTTAGGATAAACATCCACTGTTAACATACATATACTTATAAATGGTAGATTAACCATTGCTAAGCTTGTCTGCAGTCAGCCGAGAATTTTCAACAATGGCCAATCACAAAAAAGTGCGGGAAATGCGGCATATTTAAGCTCCATAGGCAGGAATACTCGCCATAACTGATTGTAGTGCCCATCTGCAGTTAGAATGGCTGGTGCTGGAGAGGGTACTTGCTTTCGAGTGCAACGCTGGGGCATCGAGGAGTCAAAATACATGGTTTGGCTCCTTGTCCACCATCATGAGTCAAGACTCCTTCAGGGCCAGTTCCAAGGGATGGAGTACAAAACAGAGACTTGGAACTGGTTAGCTCATGATCTCACCAGTGCCACAGGCGTCCCTCGGACTGGTGAGCAGGTCCGTCACCACCATGCAGACCTGAAGAGACGGAAGCAGGACCTACTGAACCAATTGATACTGGAGGCCCGTCACATGCAAGATGCCCCACTACTGAGTAGGTAGCCATGGAATGCAGTATGTAAGACATGCTAATTTAGTCTATATAATGGATAGATATGTCTCAATATCCCTTCATTTACTTCACAGCTGCAGGTGTCCATACTGCGAATCAGCAAGCCTATGCAGATAGGCTGCTAAGGCTGTGCCACCAGGCAGGTTAGTAATTATTCTGCATGTATTGTTATATAAAATAGGTGAGAGAGCCTGAAAAAAGTGTTGTAGCCCAATAATACAGCCATAAAATGCCCTGAATAATTCCTCTGTATGTACTGTTATATAAAAATAAGTCAGAGAGTCAAAAAAAGAGTGTTGTAACCTATTAATAAAGGTAAAATAAGTCAGAAATAATATCTCTGCATGTACTGTCATATAAAATAAGTGAGCGAGCCTGAAAAAGAGTGTTGTAACCTATTAATAAAGGTATAATATGTCTTGAATAAGTCTTCTGTATGCACTGTAATATCAAATAAAGGAGAGAGCCTGTAGAAAAGTGTGTAATGTAATTAATAAAGGTATAATACTTGGAGTGTGTCTGTGTCACTTACTTTGAAATGTTGTTGTACTCTTGCATTATATAAATAGTACTGTTGTATTAAGTGCTGTCAACCCATAGTTGGGCAGTCCCATATAAAGTGGAAGAAGGAAGTGCCAGTAGCTATGAAGCATATATACAGTCCTCAACAGTCGGTTAATGGCTGGCATGCATAGGTAAATCTGGCAGACAGGTAGCTTGTTAATGTGTTCCCCAGAAATGTGAATGTGCTACATGAAATGTAGTGTTCTCTAGAAATTTAACTGAAAATGTCATGTGAACACATCCAGATATGTAGGTATATAAATATAAATAAAATATATAACTATGTAGCAGTAACATCTGCATCTTGGACAGTTAGTATGTCAGATATAGGTCAGGTTTTTGATAATGTTGATGTTTTTTGTGATAAGATTCTTAACAGAAAACTAAGAAAATTAGAACGTGATCTCATCGAATATAGGGATGGCTTTGCCTACCCTAGCCCCAATGGTTACAATAAAACTTCTTCCAAAAACAACACCACAAACACAGATAGGGCTAGTGACACATATGACAGACAAGAGGAACCCCTTAGAAGAAGTGAAAGGCTAGCAGAGAAGAACAGAAGGGGTACTAACAACCAGGATTTTCAACAGAACCCCGGCCAGACCGGGGTTTGGGGACAGAGACAAAGACAGGCACCGAGGTCTTGGAATTTTGTTCACTAACAAACCACCATACACCAACTACCCTAACATCCCTGGATGACCCTATAACTGACCAAGCCCCAAATCTGGGTTTACACAATCAAAACCCTACTAATATTGAGGGTAACTGCACTATTTCAAGGAGAAACAACTTTGCCATACACAATTATATGGACATGAACCTTCCTATAAATGCTTTTGATGTTTTCACCCGAGGGCTACATTTTGTCCCAACTAAACCCATGAATTTAACACAAGCTTTGATAGATTTAAAAAAGTTTACCAGAGCTTTAAACTTAAATTTGATTTTTAAAGGGCAAACACTTAATGCAGCAGGCCCAACGCGTACAAGTCTCTTTAACCCCCCACTACACCCAATAATTCTCTTTTTTGAAAAGTTAGTGGAGAATGACTTCAGGAAAGTATATAATAATCAAGAAATTCTACTTCATCCAAATTTTTCTGAACAAGAAATGAATTTTATTGAACACTTGCATGAAGAAAAAATCAGGGTTATGAAACCTGATAAAGGAGGGGGAATTGTCCTTATGTTCTCAGAGGATTACGAAGCCCACATGCACACTATGTTGCAGAATGACGAACAATACGAGACGGTTTCACGAAACAAGATCAATATAGCCTTTGCTGAGATCAAGTACTATCTTAGTGACCTTCTATTACAACAGGCCATCAATGAAAAGGTCTACAACTACTTACATGTGGAAAAGCCCAGAATACCAGTCATCTTTGGGATACCTAAAACCCACAAAGGAATAAACCCACTACAATTCAGGCCGATTGTATCAGGAGCAGGTGGAGTGACTGAGCCACTGGGAAAATTTATTGATTACATGACCAAAGAATACACGTCTTTATTGTCCCATGTCTGCAAGGATTCTTGGCACTTCCTCCGGGACATTCCCACCTCTTGCTACTCCCCAGACACCTTAATGGTCACAGTGGACATCAAAGATCTGTTTTCCAGCATCCCTCATCAAAAAGGTTTGGAATGGTTTGCCCAATTTCTAGGCCAGAAGACAACCCTTAGTAACAAAATGTCCAACTTGCTTACGAAATGATGGAGATGGTTTTGTCCAACAACTTCATCTTTTTAATGGTGAATTATACCGCAACGCAAGGGGTTGCCATGGGGGCATCTTGTGCATCCTTCACGCAAATGTAGTATTGCACATGTGGGAGCATACATTCGTTTTAATACCCCCATGGAAAGATTACATTCTCTTCTACAGATGTTATTTGGATGACATCTGTATTTTATGGTCTGGCTCTGAAGGGAACCTATCTGAATTCCTTACACACATCAATTCAACAACGAATTTCCTACAATTCACACACACAGTGGATCAGCACGAACTTCATTATCTGGACATTACTCTTTACAAGGACTACAATCAGAAAACTTTCCATTCCAAACTACATCGCAAGGCAACATTTTCTAACTCCTTGCTACACTTCGAAAGTGCCCACCCACCATATCAAAAGAGGGGATCATTAAGGGCAGCTCATCAGAGCAAGTAGAATATGCAGTACGGAGAAAGATTTTGATTCTGAGGTGGAATTTTTGAAAAACCTTTTCTTGGAGAGAGGTTACCCTCTGGAACTATTTCTAACTCTAGCAGCAGAGGTAAAATATGCACGACATTCCCTCTACAAACCAATACTAGGGGGGGGGGTTTGTACCAGTGACCAACAATACACAAAACAAGGATACTGTTCATACTAACAGTTTTGCACACACATACTCATCAAATTCCTATGAATTGGAAGAAACAATCTTACATCACTGGCCGGTTTTAACCCTCTTTGAAGAACTAAAGGACTACATACCACCTAAACCCAGTTTTGTTCGTAAAAGAGGGGCTAATTTAAAGGAATTATTTGAAAGAAATCAAAGAAGAAAGATGAAGGTAAAACAACCAAGGCTGGGCACATTTAAATGTGGTGCCTGTGCCCAATGTCATGCCATATCCAAAGAAACAGCACCATACCTCCCGTCTAGGAACTACAAGATACACCCCACTGGATTTTACACCTGTGCCTCTAGAGGGGTTGTATACTTGGGGATGTGCACCAACTGTCAAAGTTTCTATGTGGGCAAAACTGAGAGGGAATTAAGAAAACGTATCTACGAGCATCTTTATGACATGACGAGGAAGAAGGAAACCAACGCCTTCTACAAACACTCACTCTCCTGCCCAGAACCCAAAATCCAGTTTCTAGTCCTGGAACAGGTTGAGCCAGATGCAAGAGGTGGTGACTGGGAATCCACCTTGGGCTACCGTGAACTATTATGGCAGTTGAGACTGAATGCAGGGAAGCCACCAGGTCTGAATGGGACGATCAGCATTAAACCGGTCCTCAAGCTTAGGAGGGCTAGGTTATAACTCTCACACTTGACCCCCTTCATACCATAGCATCTCCACACAGCACACTAAATTATTGAACATCCACGGTTATAGGACTCCGACTAATAAATCAAATTCTATATGAAATGTTATATGGATGGGCATTAAAAATATCTCATGCATATTTTATTGCATGTTTTTTATCAGTGTAAAGTAATAATGGGAAAAAAAAATTTTTAACAATTCACTGACAATCTAAACACATTTTTAAGCATATTCTTCAACAATCTACAACCCCAATCAGACTTCAGACTTTTATGTTCTGAAACCTAGGAAACTGGCATTTTAAAATGTTTTTTTATGGTTAGTCATTTTTATTTAAGTGCACATGTTATTGCAAACATTTCATTTTTTGAGTTGATATAATGATTAACTTTTTTACCACCCAACTTTAAAGCACCAGAGTACCTTAGTAGTAGATTTCACTAATTAATTAATTGTATAATTGCCAGGCTATTTAATGGAGGTTACTGCACACTGCAATTTGTTTTCACTTGATAAAGCTCAGGATTGCCTGAGCGAAAGCGCTTGTGTGATTTTATCTGTGACTTTTGGAATACTTCAGAAATAAAAATACAGCCTTTTGGACTTTAGCAGAGTTCCGGTTCCTTTCTTCAAGGTCGTGGATTATTCTTTGCTTGTCTTTGGTTTTTGTGCATTACTTCATATAATGAACTAGCCAAACCCATTACATAACCTAATGCATGTTGCCTAGTGTAATAATACATGTAGGGGATATACACCTGCAGTCAATAGGAATGTAGTGTAGACTAAAAGTACTTATAAGATGTTAATGGAGGTATCTTTTTACACCCTACTGTATGCGCATAAACAATGCAATTCCACACCTCAATTGGGTATGTCTAATCTCAAAACATTTGTTGGGGCATATGTCCTATTGTTCTATAAATATCTGCATTTACTTTGATGCATGTGCCCTGTTCAAACACCACAATCTTGGTGGCCTGCTGCCACCAGTCATCCCTGCATGCTGTTGTAATGTCCACTGTCATTCAATACATGCATGTGTTATGCTTGCTGTTCAACTGTTGGAACTCTGGTGTGTTGGGTTAATGGGAATATTACTGCATGCTGTTACAACTAATTTGGAATGCTGTTGTTTATGTTGTAATTAAACACACCTAATCACAGAACGTATGGGAAGGCCGGTCCCAGCGGACCCTCCTGTCCCTCCTCAGCTGGCGATTGCACCTGGTACCAGCAGGTCCGGTGCCCAGCCTGGGCTCCCCTCCTCCATTGGTCCTGTGCAACCTTCAGGTGGAAGCACTGCAGGGGATGGGGCTCGCCCCCCTGCAAGCATGGGTGGAGAAGGGCCACCTGTCACCCACCGAAGGGTCCGGGTTGTGGTGCATATGGAGGTCCAGCGTTTAGTCGCTGATCCCCTCAGCTTGAGGTGAGAGTGGCGCGACTCACGGTTGAGCCTGCCCCTCCTACGCAGCCCCCAGCACAGCCACCCTCGGGGCTGTGAAGATGCAGCGGTGACTGCCCATGGGTGGGGATCTCAGTTCTACTGTTACCATCTGTGGGCTCATGGGCTTGCGATTTCCAAACATCCGTCCCCATCAATTGTGTTCACCCAACCCATGTGTCATACTCCACCCCTGTATGCATCTTGTTTGTCTTGTCTGTTTACCTCCTCAACCTACCTCCCAAAATATACCTACTTCCTCTACCTCACATTCCACTCTCACCTGAAAAAAAAGAAAAAAAGGGCAATCTGTTCCCACAAAAAAACGACGCCCCATATATAGCTGCACATTTCACACACATGTCCGCTGGACATGTAAACTGATAATTATAATTGGCAGTTCAACATACTTTGTTGTCCTCACCCCTCTCTCAGGGGTGGAAGGTTTCAGATTTCACTCCAAATATGTAACATATGCACAGCTGTTGCTGTTAAAGAAATGGGCAGCTATGGACCTTCCCTACACCCATCCTGCACATCCCGAGCTGGTTTCCCTACTGTCTTTCCCTCTTTGGGACCCCTTTTTCACCACTTTCCTATCTCCCCATTTTCTTTTCTTTCAATGAAATTAGCGCCGGGGTTAGTGGGAGTAAGCACTTTTAAGCAGTAGTTAGCGGGTTTGAGCGAATGTGCTCATGTGTGCGCTTAGCTAAGCATCACTAAGTGTCGCGCAAACCCACACAAAACCGCTTACAACTGCTTAAAAGTGCTTTAGTCACTCTGTATGTTAGGGCCCTTGTTCTGCTCAGCAGCAAAATAAAACACCTCTGTCAGCCTCGAACCCGGACCTTGTACACACCAGACTGCATGAAGCACCACTAAGCCATGGCAAACATACAGCAAATTGGTACAGAAATAAATATATCATGCATCAGAATGAGTGAATGTAAAGGACAAATAGGAATGCCATAACACAAATCTTGTTCTGTGGATCTTTACCAGCAGTTCTTGTAAAATTGCATTACATGACTGTGAAAAAGAGAACCAGCCATTCTAGCAGGAAATAATGTTACAGCAGCACTTTACAACCCCCACACAGTATCATAGCAGGACAAACATTAGCATATCTGATTAGAGCAGATGCCATACTTCCCAACTGTGACTAATTTTCAGGCATGTCCCTGATTTGGAGACAGGTTTTAGCTGTGTCCCTCTGAAACCCTCTGAAAGGTACTGACGTTAGGCAGAAAGGTGGTGAATTACACTTAATGAATAATGACAATAAGTAAGAGTTAGACACTGCTTGTACTTCAGGAAATGTGTATTAATCCATATGCTCTGGTTTTCTCAAAGTCTCAACTTAATGTTTCTAATATTGTAACGGTGTACCTCACTTCTACCTACTTTTCCCTGAGTCTGTTCAAATATGTACCTGAGTGTTTGAGAGGCCTGGCAGAGGCAGAAACACACAGGCATATCAGCTATTCTGCTGTTACACACTGTGCAAATAGCTTTGGAAGGAGTTCCAGAAGCATACCCTTATGTAGAGTACAAAACTGAAATACCAAGGGATGTAGCCATGTACTGGTAGCAACCAACTGTGACAATGCCATTGTTCCAGTGCTGAAAAGACCGGTGTGGTGCACAGAGAAAGAATAACAGGCTAACCTCTGGCTACCATCTGGATAGGTCCACAGTTGGGAGATATGCAGACAGACTACTTGCCTTGGTAAACTAACAGGTACACAGCAACCCTTTAAGTCCAGCTAGATAAAGTGCACACATTAATACATAATGCTCTCTGTCTTTCTGCACCCCTACCCAAATGTACAATATACTTGTGTGTTCAGAGTCCACCAAGGATGTAGGTAGGCATACTCAGTACTGAAATTTGTCCAGTTTCCTTGAGTAGCCTGTGCTAATATCAACACTAAAAAAGCAGACACTGTTCAAAAGTGAGTAAATTAATATTCACAGTATGGCAGTTCACAAACAGTTCATGTGCCAAATGAATACATCTCAATAACTACTTTAGTATGGCAGTTAATTGTATAAGTAGAAAAGAAACTACATACTCCCATGTATCTTGTGTTAACATTTGTAGGGGTGAGTACAATTCTACACTGATGACTGTGTAGTGGAAGTGGCAACATTCAGGTCTGAGTACAACATTTAAATCACTGGCTACACCCCTAGCTTCAGATATAACAACTATACCAACCTTCTGACTTACACAATGGTGTCCACAGCAAAAAAGCATGGGCCCCACTTTGGAAAGCTGAAAGGGCTACGCCAACCTGACATAGCAGTTTATAGCATTGGGTTGCTATGACAGTGAGTACTGCAATTACCACACAGCAGGCTGCATGCAATTACTAAATGGTGACCACCAATTGGTGCAGAGGCCATCACATGCACTTGTGCAGATACCTATAAAAGCAGGCTTGCTGGCCACACATGCAATCATCCCATTGCAGATGCTGTTCATGCTGCAGCAAGGCCCAACAGGTCAGCCGTGAGGTCCAGGGACTTAAAACAGTGTGGACCTTGTGTGTGTATGGCACACACATACAGAGAGTTATATCTGTGTCACATATATTAGCATCTGTACATGTGCATAGAGCAAGGGACATACTGCAACTGTTTCTGAAGGGAGGTCATATATATGTTGGTGAAGGTTGTTATGTGCATATATGTATGTAGATAGTAGTGTGTGGCAAACAAGACAGCATACAGTGCTGGTATATGACATGTGGTGGTTAAACACTGTGGGTGTGATTTGATAGGTTTGCAGTGTTGCAGCCACTGAGGCCTGCTAAAGCCACATGGGCTGAGAAAACTTTCAATGCATTTGGCACAAGACTGTGCAATATCATTACATAACTGTATACCTCACATACTTTGCATAATTGATATTCCCACCATGAAAGGTGTACTGTATATGTGCCTGTATGTATATCTATATGTACACCAATGGATGTTTATATGTATGTGTATATATATATATATATATATATATATATATATATATATATATATATATATATATATAATATATATATATATATATATATATATATATATATATATATATATATATAGAGAGAGAGAGAGAGAGAGACAGACAGACAGAGTCATATTTACTGCGCCAGATGCCTGATGACAAAGCCATGGCCTCAAGCTCAATGTCAGAAATTCATTTGTATCCCTTTTGCTAAAAACTCTGTACCCATGAACTACCACATAGGTGGTAGTCGACTTAACACCGAAAGTGTGATAAGAGACCATGGGACACAGGTGGACAGTAGTCTCCCCCTTGATAATTACAGTGCCACACTAGTCATGTAATCTGTCTACATGGCACATCTCATCACAAAAGCTGTGTCATCCAGGGAAAAAGAGGTCAGTGTTCCCTCTCTACTCATCACTCACAAAACCCATTATAGAGTACAATGCCCCTTCTGGTATGTACCTCACAAGACATCTACAGCAACTGGAAAAGCCACAGACATACCTCACAAAGAGTAATACTGTCCTCAAACAGATGCCCTATGCAGACCGTCTCACAAAACCACAGCTAGACTGTGTCACATACCTGCAACCCAGAGGTGACCTCTGCCTAACATACAAAGCTATGTCAAACCCAGAGCTGCTGGACATGCTCCACGTAAACAGATCACAATCCCTACAAGCTACATGCTCTAGGGACCTAAACCTTGTCACCTCAATAAACAGAACATGCTAGAGGGATAGATTCCCATCTCAGAGACATCCCATACTCTGGAACAAACTACCTATCAATAGCAAACAAAGCTACTCAGTAGCACCGTCATGAATAGTCTTGATGATTGGATGGGAGATAGGAAATACACCCTGGAAATCACCTCTGTGGCTCTGCTTGACAGGGACACATGAAATTAAATTACTTGTGTGTCAAAGGCCAGGGTACCGTCTGGCTAGGTTTCTATAGGCCCTAGGGCCAATAGCCTATTACCTACCTATGAACCAATACACACCCACATGTACTTGTTGCAATAATTGCTATGTGAGGTTGACTGAGTGTGATGGTGAATGTGTTGGTGAATGTGTCACAGTTGTGTATATGTGGGATAACTTAGTGGGAAACTGTTTCTGTCATGATATTATGTGTCATAGCTCTGATCCCAGAAAAGATGTGTATGATATTGCTAGCCAGAAAAATCAGTATGGCATATGGCCTGACGTAGTCCCTTTGTGTTTACTGGGGTGTGCCATTGGAGGATAAAGTAGTACATGTATGCTCATTGATTGGTACTGCTGGTGAATCAAACCCCTGTATGAACTGTAGGATTACCTTAAGCTGTAGGCCTAAACAGCACAGTATGGTGTATGTCCACATTGCTTGGAAACACTGTTTTGTGTGTTCCCTGTAGTCATCACAGATTACATACCTCAGGCATAAGGGTTTGTAAGTACTGACACACAGTACTGCATGGTACACACGTAAAGCTCATCTGGGTTGCCATACCTCTGTGCCCTGTATGTATGTCTGATGTGTGTGTGGGTATGCCTGCAACATGCCCTCGGTCATATGTGTGTTACAGGATATAAGTGCGTAACTAGCAACATGTATAGTCTAGTACAGCAGTATGCCACCTATATTCACGAATGTGCACATATTGTAGGCAGGGGTTTTCCATCAACAACTAGTGTAGTATACTGGTAATACTGTAACTGGACTTTACAATCATTGCAATGGATTACATATTTCGTTATGCATTAGCTTGATATATACCTCCTGTGGCTAGGTGGTGCATTGTGTTGCATGCAGTGTGCCATGTACTGTTGCATAGTCTTACATAGTGGTTTCACTTTGTTGCTGTGCAGAAAATGTTTTAATATATAGAGCATGTCAGGCACTGTCAGGCAGTTGTGGGTTGAGCACTGATATGTGGTATTGAAAGTGTGTATCCTCTGACAGACAATAGTTTGCTATTTATGGCAGTTCAGTGATATCTGTACTGTAGAATGTTAAATGTGCCACATGACTTGCTCACACATATTGTTTCATTGTCTTACAGGGTCATGGCCCACCATTGCAATCCTGCCTATAGTCGTGCAGAGGATGAGATATTAACCACCTGTCTCATCCAACACTACAGACTGCTATTTTCAAGAACCAGCCAGGACCAGCATGAGCGGACTGCGCTGTGGCAAGATGTTGTCCATAGGATAAATGACATAGCATGCATAACCAGACATATGAACAGGTACGACATCACTGCAGTGATTTACTTAGACATGTCCGGCAGTGTGCGTCTGATGTCTGTAGGCAACAGCTTGCCACAGGTGGTGGGGTTGCCACCCATCCCCCCTCACCAGAGTGGAGGAGCTGCTCCCGAGCCTGGGGGCTCCCAGCCAACAACAACAACAGCACACATGTATCATCATGGATGCCAGAGCCCCCCCAGCAAGTTCACTTGGAGCATGCAGGTAAGATGGCATATCTGTAGACTACTGTTACCTGTATTGTTAGATCATGCATATGTGATATGTGTACTGTGTAGTTAGAAGATGTGGAGCCTGGTGTTGTTCAATACTGATAATTTGGAACATGATGTGTAGGCCTGTGACTGTCAACCATTGTGCTACTGTAAGATTGCAAACCCACAGTAGCAATGCCACAGTTGTTGCCACTGACAAACTGTTTCATATCCTTGTAGGTCCCTCTGGTGTGACAGCAAGGCAGCAGACCCATGCTGGTGAGTGTGTTCTACATTTAATGTTGCAAATAAAATGGGCATGTCATAGGTGAGGTGTAGGCCATGTACACATGTAACACACCTACTCATATTGCATGCTGTGCATGTTTTCTGTGAGACTATGAACATCTCAGTATTGTAAGTGGCTGCCTCAAATACATGCAATACACAGAGCATCCCAAACAATTGTGGCTACACTATAGTGGACATTGGATAGCCAGTCGATACACATGCACACAACATACACAACTCCGTCATACGCAGTACATGTTAATATGCTACACATGGTGTATTTAGACACACGCTGTAAGGTCACACTCCAGTATCCCAAATGTCATCCACACAGCACACATAATATACCTGAGGGGTAGAGGCCTATCATGGGGCAGTGCGACACTCTTCACCACACAACACATTCATGTTAGGCAATGCTCCCTATTGGGCACCTTACAAACTCATGTAACAACTGGCTGTGAAATGGTGAATGTAGCCATGGTACTGCGGTTCAGGTACAGCATGATGGGTGCCGGTCTAGCACACATAAGTAGCCTCGAGTGACCACATGATGCTGCATGATGATGACTCATGGTACAACACGCCATCCAGTTACAGTAACCACAGTACTACACATAGCATTCATTGCTATACACCTCAATGTTGTGTGTGTGCAGACATATGCACCTATACACAATATGCATAGCAATCACCATTTGCACAAAGTGACACATATATGTCCTGTAATGCTATTGAGTGTATAGGTCACATGACACACATTGGGTATGTGTGATGTTTAATGTTGCAGTTGTGTTGTAGCATGCCATGTCATGGTTGGCACTGTCATGTCCACAATATGTTCTACACTCACCATAACTACTGTACAATGGCTATGTTGAGCAATGGTATTCCATCAGGTATACACGCACCACTCATCCTGTGTGTATACATAGCATGCATGAGCTAAACTTGTGTCCACAATTATCTGCTAAAGACACAGATGCTCTAATCAGTAATGGATATCTATGTGACACACAGATAAACATCCAGCCATGGTATGTATACCTGTGAGTGATGGTGCACAGCACATTGAAGAGCTTGTAATACTTGCACAGCAATGTTGTGTCCATGTACACATTGCATTCCAGGGTGAGGCCAATCACTGAACAACAACACACATGCATCAAAGCCATGTATATTGTTATCAGCAAGGACTGTCTACACTCGCACTGCATGCTGTTGAGCAACACACGTCCTGCATGCTGACACTTGTGATATGACTGTTTGTCTTGTGATACTGTACCCCACCATCAACCACTATTGGGTATGTTCTGGATTGCTGGTGGTGTGTGTGTGTCTCTGCTTTAGCGAGGAGTGTAGTTGTGTGCATGTGTTCATGTGTTCATGTGTGCATGTGTTCATGTGTTCATGTGTGCATGTGTGCATGTGTTCATGTGTGCATGTGTACATGTGTGCATGTGTGCATGTGTACAGAGGGCACATAACACCGCTTTAAATGACAGTATCCATGACCTAGCAGATGCCATCCGTAATTACACTGAGGTCCTGGATAGACGTTGGGGTGAGATGTTAGATTCCTCCGCAATGTCATGCCCATGTGTCAGGACAGTGCGGGATGGGTGAGATGTCGACGTGGACATATGCCAGCAACATCAGCAGCTGGCAGTCGCCGCGGACGTCCCTCAAGTCACAGCCGCTCCCGTAGTGCCAGTACCAGCCCCAGCAATGTTGGGGGTGGGCTGTCCATAGACCGTCCTAGAAGACCACGTGCACATGGCTCTGGACAGTCCCAGCAGGGACCTGGGTCCAGTGTACATATGTCTACCTCTGAGGATAGTACTCAGTCTGGCTCAGTACCTGATACTGTCAGTAGTACCCCTGCCAGGCACAGGTACCATATCCGTGGCCGGAGATGGTGATCTGTAAAGCCCGGCAGGTACAGTCTGTGGCTGTCCCACAAATCCCCGTATATGGCAGCCACATGGTGGAACTGTGTGCATGCAGACACACACACACATAAACCAGACACCTAGGGCTAACACATACACACACACATTACATCAGCATTGGCCCATAACAGTACTCTTGGCCCTCACACACACACACACACACACACACACACACACACACACACACACACACACACACACACACACACACACACACACACACACACATATACACATGTCGATTGTATGGCTCAATGTAGGCCTCTGGCAAACCAACAACACACCCTGTGCATATGATGAAACCTGTGCCACCTCCTGTCATCTGTAACATTGATGCAGGAACAGGCTAACATGGTGCTGATGCACAGGGTGACTTTATGGCAGTATAGCAATGTTAGCATGTTGCCAGCAGTAAAGTGTAATGTTATCCTTGAAGGTGTAGCTGAGCAGGTATGATGCCTTAAAGCTATGATTGTCGATTTCGTATTGTTTACACCAGTGTTAATCCCAATAGTGTATTGCCCACCCACGTGCCACTTGGCTGATGTGTGTAGTATTGGCAGCATGTGTTACAGAATGGATAGTACATATGGGATGTGTGCAGCACAGGTTTGCAGGTGTACATTTGTGAACATGGTGGAGGTGCACTGTCTGCATGTACGTGCATAGTGGACACATGGGCAGGGTGACATGCCCTGTATTACACAGTGTCAACATTCCATAGTTTCTATTGGGGGCTAGTATGCATTGTACTACACACATTGTGGAACTTGGGTACACGTGTGTATGACATGGCTTGACACTGTGCTGTGGGTGATACTGTTACTGTCATTGGTTTGCATTCTGGTAGTATACATAACCTCTACAGCCTGACCATAAACAATCGTTAGATGATGTCTTGACAACTGACACACAGGTGTAGGACATACAGTAACATTTGTACCCTTCAGGAACTATACTATGCCAGTAACCAGAGGTGTTCACCTGCACCCATTCCTGGGTCCACTCCTGATTGCCATATAGCTCACTTAGGTACAAGCAAACACAGTAGGGATATGTCCGTCCACATCTGGAAATGCATACTGTGGCCTATAATGCATTCTCTAGATGACATACACATCCTCCACAAGAGTATCATACAGACAGATACCTGTTGTCAAACCCATGCTGTAAAGCTATAAGCCAACTAAAGCATCGTCATCCACCTTTACAAAACATAGTATCCCCACAGTACCACATAGATAGTAGCTCCCAACATGTTGACAGGTACCGATGTGTACAAACAGCCAAGTGTTTCATCATCTCTCCTTTGGTAATCACATTTCCAAAGGTATTTTTAAATCCCTTGGTGAATCACATAAGCAATAAGGGGTCTGCATGCATATCCACAAAGGTTGTTGTACACCTATAATGAATAGCCATCACTGACAGACTTTGCTACATTTTAACTGGTCTGAAATATACCTCAGGCTTAAACCCTCAGTCACACTATTCAATAGAAACCATAATTAGTGTGCATGACATGGATGACCTAGGCCAGGGATCACTGCAGTGGCTGGGATTGCCAGAAGCATACAGATGTGACCTAAGGTCTGGAAAGTGTCAGCACACTCTGGCAAAGATAACAGATGTGTTCATGGAGAATGCAGGGTTCCCACCTCTGAAATAATTGAGGTCACATGTACGTATATGTATTTGCCACACAGCTACCTGACGTGCAATGCACATACTGTTGTCATTGTGATATGTCATACAGTAGTAAAAGCAAAACCCACAACACAGTGACCAACTGTGTCACACACATACACTCACCAAGTGTAGGATTCAAACCCCTGCTTAACGATACTACAGCAGTATACATTGACACGACGCACTATACACATTACTGGGAGCTTTCTTTTCCACAGGTATATTTGTTGCTGTTCATTTCAGCTTACTGGTTTATTCAGCAATTGATGATATTTGTAGGATGGTGACATCATCAGACTTGACAAAGATAAGTATACCAATTTTATGGTGTTGTAGTTGTCTCCCAAAAGGTTGCTCCTCTATAAGGAGATACACACACAGGTGTCAAGTGCAGGATTCAAACCCCTATTTAACTACATTCCCTATACATGTTTGAAAACAGGTAGTGTCAAGTTAGGCATCCATTTTATTGTATGTGCGAGTCAGAGAGAGGTGTCATTTCCAGGGTTCCTACTGAGTCAGTGTATATGCTATGCGTTGCCTCTTTGCCAAGACCATGGCCTACTGGGCATGCCTCCTTCTGTCTACTGGGGCAGGCTCAGATTGTTCCTCCTCTGAGTCACGCTATGCCTGTGCAGGCCTTGGCAATGGTGGGGGGCTGTTTGGCCCTGCCCCATGCTGTTCCTGCTGCAGCTGTTTTCGCAGGATCATATTGTGTAGCTTGGCACATATCATGACAATTGGGTACATGTAGTTGGTGAGTATTGCAAGGCTCCACCAGATATGTCCAGGCACTGGAACCATGACTTGAGCATCCCAAACACACGCTCAATAATGTTTCTTGTTTGTGCGTGTGCCTCATTATGGAGTTCTTGTTTGGGTGTGTGCATTTCTGATGGGTGTCATCAGCCACAGCTCCAGTGCGTAGCCAGCATCCCCCACTAGGTGACCGTCAGGGATTTCCCCATTGGCAAATCTCTGGTACAGCTGCATCAGATGCCAGATGTGGGAATCGTGATAGCTTCCAGGGCAGCCAGCACACACCTTCAGTATTATGCCCTTGGCATCGCACATGACCAGGCAGTTGATGGAGGGGAAGCCCTTGCGGTTGATGTAGACACTACCCCGCTCACCGGGTGGTGCTTTGATGTGTATGTGCGTGCAGTCTATTGCACCCACCACCTCAGGGTATTCCGCTATTTGGTGGAAAAGAAGCATATTGCTGGCCAATGCCTCACTGGAATTGGGGAAATATACATGCTCACCGACATGTGCTGACATGGCATCCAGGAACTGGTGCAGTACCCTGGATGCTGATGCCTATGAAACCCCCATCATATCACCAGTTGGTCTCTGGAAGGTACCTGTAGCTAGTAGTCTTAGGCCAACACATACCTTGGTATCCACTGGGATGGGTTCCCCTCTGTTGGTTCTGTGTGTGAGGTGTGGCCAGTGCAGCTCAACAATTTGCTGCAGGAGGTCTCTGTCCATTCTATAGCGCTCCACTATCTCCAGCTCATGTAGCCCCTGGTAGGTTACCCTGGGTCTGTACACTCTTCTCCGTCTCCTCACTGTGGGTTGCTCAGCAGCATTCACAACATCACCACCCTCAGCACCTTGCACATATTGGTTTATAATAGCAATGGCACCCCCTACCATTTTCTCAGCATTAAGCTTTTTGAGTTTTCACTCTTTCTATACTGCAGTGTTTCAGAGTTCTTGTGAGAAAACAGGTTAGACTGCTGTTTGCAGAGTTTAAATTGCTGGGCTGGGCTAGTCGACTGCCTGTCTAATTGGCTGATTGTGATATATTTCACTTGGCAGCTCTGCTAGTTCGCCTTGGTTAACTTCTACTTCTTTTCCTTCCTTTTTCCCTTTCTGTTTCCACAAGGGGCAGCGGCATGCAAGCAAGTGCACACAAGCGCACATGCGCACACACGGTGTAAGCATGTTTGCAAGAAATTTCAGATATATCCACGGCGTACGCCTTTGGTTTCTTGTTTTCAGCTAGTACCACTGTGAACACTCCTCTTGCAGTCCTGAGCAACTCAGAGAAAACACAAGCCACTGTGCTCCAATCATTTTACAGTCTTTCAGACATACCCCCTTATGATGTCACCTATCTTCTACTCGACTACTACCCTACTCCTACACTTACACTCTAGGGACATGGCTCACATGCCAGGGAAAATTGAGATTCACTATCCTTATCCTCATTTGTATAGGATTTCCTAGTAATGCTTGGTTACATCTCTCACACTGAGCTTTCCCCCCTTAGCAGCCACTACTCCGTGGCCATGCTGTTTGCAGCCTGCCATTCACCTGCATAGCAGAACAAGCTTTTTAGTGTAAATGCACATTTGTGGCTATTTTCCCTTTTTTTTTTTTATTTAAAGTGCAGCATGTTTGTACGACGCTGCGCTATGCTTAAACATCGCCGATCGGGGAAAAAAAATAACTTTGGATTTTACGGATTTACAACATTTGCAAATGCCCATGGCCTTATATTTAGCCATTGGCATGCTTACTCTACTAGATGCATCCTTTATTTGGAGCTGTCATAACTCCGTTTAGCTATTTGCAGAACGGTACTCCGTTACCAACTGAGTACATTTCTGCAGATAACACTACTCTTACACGGACAGGTTAGTGGTTCCTGGGTCGCAAATTTACCTCATTTGGATAGCTTTCAGCTGCAAATGAGGTAGTTTGCATACCATAACACTGTCCGTGCAAGAGTAGCTTTAGAAGCTCTCATGCACACCCCTGCCGGCTATTGCTGAATCGCTCGGCAGACATATTGCTTGTCTGCCGTCTTACACTGTTCTTACACTCCGTGCAAGCCTTCGTAAATTTGGCCCAGAGTCTGCCCTTTTTTCTTACCTTCATAAGAAATGAATAACTGATCAGAGTTTCTGAAAGTTTTAGATCTCTCAATATAATATCTAAGCTGTCTGTGGACATCCAGAATATGGGGGATCCTTTCTCTATCATGTTTAAGTTCTGGGAAAAAGACATGGAAATGGATAGCCTGGCTCAAAGTGAATTCAGATTACATTTTAGGTATAAAAGAAGGATTAGTTCTCAATGAACCCCAATCTTTCTGGAATGCAAGATAAGGTTGTCCCACCAAATAAGTTTGCAACTCAAGATTGCAGACATCGCAGCAATCAGCAAAACTATTTTCTATGCTAAGAACCTCACATTAGCCTGATGTACAAGTTCAAACAGAGGAACTCTTAAGTTTTTTTCAAAATAAAATTAGGATCCGAAGGAGGAATTGCCTGCTTTCTAGGAATCCTGGCATGTGACATTTCTTTCAAAAACATTTTAAGATAAGAATGTATTGAAAGGGGAGGACCTATGGGCAGACATGCTGAAATGGCCAACAAGTGTACCTTAGAAGAGGAGTGAGAAAAGCCATAGGATAATAACTTACAAAAAAATTGTAGAGCCAGGGAAATGTTGGCAATAAAATAGCCCTGGTTCTTTACTTGGTACCAAGTATAAAATCGTTTCCATTTGCTAATATATAATTTCCTGATAGCAAGTTTCTTTGCCTCCTTTAATACTCATTACATATCCCCCCAAAATAGATACCTAAAACGCTTTCTCTCGATTTGATCAAATGCCCATTTGGTCGACAAGTGCAAGGAGTGGTACTTAATATCAAACGAACGGTTAGTCAAATGTTCATAATGTCGAGGAACTGTTTCATCATCAAAGGTGAGTGGGACTGGGGAGATTGAGAGCATTTACTTGTGTGTGTGTGTGTGTGTGTGTGTGTGTGTGTGTGTGTGTGTGTGTGTGTGTGTGTGTGTGTGTGTGTGTGTGTGTGTGTGTGTGTGTGTGTGTGTGTGCATGTGAGTCAGAGTTAGGGTAAAAGATAGGTTAGGGATAGGTTTTGTATGCTTGTGTGTGACTGTGCATCTTACATTTAGGGTCAGGGTGAGGGAAGTGTGTAGTAGTGTTGTTAATGCATATTTATGTGTCTGAATGTGTCTTGTGTAGTGGGAGTGTTATGGGCAGATTTTTATTAAGTTAAGTTGCAGGGCTAGAGATGGGGGGACAGGCAGTTTTGATGTTTTACAGGGGAGCAGAGTTACTCCTAACCCTAATGCTGCCCCTTCCCTCAACTCTAACTCTACAACTTACCTTAATAAATACCTTCCCATAACACTGCTACTATTCCAATGAATTTGAGGCTAGGGTTTTGGGCATTTTGGTGTGAAGATCATGAAAGGAACAGTTTTCCTTTCTCATTCTTTTGTGTGTTTGATATTTAGGGTGTTCAATGTTCTGTATGTTTGAACTTCTTAATGTTGGCTTTTAATCACATTGTTAAGAATGTTCAATCATATAGAGGACAGATCCTAAAAGGTATTATAACTCTTATCATCCAGGCACTTAGATAAAGTTGGTTCTGTTGGGGTATATCAAACACCCCCTGTTTTGGGTGAGCAGATGCACTTTGTGGGGATGTTTGTGCTAATTTTCCTTTGTAATTTCTAAAAGAAGAGAAAACCACTGCTGGGAATGACAACAATGATCTTTGGAGAGTGCTTCTGAATCTTCAGAAAGACCATGGGTATTAGCCCCAGGGTGGAAAAGCATACACGAACATTCCTGTCCAAGTAACTAACAACACATCTGTTTTACAGGCTTTCTTGCATGGAGTCCTGGAGTAGAATTTTGCTAGTTGATTGCTGTGAATAGAGGCAAATAGATTTACCTGACGTTTTCTCCACAGTTGAATCAACTTGTCTGCTACAGACATTTTCTCTGATAGGATGAAAGATGCCTGTAGAGGGAGACTGTGCTGAAAAGCTGTATCTTAGGCTACTATGGTTAGCCTGCACAGAGAGTAAACTCTGGTTTCCCAGTTTGTTTATGTACCAGATTACTGTGCTGTTATCTGTAACCTCTTGTAACAGCCCTGGTCACTATTGGTGATGGAGAGATTTGAGAACATTTCTTACTGCCAACATCCATTTTACATGTATGTGTTCTGGTCTGTCCTTTTTGATCCAAAGACCCTGCACTTTTACTGTAATAAACAATGATCCCCAAGCAAAGTCTGAGGTGTCGCTACTTACAGTCTTTTTTTTTTTGCATAAGAAAACTTTATTGAACCAACAGCCAGTTAAACAAAATAATGCAATTTATCCAGCATAGTCTGTTAAAAATGGATATACTAATTCCAGACAAATCTGAAAAACCTAGTAAAGCAACCATGTGCAATTAATATGTTTCATTTAAACAATGGCTATATAAAAACAAACAAATAAAAG
Source organism: Protopterus annectens (assembly GCF_019279795.1). Taxonomy (NCBI): domain Eukaryota; kingdom Metazoa; phylum Chordata; order Ceratodontiformes; family Protopteridae; genus Protopterus; species Protopterus annectens. The sequence continues at coordinate 152,438,020 of NC_056745.1, forward strand.
AACATTAAATGAATACATGGGAAACAACTAGTATATTTACTTTCACTAAACTCATTTTATGAAATATAATAACATAGGCCACCATTCATTCCATTGATACATGTTTATCTGTTTGGATTTCCACAACTGAAGCTTATAGACTAATGAGTGAAATGTTCAAATGCAGTTCTCCAATGGAATCTACCAGTTTTGAAAGAGTAAAGCTACGGTCATAGCTTCTAAACGTGTAATACACACCCTTGCTGTCAGATCCATCTCTTCACATTTTGTGGGGATACATAACCACTAGAATTTTACCTCCTGCTCATTAAGAAGTTGAAATTCTAATGCCCACCGAGTTCCCTCTACCACCTCATCCCATAACTTCGCTACTCTTCTGTGGGGCCATATGAGATGTTGATAACTGGTTCTCTCTTCCTGACAATGCCAACATCTTGCTTGCCTCATTTAGGCCGTGGCACTGAAGCCATTCAGGTATGCAATGCCAAACATGCAGTATTTTTGCTACAGAAAAGCATTGCTGGCAATACCAAAGCCTTGCACCTCAACCAATCTGCAACCTTCCCCCATTCATCTATTGAGAATGAGTCATTTAGCATTTCCTGCCACTTTAAAAGAACAGATCTAAGAATTATTTGGGGTTATTGCATTACCCGTAGATAGAAATCCTGTAATTTGTATCTTCTACTCCTAAACTCCCCCCCAACTAATCCAAGATAGTCAGGGTAAACTCTGCTCTTCAGGGACATAGATTCTTCCAGAAATGCACATTCTTAGCTGGAAATACTGCCATCAACTCAGGTTGCAGGGAGACAAGGTAGTCTGAAGCTCATGTAAAGTTCTAGAACTCCTGCTGTTAATGTTCTGTACATCATGAATATCGTATATGCCTGCTGTCACCTCTTCTTTTCTCCAAAATATTCCTCCATTGATCATCAAGAAAGGATTATACCATATAAAGGCTGTAGAACTTAGCTTAGTCTTCTGATACCTCAAAGAGAGCAGGTTTTGTCTGAACCAGTAGTCTAGTCCCCTGGGGTCCCAAACCCTGCTATAGGGGGAAAGCCCCACAAATTTTCTAGACCTCTCTGCATCTGGTAGTTCAATTGGCTACCAAATTGGCTTGGATGATTGCCTTGCCTGGCTGAAGTTCCTTTCTAAAATTCCCAGGCCATACACCCAAAATGAGGGTAAGTCAAACCCACCACACTTGATGGAAGAAACATTTTTTTCTGATTAGTCTTGGTACCCTGATGGCCCACACAAAGTCACAGACTTTCCTTTGTAACCTTCTAAGCAGTAGTGAGAAGGTAGTATGAGGGAGATGTCTTAGTATAAATAACACTTCTGGCAACACTAATATCTTAACTAACTGTATCCTAGATAAAATATTTATCTGCATGTCTTTCCATTTATTTAACTTGGAGCTCAGCTCTGATACTATAGGATGAAGATTATGCTCTAATCCCTTCCTCATGTTTAAAGTCATCTATACCCCAAAATACTTTATCTCTAATGAAATTTGACAGTCAAATCAGTCTTAGAACTTCACTTCCCTAATCCTTCTTCAGTTATGGGAAACAAAGATTACTTGGCCTGGTTGACAGTGGGTGCAGGATCTTGATGTAGCCCTTCACATAATTGCAGTATCACCTGCACTTGTGTACCTGGGTCCTTCAACCTTAACATTCAGTCATCTGCAAACCATGTTATCAGAAAGATCTCACCATTTCCCACATCAATACCAAAATGCTTACAGTACTGAAACAAGTATCTGTCTACTGCTGACACCACTAGTACAAACATTAGGGTGGATAGGCGGCATCCCTGTCTGGCATCATGGGCAAATTTAATTATCAGGGAAAAAACTGTGTTGACATGGATCGTGGAAGATGGGTTGGTGTATGAAATATATGACACCAGTCAATTATGACTTCAGAGAACCCATACCAGTGCATTGTATTCCAGATAAAAGACCTGCATAAGCAGCCAAAGGATTTGTTGAAATCAATCAACAGAGACCCGTCCATTCATCTTTACATACTTCTGCAGAGATAGCAATACTAATAAGGAATCTGGACCCCCCCCCTCTCCATTCTGCCTTTAATAAAGTCCAGATGACTAGGTGCTATCACCTTTGGGAGGAGGTTGTCAAGTTTTCTAGCTGATAATTTCACAGAGATATTAAAATCTCTCCTTAACAATGAAATGGCCAGTAATTGGAGGGATCTAGTGGATCCTTGCCCTATTTAGATAACATAATCACCGTGGTGATGTTCCTTTCTAGTGGGAAGGTCCCCTTCTCTTTAATTTGAGTGTAATGAAAGGGCTAATGTTCCCTTCAGCATCTTATAGAATTCTGCTCAAAACTCATCCAGATTGGGAACTTTCTCACTGGGGAGGATATCTTGTCATCTTTTCTATCTTTTCAGTAGACCAAGGAGCAATTAAGTTGCATGCCTCCTCTGGGCTGATGCTAGGAAATGGGATACCTTCCCAACTTACGCTATCCACAGTCACTTCAGAATACGGGTCTTTGATAATCATATGACTATATTCTGATGCTAAGCAGTGGTTAACCTCCCAAGGACTCACAATCACTTTATTCCCTTCACCTTTCAAGGCAGAAACAAACAACTCTCTTTGTCTTTCTCTACATTTATGAGCCAATACCTTAAGCTAAGTGATGCTTTTGGCCCAGTGAAACAATTTCCTTCTCTCCCATCTCATCTGTATGTATGTGGAAATATTGTTTTGTTTACAGTCCTGATTGCAAGCCCTAATCTCAGCCAAGAGTAATGCAGACTGATATTTACATCTTCTAATTGACCTAGCAGCCATGACAGTTTATGGTCCAAGTAATTAACTTCAATATCTCTAATGATGGCAATATCCCTCAGCCATTCTGAGTTTACATTTGTCTAGCAAAATCTTTTAACTTTCGATTGCCCTTGTATCTTCAGTCTTACACCTCCATTGATATGTTTTGGCTTCAAATAACAAGTTCTCCTTAACAGTTTCATCATCACATAACAACAAATCTCCACTGTGGTTTCCTGACAACCTGTGATGGTGGCTGGTAGCAAAGATGAATCTTGTCATAGACAGGGAGAACTATGTTCACTATAGAAACATCAATCACCCCTGGATACACTTGGTGTTTACCAACCAGAAGCCCAGTCTACTTGCCACCCCAGTGACATGGAATGTAAATTCACCTGACTTGGATAGCAAGCCCTCCAAACATCTATCAGGGCAAACTCATCTATCCGCATAAGAAGTTGCTTGTGAGCTTTGGGAAGACGAGTGTTTCTAGCTTGGATTGTATCCATTATGGGGTCATTGACCACATTTACGTTCCCCAGTCAATACTAATAGTCCATTAATTGGGTGGCGCAGTGGTGCAGCGGTTAATGCTGTCGCCTTACAGCAAGAGGTTCTCCGGTTCGATTCTCAGCTGGGGTGCCTTCTGTGTGGAGTTTGCATGTTCTCCCTGCATTCACGTGGGTTTCTTCCAGGTACTCTGGTTTCCTCCCACATTCTAAAGACATGCTTATGGAGCGTTTCTCCCCAGGCCTCCGCTGAAAACAGGATCTGTGGAACCTAGTCAGACTTTCCCGGTCAACAAATGTTAAATAAATAAAAAATAAAAATAAAAAGTCCAGGTCAATACAATTTCCAAATAGTTGCTCTAAAACTTTGCCAAGGGATAGGATTTTCCTCTTTGAGACCATAAAAATTAGCTAAGAGACCTGTCATCCCCAGTATCTACCATAATATCCATTGGCCATTTTTGTCTGTGAGGGAGTATGACAACTTCCACCCCAAGCTCATATCACATAATATGGCTACCCCTCTTCTGGATGTTGTGGCACTGGATAACATTTTGAATCCCCACCAAAATAGGAAGATTTTGCTTTTCTACTTCTTTTTGACTTTAGTTTTCTGCAGAAAACAAATCTGAGCTTAACTCTCCTTTTAAACTTGAAAAACAGCCCTAGCTTTAACCAGAGTCAACAAGCCTTTGACACTGCAGGAGAAAAAAAATTACAACAATCCCCATTCCTTGAACACCTTCTCAATCCCCTAGTCAGGATATTTGATTCCCTGTTGAATCCCTATTCAACCATTGTTGGGGTCCCTCATAACATGCTTTATTATTTTTACAACTTTAATCCCTACCTACAACTTCTTTACTATGCATCTCCTAGAGCACTGGGTTCTGAATATCTTTAATAAAAAGCATTGGTATGGTACCAGTAACAATCTAAGAAGTTTGAGCTAGGAAGCAGGAAGGAATTACAAAGAAACAGAAAGAAAAACGGGAAGAGTTAACAAGATATATATGGCTGTCAGAGAACAGAAAGAAAAGAAAAACAAAAGAGTATAGAAAACTGAAGGAAACTGTGCTCTGACTCAGTGAGATCCCCATACTTCACCAAATATTAGCCAACAGGGAATTGTACCCTGATGCCCCCCCCCCCCCCAAGATTAGTCATGTACAACCACAACAAGAGAGCAGAGAAATCAGAAAAAAAATCATTGTAAACTGTTTGGTCCTCCGGTCTCCTTACTCGCACAGTTAGGCCTGGGACCTAAATTCTCCTTACTCGCACAGTTAGGCCTGGGACCCAAATCCAGGTTTAATACTTATAATGTAAAAGGTTTAACTCTGAGTCATTGAGTCTCAGGTTTAGGACAGTTATGGACTTCCAAGATGGCTGTACACTGACTAACAGCTTAATTTCATCTCTCCAAGTGCAAAAACAGAAACTTGGAAAAAAAGAGAGCCAGTGAATTTGTCTTTTTGGGTAAAGTTTAGTTACTGGCTAGTAAGTGCGCTGACTGGATGTCAGCACAGAAGAAATTTAGAGAATCTGAAAGAAAATCAATCACAAAATGGGAGGATAAAATACTAGCTGGGAATTATCCTGCAGCTGTTCAGCAATAATCAGTTCAAGCTCCAGCTTGGTGCAAGACATGATTTCGAATAATCTAGAGGAAAAATAAGTCAAATGTGCTCAGAGCTGATTATGAAACACTGAAGGAGTATATCAACTGAAATAACAAAAGGCTGGTAAAACAGGAGAAACATTAAAAAGATATTCAGATGAGCTGATAAAATGGCAAAAAAATCAGAGGTCGAAATGAAGAAAGGGCTGGCTGAGTATGAGACTGTTCAAGAAGAAATGTTTAAAAAATGTAGAATTATAGGACCAAGCCTGAGATTTTCTTCTGTACCAGAGACACTAGAAATACCAGAGAAACTGAAAGGAACAGACTATATTAATTTTATGAAAGCACAAATAAGCAATTGGACTGTGTATTCCACAGCAGAAGTTGTTAAATGAAAGGGCACATCATACCTGGCCATGAGAAAATAACCAGCCAAAAACTCTAATAGTAAAGATGCAATCCTATCAGCAGAAAGAGTTGATTCTGATAAAGTTGTGGCAGAAAGACAAAGTACTAAAGGTTGAAGACAGTAGAGTGTTTGTGGAAAATGATTACTCACTGTACACTAGGCAGAAGAAGGATACATTTATGCCAGCAATCGGAACGTCAAGAAGCAGTGGTGAGACTCAAGCTGTTGTATCCATCTATCTGCAGAATATTTTTTTTCCTGGAGGGTCAAAATCATTTTTTTGATGCAGAACACACCAAGCAGGAAATACAAACGTTTGTCCAAAAAAGTGAGCTATCAAACAAATACTAAAGCTCGTAGAAAGACTATGTCAGTGAAACATTTTTCAGTATTCCAAATGAAAATGCTTGATAGACAAAAAAAACACAGTGGTTGACTAAAAGAAGTAGGAGTATGATAAACATGAAACAGAGACTAAGTATGGGAGATGGAGATCAACAGGAAGAAAACCAGCAACTTGGAAGTTAATGAATAAATGTGGGATTACAGAGCATCAATCACATTTGTGAAGTATGGTGCAACAAGAAAACCTGGAAATATTGGACTTTTTAGTCTTTGTCGTTGTTAAGACAGAAACATATGCCTGACTTCATGATATTAATGGTTGTGAGAACATTAAGAAGAGGGGAAGAGGAGGGAGAGAGTTAACTGTAAGGAAAATGTGTTTTGTTCTTAATGGTATTGTGATGATGTGAGGTATTGCCAGCTATGCCAAGAGAAGTAGGGCAGTAGATGTGTAACATATGCCAGCATAGCTAGCTGGAGTAATTGTATGTCATTTGTATATCAAGCTGATTTGTACAGATGCTTTTGTTGAAAAATGTATTTGTAAAACTGCTTGTGTTAAAAATGTACCAACAGTAGGTCCTGCTGGACAGAAAAAAAATAAACCTGTATGTCAGACTGTATTGTAACTGTTGAAATGAATACATTGTAACAGGATATTGAAAGAGAAGAGGTTAATCTCAGTCCAGCTAACCTTGAAGAAATAGTCTGGAATTAATTTACCTGGTTAGGCCATAAAGAGTGTTTTGCACAGTTCTGATTACAGCCAGATTCACAATGTCTGTGAAAACCAGGACTAGGAATCTATTGTATTCTCCTTAGAGGTGAACTAATTGCCACCCTGGAAGGGTGGAAGCTTTTGAAATGCTTTTATAGCTTCCAGATGCTATAACGCATCTTAGCAAAGCTCTATGTGTGTGTATTATGGCACACATGTACTAGATTCTGGTTCAGTTTCTAGTAACGGGGGTAGTGTGAGAAACAGAAGTCAGATGACCAGATGTGTGTGATGTCATTCTATAAGCCAGCACTGAAATGGTGCCTTAATACTAGATGAGACAGAAATCTCAGGGCAATCTCTTTGTGAAACCTGACAAGAAGGAAGATCACTCATCCACTTTATCTTGCCTTGCTCTAGTAAATGAACTAGAGGACAGTAATTCTTTAGATCAGTCAGGAACATATAGTGAGATTAGTTAAGTATTGTTTTCTGTATCTGTGTGAACCCTTCCATCTGTGTAATTTTTAATATTTCCTGTGATTGAAACTCTGGTATTTATTGTAAATTGATATTTAGCATTTTCATGTTCTTTTATCATTTATTATTAAATATATTTAAACTTTTCATTGTGGCTTTGACAGTACTTATATTTATTTGGTGACACTGTGGCCACTCCTGAAAGCCTTGCTGCATTGGTCAAACACTACCATTTGTATTAGTATTAATTTTATTCAGTATAATTGGGAATGCTTGTAAGACCCTTAGAGTATCTGGCTTTGGAGTTTTCTGGTGGCAGTATCTACCTTATAGTCTGGGCAGAAGGGACATAGCTGATAAATCTGTGCCAACCTTTCCCATGTTGTGCGTGTGTCTGTGCAAATCAAATCTCAAAGAGTATGTATGTGTCAACTACTTGGAGCAGGGACACAAAGCACTGGTTTCACAGAGAGGGTGCTGGAGGACTTGGCTTGGACACTCGACCGAGGACTCAACTCTACAGCTGTGCCAGTGGGGAGCCTTACTGGGGACCTGGGGTGAGACAGAAAGAGAAATCCAGACCACAGGGTAAGTGTGTTCCCTGTGTGCTCTTAAGGGAAATTGTACTTGATGCAGAGAGCTGCATCTAGAAATACTGTGTGTATCCATTTTTGTTCCAAGTGAACATCCATCTCCAGTGCCAATGGTGAGGATTCAGGCTCCTTGATTATTGGCCCAGAGTAGGGACTTCGCATATCGGTGAGCAGTGGTGTGGTTAATAATTGAACTTCTGTAGCCTGTAGGCAGTTGTCACTAAAGGTGTGTGTGTGTGTATTCTCAGCAGCTGAAAGGTAAACATTCAAAGTTTCATTTCACAACAGTTTTATTTATTTTTTTTTAGTTTGGTTTAGTCAGGGAAAGCAGGCAAAGATGTCAGCAGAGGATTATGGCAAGCTGACAAAGAACCATTTGGCCAAGGTGTGTGAAGCCAAAAAACTTGTGCATGCCAATGTGATAAAAGAGGAAATGATTTCAACCTTAATTGCAACTGTAGCCCAGACCAGCAACCAGGAGGATAATCAGTTTGGTGATGGGGATTTGCAGCCCTCAGAAACAAGACAGTTGACCTTTTCCTTGGAGGGCTTAAAAATCTGTATGGAGTTAAAATGATTTGAACTGGAGGCCAAATATTTGGAATTTAAATCAGCAGAGACCACAGCATTTGGAGGCTGAAGAAAAGGAGAAACAGAATTAGAATCAGCAGAGAGTCTGCGGCATTTGGAGGCCAACGAAAATGAGAGACTCTGGTGTTTGGAGGCTGAAGAAAAGGAGAAGCAGCATCAACATAAGTGGGAGATGATAAATCCACACCAGTTCCTAAAAAAGTAAGGCGTCCTCTCGGTACAACACTACAGGCAGTAAGGTGTACTAAAACTCCTTTATTCACATATAAAATACGTTGAGCGCTTTCATCACAAAAGTGACTTCATCAGAACAATTTCCACAATAAAATGCACTTCCTTATATATCTAAATAATGTCACATGATCCTAATTACACACACCTAAATCTCTTAATAAAACACTTTCTATTAAATGTTCAACAACTACTTAAAAATCCTGCTGCTGCAGTCACATACCCTAGGACACCCACATAAGCCATCAAAACATTTTCACTTCATACTTTTCAAACAAGTTAAAATACATAAAATCCACCTTTTTATATATATTTATGTTGTACATAAAAAAATATATATATTAAAAGGTACTAATTGTGTTTGTAAAACTACTAATATGACAATAAATTCATACATAACACATTCTTATTTCAAAAAGTTGTTCTAAAACATCCTATCTGTTCCTTAACTTTGCCAGCAATTGCCCACCTCGGTCAATTAATGCCACTCTCCTTTAATATATTTCTTTTCAGCTGTTATCCAAAATAGGTTTAATGGATATGTGGTCATTAATTCCCGGGTGTACAGAAGCATTTAATCTTATTTGCCACCTTACCTCCTTGTCGCTCACCACCTTTTTAGGGTCACCCCCTCTCACTTTGTTCTCAACCACTTCCAAAATCCCAAATTTGAATGACGAGCAGCCCGCACTATTTTTCAAGTGCCTCCAAAGGGCATTATTCTCGTCATTCTTCCTTATACTATAGTAGTGGTCGTAAATTCTGTTCCGTAAACATCTAATAGTTTTTCCCACATAAAAGCAAGAACACTGGGAGCAACTGGCCAGGTACACTAAATTCTTAGTCCTACAATTTTCTTTGGCAAACATAATTTTAGTTTGGTTATAATTCTGTAATGTAATATGTTCTCCTTCAAATATATACTGGCATTGCTGGCAAGTACCACATTTCTTGGTTCCCCCCTTATTGCCTTCCTTATTAGTCTCCACTTTCCTCTCCAATAACCTTTTCAGGTTGGAACCATTCTTATGCACAAAATTGGGCTCTGTCCCCACTATCCTTAATATTTCACTATCAGCCTTTAACACCGTCCAATTTCTTTGTATAATACCCTTGATATCCCTACAGTAAGAGGAGTACTGAAGAACACAAGCCTTCTTAAATTTACTATCTGCCCCTCCAACATTCGCGATCCTATTAGTTGCAATCAGTTCACCGGCCCCTAACCCAAGAAGGGGCATGTACTTCCTTCCCCATTCCTTCCTCACATACTCACTAGCATCATTAATCATATCCGTAGGATACCCCCTTTCCAAAAAGAAATTTTTTACTCTCTCAAGTTCTTCCTCCAAATCCTCCCCATTAGATGTCATCCGTGCTACCCGGATGCATTGCCCCTTAATGATGTTTCTTTTTTGATTCCAGGGGTGATTACTGGAATAATGCAAGTAGGTGTTACTGAAGGTTTCTTTCCTATATATATTTGACCTAAATTCTCCATTAGCGATGGTAATCCTGACATCCAAATAAGGAATGGTTGTCCTATTTTTATTAAAGGTAAACTTGAAATTCTCACTACATGTGTTAAGATAACCACAAAACTGTTCTAACTCCTCACTGCTACCCTTCCAAAGCACAAAGATATCATCCAAGAATCGTAGGTAGCAGGTGACAAATTTATACCATTCGGACCCAAAAATGTATTCTTTTTCCCAATCGTATACAACGAGATTGGCATATATGGGGGCGCAAGCCACCCCCATTGCCACTCCCTTGGTCTGTTGATGGTATTCCCCCTCATAATAGATGTAATTGTGTGCTAGAACCATTTCCATATACTCAACTAGCAATATACTTCTGTCACCGGCTACCACTCCTAAGCTTTGAATACTCTCATGGAACCTCTGTAAACCTTCCTCCTTTGGTATATTAGAAAATAGGTCAATAACATCGATGGTGACTAGCCAATTGACCCCTTTAGCTAATCCTGGAACAAGCCTTCCTAGAAAGTCCCAAGAATCACGTACCAAATGGGGTATTTTCTTTAATGATGGCTTAAGCCATTTGTCTATAACCTTCCCAAAGGGGAAGGTTTTGCCCTGGCTGCCCGATATGATAGGCCTGAAAGGCGGATCATAAATGTCCTTGTGGACTTTAGGAATACCGACAAACCCCATGGGTTTAAGATTTTTTAAGGTACCCATGGGAGTTATACTTGATGAAAATAGTAAAAAAGAATGTTCAAAACTATTTGATGGGTTCGGGTTCTCATTTATGAAGTTCATAATTGAATGCAATGATCAACGTATATGTATTTTGTTAAATGAGTTGGATGAATTAAATAATACAATTGTGCATGATTTGTTATACGATGAATGTGAGATGTACTATGAATCCCAGTTTAACTGGGTAGCAGGCGTTATTGACAAACAGTTTGAACGCAAATGCAACAAGTTTAACAGGGATTTGGAACAGTATAAAAAGGGTGAAGTGTATAGATGGGACAATAATGATTCCAACAAAGGATATGAAAAACGTAACATTTTTAAGGGGAAGGGGACATATAGTGGGCATTCAAACAATAGAAACACCTATCAGTCTAATAACCAAAATAGGTACCACAGTTTTGGTACTAATGATTTTTACAATCAAGGTAATTACAGGGATTTTTTAGACGAAGGAATGGAAATGGAGGGGGATCGAAGGGGGTACAATCAAGGAAGGGATGGACACATGGGGAGAAAAGGGAGAAGGTAAAGATGGTATTTAAGGCTGGCCCCACGAAACCCCCCCCAGAGATAATCGAGTTAAATGAAATTGTCAGTATTTATGACAATTTTCATATTTACAATTATACAGACGTTAAGTTAAGGAAGGAACACTTCACACTTTTATCAAAGGGGATGAAATATATACCTCATGCACCCTTTAATACAGTGGATAGTATTGTAGATGTCAAAAAGTTTGTGAGGAAACTTAATTTAAGCGTGAAATACGCTGGGTCGGAGCAGGTTCAAAAAGAGTTTAGAACTATCAGTACATATACACCACCCCTCAATAAATTGTTGGACACCTTTGAGAAACTTGTAACCCAAGACATATATAAATATAGCAAACGGAGTTACAAATTGAAGAGGTTTAATTTAACTAAGGAAGAACAGGTAACCCTGAAAGAGCTACAGGAGGATAAGAGCATACGGATAATGAAGCCGGATAAGGGGGGAGGGGTTGTACTTTTTTCAGCCAATGACTATAAAAATAAAATGATGGATTTGTTACTTAAATCTGGTAAATATGTGATTTCCTCTAGAAATGAGGTGCATATAGGTTATCACAAAGTGGATATGATGTTGGAAGATCTACTGTTAGAGGAAAGAATTGACATGGAATAGTATAAGTTTTTGAAAGTGGATAATCCGATAATAGGGACTATTGTCGGTATTCCTAAAGTCCACAAGGACATTTATGATCCGCCCTTCAGGCCTATCATATCGGGCAGCCAGGGCAAAACCTTCCCCTTTGGGAAGGTTATAGACAAATGGCTTAAGCCATCATTAAAGAAAATACCCCATTTGGTACGTGATTCTTGGGACTTTTTAGGAAGGCTTGTTCCAGGATTAGCTAAAGGGGTCAATTGGCTAGTCACCATCGATGTTATTGACCTATTTTCTAATATACCAAAGGGGGAAGGTTTACAGAGGTTCCATGAGAGTATTCAAAGCTTAGGAGTGGTAGCCGGTGACAGAAGTATATTGCTAGTTGAGTATATGGAAATGGTTCTAGCACACAATTACATCTATTATGAGGGGGAATACCATCAACAGACCAAGGAGTGGCAATGGGGTGGCTTGCGCCCATATATGCCAATCTCGTTGTATATGATTGGGAAAAAGAATACATTTTTGGGTCCGAATGGTATAAATTTGTCACCTGCTACCTACGATTCTTGGATGATATCTTTGTGCTTTGGAAGGGTAGCAGTGAGGAGTTAGAACAGTTTTGTGGTTATCTTAACACATGTAGTGAGAATTTCAAGTTTACCTTTAATAAAAATAGGACGACCATTCCTTATTTGGATGTCAGGATTACCATCGCTAATGGAGAATTTAGGTCAAATATATATAGGAAAGAAACCTTCAGTAACACCTACTTGCATTATTCCAGTAATCACCCCTGGAATCAAAAAAGGAACATCATTAAGGGGCAATGCATCCGGGTAGCACGGATGACATCTAATGGGGAGGATTTGGAGGAAGAACTTGAGAGAGTAAAAAATTTCTTTTTGGAAAGGGGGTATCCTACGGATATGATTAATGATGCTAGTGAGTATGTGAGGAAGGAATGGGGAAGGAAGTACATGCCCCTTCTTGGGTTAGGGGCCGGTGAACTGATTGCAACTAATAGGATCGCGAATGTTGGAGGGGCAGATAGTAAATTTAAGAAGGCTTGTGTTCTTCAGTACTCCTCTCACTGTAGGGATATCAAGGGTATTATACAAAGAAATTGGACGGTGTTAAAGGCTGATAGTGAAATATTAAGGATAGTGGGGACAGAGCCCAATTTTGTGCATAAGAATGGTTCCAACCTGAAAAGGTTATTGGAGAGGAAAGTGGAGACTAATAAGGAAGGCAATAAGGGGGGAACCAAGAAATGTGGTACTTGCCAGCAATGCCAGTATATATTTGAAGGAGAACATATTACATTACAGAATTATAACCAAACTAAAATTATGTTTGCCAAAGGAAATTGTCGGACTAAGAATTTAGTGTACCTGGCCAGTTGCTCCCAGTGTTCTTGCTTTTATGTGGGAAAAACTATTAGATGTTTACGGAACAGAATTTACGACCACTACTATAGTATAAGGAAGAATGACGAGAATAATGCCCTTTGGAGGCACTTGAAAAATAGTGCGGGCTGCTCGCCATTCAAATTTGGGATTTTGGAAGTGGTTGAGAACAAAGTGAGAGGGGGTGACCCTAAAAGGGTGGTGAGCGACAAGGAGGTAAGGTGGCAAATAAGATTAAATGCTTCTGTACACCCGGGAATTAATGACCACATATTCATTAAACCTATTTTGGATAACAGCTGAAAAGAAATATATGAAAGGAGAGTGGCATTAATTGACCGAGGTGGGCAATTGCTGGCAAAGTTAAGGAATAGATAGGATGTTTTAGAACAACTTTTTGAAATAAGAATGTGTTATGTATGAATTTATTGTCATATTAGTAGTTTTATAAACACAATTAGTACCTTTTAATATATATTTTTTTATGTATAACATAAATATATAAAAAGGTGGATTTTATGCATTTTAACTTGTTTGAAAAGTATGAAGTGAAAATGTTTTGATGGCTTATGTGGGTGTCCTAGGGAATGTGACTGCAGCAGCAGGATTTTTAAGTAGTTGTTGAAAATTTAATAGAAAGTGTTTTATTACGAGATTTAGGTGTGTGTAATTAGGATCATGTGACATTATTTAGATATATAAGGAAGTGCATTTTATTGTGGAAATTGTTCTGATGAAGTCACTTTTGTGATGAAAGCGCTCAACGTATTTTATATGTGAATAAAGGAGTTTTAGTACACCTTACTGCCTGTAGTGTTGTACCGAGAGGACGCCTTACTTTTTTAGGAACTGGTGTGGATTTATCGTCTTGTTTGTGGACTGTTCCTGGTTCGTTTCATATTATAAGCGGGAGATGCTGACTCTTCGCCATGGTTGTGGAGGTAATGGGGAAAGGAATAACTGAACCACAGAAGCAATAAAGGTCAGTAAATTCCTTCCACAATTTACAGAGGGTGATAATTTTGATAGTTTTATTCATATATTTGAAAGAGAAAGCAAACAGTATAATGTTGACCAAGGGCTCTGGGTATGGTTTCTGGCCCCCTTACTCCATGCTAAAGCTGTAACTGCTGTTTCTAAATTGTCTGGTATTGCTTTTTTAAACTATGATAAAGTAAATAAATGTGTGCTTGAATGCTACCTGAAGCTTCATTAGGGTAGATGCAAGGGAGATGAAAGTGTATGTGATTATATTGCTGAGTTAAGCACTTATTTTCATAGGCGGGTAAGTGGGTGTCAGGTCACCAGTTTTGAAGGGTAGGCAGACCTTTTGGTGATGAAACAATCCCTTAGCACTTTTCCTGAGGACATGAGAATCTGGTTGGCAGACTGTGAATGCAACTTTGCAGATGATGGCATCACTGCACAGGAAAGTGATACCCAGTGCTGCACATAGATATAACGGAACCCATGGTGGGCAGCATAAACCATCCCAACAGACTCCACCAGTAACAGGGGAAGCCACTACTTCATGTACATGGCCAGGATCAAGGGTTAAATTTTCTAAATGTAACCACTGGGGACATGTATCATATAAATGTCCACAGAGGAAAAGTGGGGAACAAAAGTTGGGGGAGCCAGCAAGTGGGAATAACAGAATGCCAGCGGTAAGTTGTCTGGAGACAACAGGGGTAACAAACTATCATTAGAATTTATATCCAATCTTAGTGGATGGGAAACAGGCCACTGCTAAGAGAGACAGAGCCTCTGTCATAACCATTGTGAAGCTTGCAGTGGTTAAAGAGGAGCAGTACTTGCTTGGGCAGTCCACTCCAGTCAGAGCTTTCGGAGGGACCCCATTCCAAATGCTTTTGGCCAGGGTTCACCTTGACTGGGAGGGTGGAAAAGGAAGCAAGCAAGTAGGTGTGTTTGATAATATCCCTGCAGATGTCTTGATAGGGAATGATTTTGATAATGCAATAACTTGTGTGCATGCAGTTATACACAGTCAGGCTTGAAGACAGGCATGTGACAGACCTCGCACCAGGGCTGATGAGGTGGCTATTTCCGGTTGGGAGCTACCCTGTAGCAGTGTGCCTGAAGGTGAGACACAGCTGCTGGTAGGTACTGATGTTCCCTTGGACAGAGTGGCTCAAGGGCAGAGGTGAGTGGTAGCACCCAGGCTGACAGCAAGGCACCACTGTCAGAGGCTACCAAATTACTTTAACCTTAACATTCTCCTAGCTGGTGATATTCATCCTAATCCTGGCCCCACACCCCACACACCTAACCCCAGTTCTCCTCCAAACAAATACATCTCCTTCTACTCTTTGAATACTAGGAGCATTTTAAACAAAGTAAGTGAATTACATACTTTGATCTCCCAACAAATTCCTGATTTCCTCGTACTTACTGAAACTTGGCTAAAATCCCAGCACCTAGATAGAGACTTCCTACCTTCCGGTTATAGTGTTCATCGCCTAGATAGACAAAAGAAGAAAGGGGGTGGCATTGCCATACTACATAACAACCTCCTAACTATTTCAAACACTAAATCACTTTTTCCAGCCTTATCTTATCAGTAAATCTAAGACTAAATGAATACTCCACCATTACTATAGTGGCAATATGCATACCTCCAAGAAATAAAATTCCCCTCCTAGAAAATATACTTGCCTACATCTCCAATCACATTTCCAATGAAACTATTATACTTGAAGACATCAACATAAACTGGCTATCCTTCTGCTCTCCTAACCCATTCTCACACATAAATCTCTATGGATTTACCCAACTTATCACTCACCCCACCCGTACCAGTAACTCTCATTCACCATAAGTCTCATTGACTGGTTACTAGTCTCTCACCCTTCCAAATACCACAACCCTGAAACCCTTTCAAACTCCTTAAGTGATCACTGTCCCATAAAGTTCTCAGATACAAATCCCAACATACTAAACCCCATAGGTTCATAAAATGCCGCAAATTAACAAACTCTGACCCTGAAGTCTTCATATCTCTCCTCTTTGAAGTAAACTGGATCCCCCTGCAACAACTCCCCTTAGATGACGCAGTTCAGTTCTTTAACTCCACATTCCTAAATATTCTTAATTCTCTTGCACCTCTCCGAACAGTTTGAATTAAATCAAACCCAGCTCCATGGTTAACTAAAAATACACGAACATTACTAAAAAATAGGGATAGGGCATGGAAAACCTGGACAAAAACCAAACTCCAACCAAACCTGCAAAAATATAAAGAATTAAGAAATTTGACCAAAAGACAAATAAATACAGAGAAGAAAAACTTCTATTCTAATCCACCTTCCACCTTTAAATCAAATCCCAGCAAGTTCTGGAACTCAGTTAACCACATTTTGCCCCCCAGGCTCGCCAAGCTCTCCAAACCCATGTCCTCACAAAACACGAGGAAACTGCCACAATCTTTAACTCTTACCTTATTGATTCAATAGCTAAACTGATTAACCCCATCCCCAACCATGCTATCCATAATAACAATATGAATGTTACAGACCCATCACCAAAAGGCAGCTCTACAAATACTTTCTCCTTAAAAACAGTCTTCACCAACTTTATCAAATCACTACTATCCAAATTAAAACCATGCTCCACATCTGTTGACAATATCCCCTCCTCTTTCCTACAGATTGCTGCTGATCCCCTTGCTCTTCCAGTTTCCATACTAATTAATCACTCCATCTCTGAATCAACTGTTCCTACTATCTGGAAACAATTCTATACCCTTCCTATACATAAAGGAGGTAACTCCACAGATACATCCAACTTTAGACCCATTGCTATACTCTCACCTCTCTCCAAACTTCTAGAAAAATGTATACACAAACAAATAATATCATACCTACTTCTAGAGGATCTACTCACACCCATGTAACATGGTTTTTGTCCGAACCTTAGCACCACTACAGCCCTTCTGTCCTTCCTGCAGCACTTGCCAGAGACAACAATAAACATATCTCCTGTCTGTTCTTAGACCTCTCAAAGACCTTTGACACAGTCTCTCATCCTTTCCTTCTGCAACAACTGACAAATCTTAATTTCTCACCTCCTACTGTATCCTGGCTTAAAAGTTATTTCTCTGATTGCTACCAGTCAGTAAAATGGCATTCAATCCACTCCCCCTTGCTCACCATTAAAACAGGTGTACCACAAGCTTCCATCCTTACTCCACTACTTTTCAATATCTTTACCAATCTTCTCTCCTCTTCCTGTCCTGACTCATCTATTATACAGTATGCAGATGACTCTACAGTCATCTCAGTCACTGACTCTATAACTCAACTTACATCAATTACTCAGACTCTCTTCAACTCAGCAGAAAAAAATGGCTATCCAATAACCAACTTATTCTCAATCCAAACAAGAGTAAACTACTACTCTTTCTTCCTAAAAACCTTCACTACATCAAATCATCCTTCACAAAACTGTCCCTAAATAGTACAGGTAGACAACAGCACAAAACTACTAGGCATCATCATTGACGACCACTTAACGTTTGATTTGCATATCAACAATTGCATTAAGAAAATGCATCAGAAGTTGGGATTACTGTAACGTAACAGGAAATTTCTTAATAAGGAAGCTAGGTTAACCCTATCTAACTCTTACTTCTTACCCACCTTACTCTATAGTTCTCAAATTCTAACCAACCTCAACACTGGACTATTAGCCGAACTAGAAACAACTTACAACAAAATTGCCATATTTATAGGTGCCATCACTGTCTCTCACTGAAAAAACTGCACTGGCTTGAACTACCCAACCTTCTCCTACTAACTCAGACCCAGATCATTCATTCAATTAACTACAAACCCTCTTATTGTCCAACGCTCTCTACTCTAATCTCCTACTACACCCCGACAAGATCTCTCCTTAGTTCCAGTCAAGGGCAATTACAAATTCATAAATCTAAAACTAAAATAGTGCAAAATCTCTACAGTTTTAGCCCTGCTAAGACTTGGAATAATCTACCACTCCAAATCAGGACTCTCCAGCAACAAAAACAATTCAAAACAGCCACTAAACAATACCTACAATGTAAATGGATATGTCAGTGTAACCATCCCCCATAAACCTGTCACCCCTACCTCCTAACTCTCCTTTATCTCCATCTCCTATCCCCCCTTCCAACTGTGTTCCACTTCTCATTTCCACAGTTACCAAAACTAATCACATGTAAATATGATGTTATTATTTCTGTAACCTCATCATATGAAGATGTTATGCTTTTTGTATTGTGTACACTTTTGTTACTTGTCCATTTATTAGTACTGTGGATGTTAGTCATGCAATCTATATTGGAGCTTTTCTCCTCAGGCCTCCACTGAAAAAGGGCTACTTAGCTCAGACGGACATTCCCGGTCATCAAATGTAAAATAAATAAATAAATACATAATAAATAAATGTCCTGTGAAAAGGCAGCTGGGAAGAGTTACAGGTTCATCTCTCGGACCCTACACTAAGAGGCTTGAGGGAGGTAGCAAGGAAGGCACCTGATAGAAAAAGGGGAGTCTGTATACTGCAACAAGGAGTTACTGTATAGAGAGTGGACCCCTGAGGGTGGGTTAGAGAGTGAAGTGATACAGCACTTGGTAGTACCTAGAGCCTACCATCTGGCACTTCTAGCCATAGTCCATGACATTCCTTTTGCAGGTCTTATGGGCATAAAGCATACCAAGAGACATATTATGCAGAAATTGTACTGGCCTGGGATTGCAAGTTATGTAACAGGGTACTGCGGGACTGTGAAAAGTGCCATAAAGTAGGCAAGGCAGAAGACAAGGTCAAAGCTCCTTTGATAGTTTTGCCTGTGGGTGAAGAGCCATTTCAGAGGATAGCTGTGGATATTGTGGGGCCTCTGAGTACCCCATGTTCCACAGGGAAGAAGTATATCCTGGTGGTAATAGATTATGCTACTGGATACTCTGAGGTGGTGGCTCTGTCCTCCATCAAGGCAGGGAAGGTGGAAAATGCTTTGTTAGAGATTTTCAGCAGGGAAGTTTTCACAAGAGAAATACTGATTGACAGAGGTGCCAATTTCATGTCAGACCTGCTGACTTGTCTGTGAAAGTGCTGTGGGGTGAAGCACCTAAAAGCCACCCCTACCATCCCCAGACTAATGGTCTTGTGGAGATGTTAAACTCTACACTAAACACCATGGCACAGATATTTGCAGATCAGTTTAAGAGAGAGAGAGTGGGACAAATATGTTCCCCATCTGCTGTTTGTGTATAAAGAGGTACCCCAGGAATCCACAGCTTTTTCACCCTTTGAGTTGTTGTATGGGCATAGGGTGAGGGACCTTTAGATTTGATTTGTGATAAGTTGGACGGTGAGTTTGAATCCCACAATGAGTCTGTTGTGACATATATCCTAAACCTTAGGACAAGGCTTAGGGAGCTGTTGAGCTTGGTACAAAAGAACCTGGCAGGAGCCCAACATCAGGAAAAAGGTTTGGTGTGACAGGAATGCTCGAGCCTAAGAGTATGCTGTGGGACAGCAGGTGATGGTTCTCACTCCTGTCAGACACAATAAGCTGCAGGCAACTTGGGAGGGACCCTTCAATGTGGTAAGGAAGGTCAGTGATGCTAACTATATGGTAGAACTGCTATTCAGGAGGCAGGGGGACAAATTGTACCATGTTAACATGATGAAGCCTTACCATGATAGGGAGGACCCTGTGCTGTATATTTGCAGTGGAAAGCAGGAGGAATGAGAGAGGGATCTGGTGACTAATCTCCACAGTGAGGCTCAGACTGACACCTCAGTGGAAGGGATAAGAGTTTCTCAATGGCTATCCCCTACCCAGGTTCAAGAAATCCGAGCAGTGTTACAAGAGTTTGGAGGCATGTTCACTGGGAAACCTTGGTGCACCCACCTGGTGCAGCACCATGTGGATACAAGTCCCCAAAGACCTATCAAGCAGGTCCCTTACAGGATGCCTGAGTGAGTCAGACTGACGCTGAGGGAGAAGATACAGAACATATTGGAACTGGGGGTAATTTAGGAGTCCAACAGTCCCTGGGCCTCCCCAGTGATGCTGGTACCAAAAAAAGATGGCAGCAACAAGTTCTGTGTAGACTGTAGGAAACTAAATAGTCACACAGAGTTAGATGCTTACCCCATGCCTAGGACAGATGAAGCCTTAGAGCAGCTGGGTTGGGCTAAGTATTTGACCACTATCAGTCTGACCAAGAGTTACTGGCAGGTGCCCTTGACTCTCACCACAAGACAGAGAGGCCAGCCTTTTTGATTCCTTTCTAATTATGCAGGTTCATAAAGATACCCTTTGGGATACAAAATGCCCTACCAACCTTGGAGAGGTTGGTAGATTGTATCCTAGCAGGAGGAGGAGATTTTGCCCTTGTGTACCTGGATGATATTGCCATCTACAGGCCTTCCTGACAGGAGCACCTTCAGCATGTCAGGGAGGTCCTGGGCAGACTGCAAAGGGCAGGGTTGACCATTAAGCCTAGTAAGTGTCAGGTGGGTATGACGGAGGCCTCCTACTTAGGACATAGAGTGAGAAGTGGTAAGATCAGGTCAGAATCTGCTAAAGTGGAAGCCATTCAGGCATGGCCTGGCCCCTGTTACCAAAAAGGAGGTGAGGGCATTCCTGGGGAGAGTGGGGTACTATAGAAAGTTTGTTCCCAATTATATAGTACAATAGCTGCTACCCACACAGACCTAATGAGGAAAAACAGGCCAGACAAGGTAGTGTGGACCCCAGCCTGTGAACAGGCATTCCAAAAGCTTAAAGGGGCTTTAAGAGGACACCCTGTGTTAACCAGTCCAGATTATAGCAAATAATTTGTTGTGCATGTGGATGCTTTGAACCATGGGGTGGGGACTGTAATCAGCTAGGTTTCTTCAGAAGGCAAAGAACACCCAGTGGTATATCTCAGCCATAGACTCTAACCTAGGGAGGAATGTTATGCAGCTGTAGAAAAAGAATGTTTTGCCATAATGTGGACACTGCAAAAATGTCAGCCCTATCTCTATGGAAGGAAATTCACAGTAGTTACATACCACAATCCCTTAACATGGCTACATTGAGCCAGCCAGCAAAATGCCAAGTTGTTAAGGTGGAGCCTAGGGTTGCAAGCATATGATATGACAGTGCAGCATGGTAATGTGGTTAGCATTGCAATGCAGATGAGCGTTCAAGACAGGGTAAGGATTAATGCATTCCCAGATATGCTCATTCCTCTCAAGCAATGTTTCTCAAGGGTCACTTGAAAAACTAGCCTGAGTCTTCAAATGGGGGGGGGGGTGACAATGTGAGGTATTGCCAGCTATGCCAGGAGAAGTAGGGCAGTGGATATGTAACATATGCCAGTACAGCTAGCTGGGATTTTGTAAAGAATTATATGTCATTTGTATATCAAACTAATTTATACAGATGCTTGTGTTGAAAAATGTATTTGTAAAGCTGCTTGTGTTAAACATCTACCAACAGTGTGCTTTGCTAGACAGAAAAAGAAACATATATGCAGTATTGTAACTGTTTACATTTATATATTTTAACAGAGGATACTGGAAGAGAAGATGTTAATCTCAAATTTTAAAAATATTAAGAAATTAAATTACTGGGTCTAAGTCATAAAGATGTTATCTCACAGTTTTACATGAAGCCAGAGAAGCAATGTCTGTAAGAAGCATTGTTTATTAGCTCCTGTAGGAAGACCAGAAGTGTTTTATGGTTTTATGACTTCAAGGAGCTATAGCAGATCTTAGCAAGGCTGTGTGTATGTGTGTGTGTGTGTGTGTGTGTGTGTGTGTGTGTGTGTGTGTGTGTGTGTGTGTGTGTGTGTGTGTTATTGACACAAAGGTACTAGTTCCAATCAGTTTCTAGCAATGGGGGGGGGGTGCATGGAAACCAGAAGTCAGATGACCAGATGTATGTGATGTCATTCTGAAATCCATCACTAAAATAATGTTCAATACTAGGTGAGACTGAAGTCTCAGGGGAGTCTGTTTTTTGGAAACCTGACATAGAAGGATCACTCACCTACTTTATCTTGCCTTGCTCTAGTAAGTGACCAGGGAATAGTAACTCTTGAGATCAGTCAGTTAAATATAGTGAGATTAGTTAAGTACTGTTTTTCTGTATCTGTGTGAATCTATTAATCTGAGCTATTTTAATACTTCCTGCAGTTGAAACTCTGTTTACTGTAAATAGATATTTAGCATTTTCATGTTCTTTTCTTATTTATTACTACATATATTTAAACTTTTCATCGGAGATAGTCTTTTAGAGAATATTTTAATCTCTGAGAGTACTTATATATATTTGGTGACACTCTGTCCTCTTCTGAAAGCCTTGCTGTTGGTCAAACTACCATTTGCATTAATATTAATTTTATTCAGTATAATTGGGTGCCCTTGTAAGAACTTTAGAGTAGCTGGCTTGGGAGTGTCTGGTGGCAGAGACTACCTTATATTCTGGGCAGAAGGGGGCATAGCTAGTAAACCTATATCAGCCTTTTCCAGGTGTGTGTGTGTGTGTGTGTGTGTGTGTGTGTGTGTGTGTGTGTGTATGCGCATGTAAATCAAATCTTAAAATGTGTGTGTGTCAGCTACTTGGAGCAGAAACACAAAGCATTGGTATCACAGAGAGGATACTTGAGGACTTGGCTTGGACATTCGGCTGAGGACTAAACTCTACAGCTGTGCCAGTGGTGAGCCTTATTAGGGACCTGGGGAGAGAGAGAGATTGAGAGAGAGAGAGAAACCCAGACCCTGGGTGAGTCTGTTCTCTGAATGCTCTTAAGGGAAATTGTGAGTGATGAAGATAGCTGCATCTGGAAATAATAGGTGTATCCATTTTTGTTCAAATGACTGTCCCTCTCCAGTGCCAGTGGTCAGAATTCAGGCTCCCTGATTACTGGGCCAGAATGAGGACTTGACACCCTGCTCTCAAGATGGCTAAACCTCTAAGAGGAGTATCCCACAGTGGTACTGAAAAAGAAGAAGTTCTGTTATTGCATCGAAAATTTGTCTTAGTAATTACACACGTGTACACATTTTTTTTCATATTCATTTTATTGTGTATTTCAAACGTACACTACCATCATCACTTAAGAATACCAAAACATGTTTCTTTTTATGCTGTTAAGCCTTGTTATACAGTAATAACACATACTGAAGTGCACTTTATGTAGCAATGATTGTCACAGCATTCTTCTTTTACATATATGTATATCCTGTAACCTTTAAATTTCAACTCCATAATACTAATTCACATTTTCCTCATCTCCAAGATATTAATGTATTTTAGTTGTAGGAGGGTCTCATATTCTGGCATCTTTCTATTTAGATGTCTAGAATTGAGTTCCACCATGATAATGCAAGCATTTGAGTGTGAGCTTGTTATGAAAGAATGTTTAAAAAAGACACTGCCAGAGCGGCAAAGACTATCCACTAAGCCACTCATATGATTAGTGTTAAGCCATCCCTGGTAAAACAAGAAGTCTTAGCTACAATTTCAGCCCAAGCCGACACATACACTCTCCCCATAAAATGACACCAACTACTTAGCCATTTGTTAAAGCAAGTTATCTTATCTTGGTATCTTGCCATCATTACTGGTGAAGGCAAAATACAACTCATGACCAATGTCTTTCCTGCCTGTAAAATATTTATTGTAAATTCCATCACATCTCTTTGCATATTACCCCGAGTGCAGCTCTTCAGGCCATGCAATCCCACATGGGCCACCAGTAGGCTGTCATCATATTTCTCTGCTTTAAGGGACCTTAGGACCTTTGTGACATCATGGATTCTGGCACCGGACAAGCAGCTTACAGCCACTCTGTTTTTGTCCAGTCTGGTTAGTGTGAAATCTGTAGGCCTAACTACAGAGTCACTTATAACTAAAACATTTCCTTGTGTGTGAGCAGACTTGGTGGGTGCTATAGGTTTAGGTCTGCTGTCTTGGTAGTTTAGGAAGATCTTCTCTGGTGTTACCATTATGGGATGTATTTTAATCCTATCTGTGCCAGCAGGCTCTAAGTCATTATGTGGGAAGAGCTCCTTCGGTGCTGCCATTACAAGAGGCATTTTCTTTGTATTCATGTCAACTGGTACAACATTGCCATGTGGTAAAATCTTCCATGGTGGTATCACTGTGGGAGTCATTTTCATTATATATATGCTTTAACACATACCAAATAATTATCTGAGAATTTTTTTGTTTTCCTGATGCTGCTATTGCTGCACCTTTGTTGTTCTCTTACTCTGTCCTACACCAGTGAGTTTTTGGTTATCAGTTTCGACCTCTCAGAAATATCAAAGTAATACTTAGTTACAGCTAATGTAAAATAGATTATTTATGCTGGTCAGATTAGTTCTAATTAGGCATAGCTACTTTCAGAAGCAGGGCATGCTGGAATACATGCACCTACAGCTAATTTGGCAAGGACACCGGGGCCCTTCCTCTTCTGTCTGGGAGCCTTTTTAACTTCTTCTTCATTTACAGATGCAAATGTAAATTGGTTACTCTTTTCAGAAGGTGATAGTTACTCCAGCTGTTTAGAATAAACTCTCTGACAATCCATTATATGACAGTAAATTTATATATTTGTAACGTTATGTATTTTGCCTGTATAATCTTTACTCTGATGTTTCATTATTAGAACACCAATTTATTATTGCTTTTTCCTCAAAGTGTGGCTGTTACTTTAATGTATGATGGGATTTTCACCTTTGTCATCATCACCATCAACCCCCTTTTTCCCATTTCTTTCTACATGGCGTCAGAGTATCATGTTAACTGTTGCCAACTCTCCTGATTCAGTGCCACACTCCTGCCTTCTTCAGCACTCATGCCTGATTATTGCAGATCTTCTTTCACACCATCCATTCACCTCTTTGCTGGACATCCTCACTTCCTCTTACCTTCTTCTTGTCTGTCCCAAGTCTTCTTCACCAGATTGTCTTCTGCTTTACTGCACATGTCCAAACCACCATAATCTGTTCTCTTTGATCTTTTCTGCAATTGGAGCTACTTTGGCTTCTGCTCTTATGTCCTCATTTCTTTTCCTGTCCCACAGTGTGCATCCTACCACCCTCCTCAGGCGCTTCATTTCCATCACCTCTAGCCTCTTCAACTGTTCTGCCTTTACTGTCTAGGTTTCTGTACCATACAGTAGTACTGGTCACACCACTGTCTTGTACACCTTACTTTTCAGCTTCTTTGGCATTTTTCTGTCATAGACTACACCTGACACTCTATGCCTGGTTGCAGCCCCTCTGATTCTAGCTTTGACCTCTTCATTCACACTTCCTTCTTTTCAACCACCCCTCCCAGATACTTGAAGCTGTTTACCTCTTCCACTATCTTTCCTTCTATCTCGGTTCTGAGCTTCTTCTGATTTCCCCAATTTGTTGCCATTAACACTGTCTTATTTTTGCTTAGTTTCATCCCATGTGATTTCAGTTTTGCATTCCATTCTCCTATCCTTTGCTGAAGTTCTAGCTCAGAGTCTTCCTGTAATGCCACATCATCTACATACAGCAACTTTGTTGATCTCTCCTCTTTGATCTGTTTGCTAATGTAGTCCATCACCAGTATGAACAGCAGTGGGCTTAGAGATGAACCCTGGTGTACACACACTCTGACTGGGAACCCCATATATGAGGCTGGACATTGTTCGTACTTGAGTCATTGGGTCCTTGTACATAGCCTGCTTTAATTCTCCCAATGTTTCTGGGACTTCAAACCACTGCAGTACTGCTCAGATCATCTTTCTTTCTCCAAGTCTAGGAATGCCCAGTTGGACTCTCTCCTCATCTGTAGCTTCTTCTCAAGTATCTGTCTCACTGCAAACATCGGGTCACTTGTGCTGCATCCTGATCTGAATTTGAACTGCTCATCTCCAATCTTACATTCTACTACTATGCATATCCATTTATCAATCACCCTCTCTAGAACTTTCATGCAATGTGATAGGAGTTTGATGCCTCTGTACTGCCCACAGTTGTGGATGTCCCCTTTGTTCTTCAGCCTATGTGTGCCATGTATTTCCTATTTGAACTATAAAATTGTCACATAGTCAGCTTGATTTACTCTTTGCAGCTTGAAGATCTAGATTATCTGGCTCCCTCCTACTACAGACAAGAACATACACTGTTAGATGTTAGAAGGCAGGAAGTTCATAGCTACATGTAATGATTTAACGGAAGCAAACATGGATGCAACATCAGATCAGCTCCTTGAAAAGGTGCAAGAAAATGTATCAAAGAGTTAACAAGCTTTCCGGAAGCAGCAAGGCACTCTCTATAGTTTACATTTGTATTTTGTAAAAGATGGAAAGACATAAAGAGACAAACATATATAAAGAGAGAGGGGTGCATGAAGGGAGTACCATATCTGTGGAAATACTCAAGAAGGGATACTTATCTTTGTTGCATACTTACAATTTCTGCTTTTATCAGATACAGTGGTTAGTTTTCCAGTTTGATACCCAGCTGGAGTACCTGCTGTGAGGAGTATGCATATCGTCACTGTGTCTGCAAGGGATCTCACTGGCTGCACTGTCTTTCTCTAACATCATAAATGTATGCAATAGTTAAAATGGTGATCCTCCCAGTCCTGTCCTGCTTTTGTGCATATCATGTAAGTGTGAGCATATCTGGATCTCACGACAGACTTAGTATCTCTGCCTTGTGCCCAGTAAGTTAATGACAGCGTAGCCCCAGGTTTGTCATAACCTTGAAAGTGTTAAAGCACTAACCGGAAAATGAACAGATGAAGGATTGAACAGATTATTGCATGATAAACATGTGATGTCAGGGTTGTATGTAGCTATTTTGTTATCTGAGCCTATTCCCTGATCTGTCACCCCCCAACTGCCTCTACCAGCAGCATTAGAAAGTTGCCTCTTACTTTACTCAGGCAATGACTGAGGAATTGAGGGAAAGAGAAGTGAATGTACAGATATTATCAGCTAATTAGGGTCAGCAAACAAACTGAGAATTCATCCAACACCCTAGGACTTAAACAAAAATTAAGGCATTTTACAATAAATAATATGATCACAGTCTCCCTTGGGAATAACACTTTAAAAATGACCTTCCCTACAGGAAGACCCTAGGAGAGGAAGTTTAAGATTATTGGGGCAAGACACTACCAGATATCAGCTTGCTACAGTTGTAAGCAAAGCAGAATTTCTTTTCTTTCTTTTTTGGCTCTTCAGTTGAAGAGCTGAAGTGGGGGCGTGTCTCTGGAGGAAGTGGATTGATACAGAAGTACCAGTTTTCATTCTGCAGTAAGAGGCCGTTATGTTGGGAAACTGGTACTGCGCACTAGATGAGCCAGACAGAGTTCTGCCAAAGATGTCACTCTTTTTAGAAGTCTGGGGACTGAGATAAAGCTGAAATTAAACATCTTGTTCATCACTTGACACATTGAGATAAGAGACAGCTTTTATTGTAATAAGCATTATGTTTCCAGTCAGGCTACCTACATTTGTCAAAGTGGGGTGGGGGAATGCTGGTATCAGGGAATAAAGTAATCAAATGCACAGGGGAAAGCACAACACGTAACACATACATGGCTTAAACTCGCATTATTTCCACATTAAGGTCTGTGTTTACAGGATTTCTTAATGACACTATAGGGCTGTTTCACACACACACACACACACACACACACACACACATGTATATATATATATATATATATATATATATATATATATATATATATATATATATATATATGGATCACCTTTATATCCCCGAAATCGCGTTTCGCCGACACACTAATCACCGACACCAAAAGACCGACAACTAAAAATACCGACAACGCAAAACACCGAAAACCATTACACCAACACACTACACGTAAACAACACAGTACACTACATAACATATCCACTATCCCTAACCCAAACCCTAACCCTAAGGTCCGACACTACTGCACACTTACCCTACCTGCACCCTAACCCTAACTCACTTACCCACCCCTAACCCCAAGATCCGACACTACCGCACACTCACCCTACCTGCACCCTAACCCTAACTCACTTACCCACCCCTAACCCCAAGATCCAACACTACCGCACACTCACCCTACCTGCACCCTAACCCTAACTCACTTACCCACCCCTAACCCCAAGGTCCGACACTACCGCACACTCACCCTACCTGCACCCTAACCTTAACTCACTTAACCCACCCCTAAACCCACAGTCCCTCACTATCGCACACTTACCTGTCCACTCCCTAACACTAAATCCCTCACTCGATCGCACACTTACTAAGTCCGTCGGGTTCTCACCTTGTCGGTCATCTGCGTTGTCGGTGTTTTCGTCCCGACGGATTCCGTGTCGGCGAAACGCGTTGTCGGGCATCTGAAGGTGACTCATATATATATATATATATATATATATATATATATATATATATATATATATAGATAGATAGATGTACACATATACACAAACACAAATAAATGCACATATCTGAGTTTGTGACAAGAACAAGAGACAAAACGACAAGGAACCAAAACGGCAAACCCCATTGCACCCCCCCACACCACATACTGATCATATATACCGACTCCAATATCATACATCAGTGCTCGAAATGGTACATCACCCTTACCTGTACTTTTGTACAATTACATATATCACCAGAAGCAAAAAAATAAAAAAAAATAAAAGTACCCGAAAACAAACAGAAAATCACAGCCTCCATAAACAACTAAATACTCCAAGAAGTATAACAGCATGTCCCAGAGTGATTTGCCCCCTGCAAAAAAAAAAAAAACAAAAAAAATGTTTTGCATCTTGGTGTGTGTTTTTTATTTTGTTTTTTCCAAGCTTTTATGCTCAATATTCTGAGTTTTGCTCATGAGTGTTTGATTATATGATACAGAATTTTATATATATATATATATATATATATATATATATATATATATATATATATATATGTGTGTGTGTGTGTGTGTGTGTGTGTGTGTGTGTGTGTGTGGTGTATGTGGATAGACATCCTTTTCCCTTTTTTAGTTTCTCCAAATCTTTTGAGTTTTTAATACCATGAAGGAAATGGACCCCATTCCTAAGTCAAAGTATGATTAAAGTTCATGAAATTGGTATTGTTTCAATCTTTGATGTCAGCCAGAAGTGCTCTTCGCAGCACCCACAATGTGCCCGGTAATGACTCCTTCTGCAATTCTACGGAATTACATGTTGAGTAGAGAATCAATTATCTGAACTAACTGGGACCTAGGGTAGTTCGGATAATCAAACTGTTCGGATAATCAAATATACATTGAACTTCATAAACTACTTCTAAAATCTTATTTTTTCTGCATGCAGGGAATACAGTTTTCAATCATTCAGTAATTCCAGTCGACAATAAAAAATATTTTTTTACACACGAGCAGGCTACAAGCTCAAAAAACATGCACACATGAATACATATAACATTTACATATTCAGAGTTTATGATTTTTCCTACACAAAAACTCTGGAAGACTGTGTTCAGATAATTGATGCTTTGGATGATTGATGTTCAGATAATCGACTCTCTACTGTATCAGTAACATATCTAAATATGATTGTATATTCTTTTTGATAAGAACCATTGCTCTTACTACTATTGGAACTGTCTGGATATCTTTCTTCCACATTGCTCTCATTTCTGTCTGCAAATCCTTATATTTTATGATTTTGTGTCTCTCTGTATGCAACACACTGTAGTCATTGGGTGTAATGATTTCAATGATCAATGCTACTTTTGTCTTCTTTTCCTGGACCACTATATCTGGTTTTCTCGTATCTATCTTTTGAACTGTTGGTAATAGGTGATCTCATGTGATGTAGACTTCATCATTTTCTATGATGCTTTCTGGCTCATGTTTCCAGTTTTCAGCTACTTCAATATTATAATATTTACACAATCCCCAGTGCAACAGTCTTGCCACATTATTATGCCTTTCAGCATACAGCCCTTCTGCCATTAGTATGTCACAACCTGCAACGAGGTGTGGGACTGTTTCCAATTCAGTTTTACAAAACCTACATTTGTCTGTTTCTCCCACACGTTGAATGGACTTTGTAAACCAACCTGTACATAGTTCACTGTCTTGGGTAGCTAATATTAACCTTTCATCTTTTGGTTTGAATTTGCCTCTCCTTAACCGTTCCTGCATTTGATCCTGATCAACATGAGGTTGTTCTAGTTTTGTATACTTGCAACTATATTTATGTATTTTCCACATTTCTTGCCCTCTCATCTGATCCTTCACCTTATATTCTTTCTTTTGGTTTTTGGCACATTCAGTTGCTTTCTTCTTTTTATCTACTTCTGTTTTGATTTCCATTCCTGCTTGATGCCAATATGCTTCTGCTAGACTAAACTTGGAAGCCATCTTAGATTTATTCTCTTCATGTTTCAAAACTTTCACTATGTTTGGGTATTGTGAGGTCAGCAGATATGTATGTAGTCCCACTATTGCAGATCTGTACATGTAATCAATTTTAAGGAGGCCCACACCTCCTTCGGAATGGGGAATATATAATCTTGGTATGCACTGATTTTTATCAATTATTTTATGAGCATGAAGCATCCTTTTTGTTTTCCTGTCTAATCTATCTAACACCTTTTGGGGCCAGTCAATCACTCCAAACCTCTATGTTAGGATAAAAAGAGCAAATTGGTTTATAGCCTGAAATTTGTTCCTAGATGTCAGCGCTGTTTTTAGGATTAATTTATGTCTTCTAAAATATTCCTTACTGAGTTTTATTCTCATTTGTTCATATTTTATTGTTGACCCTTGACCAGTTTCCAAATATTTATGTACTCCCTCTTGCTCAAGTTCTTTTATGTCACATTCTTGTCCTAAACTGATGTTTTCATGGTGCTGCTGCTTTCCTGCTTTAAAGGTTGCTTTTTCACGTTTATCAAGCCAAAAGGACATTATTATATCATCTGAAAAAGTTTTGACTACTTGAAGTTGTGCTTTCAGTTCCTCATCTGATGAGCTATACAGTTTTCAATCATAGGCAAAGAGAAGATGAGAAGTCTTTACACTTTGTTGCTTTCTGGGAGCCAAATTATAGGCATGACCTAATCTGTTAAGCAGACAGCTTAATGGGTTTAGGGCAATACAAAAGAGCAACAGTGACAGAGAGTCACCCTGGAATAATAATTTGTCCTTTGTCATGGCTTAACTGCAAAGTGGTTTATCACTGTTTCATGGCTGCTATGATGTACTTTATCAGTGTAAGGTTTATCTTATACATTTTAAGCACTCTTTTATCCATGAAAGTAGGATACTGTCAAATGCTTTTTTGTAGTCTAGCTGTGTCATACTTAGATTCTTCCCCTTTTTGCAGTTTTCCACTATGACTTTATTTAACAGCAAATGATCCTTTGTTCCATATGACTTTCTTTTATTACCCTTTTGTTCTATTTCCATAATTGAGTTTTCTTCTAAATGTTTATATACCTTGTCAGCATAAATTCCAGTCTATAGTTTATATGTTGTCGGAAGGCAAGTTATTGGTCTGTAGTTTTTAGGGTAGCTTGCAGGTTCACACTTAAGTAGGAGCATTGTTTTTCCTGTTAGCCAGGTTAGTGTCTGTTTGGGGTGTGCATATAAATAGTTCTTACTCATGGCTAAATCTTCGTGTGCAAAGATGTTAATACTTTTAGCCAAAAGTTAGGTACTGCATCTGGGCCTGGGGTTTTCCAATTAAAGGCTTTTCTTAACTTTGCTTGAATCCCTCTGTCTGTTACTTCATCCCATTTCATATCCTGTGCCTTTAAACTTCTTATTCTTTATTTTACTTTTTCTATCTATTTAGCATCTTTGTTATGTTTCACAGGATCTTCATAAATACTTCTCCAAAAATATCTATTTCTTCTTTTTTTGGTGGTCTTTCAATTCCTTTTACCTTGCTTCCCAATTCTCTGTAAAACTTTTTTGGGTCATCAATATATTGCTTAGTTTGTATTTTTCCTTTATATTTATATGTGTATCTTCTAACTGCGGTGGTGGTGCTGCGGTAGCATTGTCGCCTCACAGTAAGACGTTGTCCTGTTCGATTCTCAGCTAGAGCGTCTTCTGTGTGGAGGCATGCGTGAATGGGCGTACCTTCGTTGAAGGTTGTGCATCAGGGCTGGCAACTCAGCACGTAAAAATCTACTGCCAATCATTAGCGGACCGGAGTTCCACTGTGGCGACCCCTAACCGGGAAAAGCCAAAAGACACAACAACAACATTTATCTGTGTATCTTCTAAGTTTTTCTGCCTGTGCTGATATTTTTAGTTTATTATTTGCAATAGTGCATGACAAATTCTGATCTGTTATAATACTGTTCATTGCTTTTATCACATCTATCTTTCTGAGTATTTTTGTTGATCTGTTCCCTGTTCTATAGTCTTTTAACAGTGACACTTCTTGTCTTGTTTTATAGTTTTTCTTATTCAATACTGCCATGAAGGCATTCAATTTCACCTAGTCTTTCCCTTACTCCCCTGTGTTCTTGTGGTAGGACTTTATCTGTTATTAATTTGGCTGCACAGTAATGGATCCTATTTACTTTGGTTATATCACATGAAATCTCTATGGACAGACTGTCTTGACTACTGTGTTTGTTTTATCAAACTTCTAACTTTTGGGGTTTTATTGACCTTCTGCAGTCTGTTTCTTTCATTGATCTTAATATGTCTATGTATCTCTATTAAATCAAGCAACTTTTCTTGGATCATTTTCTTCTAAACTGAGGGCACATTCTTTGTTCTCCATTTCCTATGGACATTCTATAGAAAGTTCTAGAGCTTCTTCCTGTGCCACCTTCTCTTCAGTTTCCCCCTGTCATCCATTGCTGTTTCATATGGGAACTCACTGGCCTGTCACTCCACAACATTGACTACGTCAGAGTTGCCACAGTTTTCTGTTCTTTTCCTCATATAGCTCCAGCTGAACATTTGTACTGGTTTCCTATGGGAGGCTCCAAAGTATCTTTATATGTCAATTGATTAAATGGTTTCTGTTTCACTGGTTTGTCCTTAATTTGGGTGTCTGTTGTTCTATCCTGTTGTGTTATAATCTGAGTTAAATTTTCTACACTAAAGCCTTTACTTTGCAGGTACTCCATAACCTCAGTTTCTATTTCTTTAACTTCTACATTGTTTGTGTGTTTGTGTCTTTCGGCTTTTCCCGGTTAGGGGTCGCCACAGTGGAACTCTGGTCCGCGCTAATGATTGGCAGTAGAGTTTTACATGCTTGCTTGCCGGGCCTAACGCACAACCTTCAACGAAGGAACGCCCATTCACACATGTCGCCATACAGAAGACGCTCTAACTGAGAATCGAACGGGCAACGTCTAACTGTGAGGTGACAACGCTACCACAGCACCACCACCACTTTTTTCTACTTTTCCTCTTTGTTTTCTTATGTTTTTGCATTGTACAGTTTTCCATATCTGCATGTCTTTGCCTGTGTTTCTCTTCAAATATCTTTGGTGCTGCTCTCTTTGCATTGATTAGTTTTGATTTCTCCTGCGCATAAATATTGCATCATTTCAAATGCCTTTTTCATTTCCATGTCTACCTGTTCTTTGGCTAACCCAGACTCCTATATACTTCACCATAATCTATCTTCCTTACAAATGTCCTTTATAACTCTGATTTGACAGCATTGTATGTCTAAACTGAAAAAAAATACTTAGATTGCAAGAATGTCCTTCCTCACACTTTGACTGCATTTCTATTGACTTGTAAATATTTGATAATTGTCCAAATGTTGTAAATACCACCAAAACATCTGTAATGCCTTTTTTTGTGATATTCCCTATGTATTTGTTGTACTGTACTGTTTTATGAATATATTACAGTAGTTTATAATTATTTTTCTAGAGCTTTTCTCTCCAGGCCTCTGCTGAAAAAGGGCTAATTGCAGCTCAGCTGGACTACAACTGGTTAACCAATGTAAAATAAAAATATAAATAATTTTATTTATTTATTTATTTATTTCAGTTTGATTACTGGGGAAGTCCACTGGGCTAATGGGCCCATTTTCAGTGGAGGCCCGGGGAGAAAAGCTCCAAAACACAAACAAATCAATACATTTATATATACAGATTACAAAATAATTTCAAAGTACATGCTAATCCAAGTTCAAATTCTGAATTACAATGATAATTCCAGTAAACAAGTAAAGTAAAAGTCACTCTAAGAAACAAGTATCAGGTGGTTGTAACAGAAGAAATACAACAATTCCACTTTTGTTTTGAGAAAAAGGCAATACTTGGGATATTACTGTTTTTTGTGCTGTTCACTAAGCATAGTGCATTATAGAAAGGAGAACAGTTGCAGAATAGAAGGAGGTTAGTTTGGGGCAAATGGAGTAGAAAGTTTAGGTATTAAAGGCAGAGGAGTGCAGTTGCAAATTCTGTTATGAAAGAAGTAGAAATGAAGCAGAGTTTTGAAGTTGTTTAGGTTGGTACTGGTCCTTAGTGACAAGGGCAGGGCATTCCATTTCTTAGCAAGTGTAAAGGATAAGAGAAGCTGGCCAGCAGGGCATTGGGGTTTTTGAACTGTGATCAGGTTGTGTTGAGAAGATCTAAGTGGTTGAGAGGGGGTATAAGGGAGCAGGAGATTTGTAAGGGCTGGGCAGTTTGAAGGGTATAGTAGTAGCTTGAGGGCTGTGGTGAGTTGGAGGAGGTTAAGTTGATTAGGAAGTTCTAGCCAGTTTAGGGTGAGAAGGGAGGAGCAGTGATGGGAAGAGGATTTTGCATTAGTGGCAAACCTGGCGATTTTGTTGTAGTATAGCTCAAGTTTGGATGTAAGAGAGGATGAGAGATTAGTTAGCAGGGAGGCACCATATAGGAGGGAAGGAAGGAGGAAGGAAGAAGCAAGGGTTAGTCTAGAGTAAGGAGAGAGGAAGTGGTTGTTTCTATACAATAGACTTAGTTTTATGTGAGTTTTTTTGATATTCAGTTGGATATGTGTATTAAATTTTAGTTGATCGTCGATAGTGACACCAAGAAGTTTGGAGGAAGATGCAGTTTCGATAGAGGAGTTATTAAGGCTAGTGATTAGGAATGACTGTTTGTCGAGAGAGGAGGATTTAGAGGGAGAGAAAAGGAGTATCTTAGTTTTGTTGGCATTTAGGGAGAGGTGGTTTTGTAGCATCCACTTTTCAGTGGTAGAGAAGGCACTTTGGGTTAGGGCTTGGAGGTCTCTTAGGTTAGAGGCAGAGCAGATTAACATTGAATCATCAGCGTATTGAACGATTTTAGTGTTGGGGATGGCCTTGTAGAAGTCATTTATGAAGATATTAAATAGTAGTGGACCGATTATGGAACCTTGAGGTACTCCGGTAGGAGTAGGAAGAAAAGAGGAGGTAGCTTGGCCCCATTTCACTGCTTGAGATCTGTTAGAGAGGTAGCTGGAAAACCAGGAAAAGGATTGTGAGGAAAGGTTGAGATTTGATAAGTGGTTTAGGAGGTGTGTATGTGAGATGGTATCAAAAGCTTTGGATAAATCTAGAAGGACAGTGGATACTATATTACCAGCGTCACGGGCAGAGTTAACTGAGTGTAGGAAGGAGAGAAGGGCAGTGTTAGTACTATGTCCAGGGCGGACGCCGTGTTGGGTAGGAGAGAGAAGCTGGTGCTTGGTGAGGAAAGGCAGGAGTTGCAGGTGGATACATTTTTCTAGGATTTTAGATATAGGGGAGAGAATGGCAATAGGGCAGAAATTTGTGACTGAACAGTTTTTGCCACCTTTGTGGAGAGGTAGAATGTATGCAGAACGCCAAAGTTTGGGTACGTAAGATTCAAGTAAAGACCTGTTGATTAGGATGCTGATGGGAAGAGCAACAGCGTCGTGGGCAATTTTTAGGAAGGCAGATGGGATGTTATCTGGGGCATTAGAGCAGGGTTTTAATTTAAGAAGGAGTTTTTTTATTTGGTTGATAGATACAGGTTTTAGTCTGAAAGAGGGTGGTTGAGAACTGTTTGAGGAAGATTGAGTAGAGGCAGGAGATATATGATTGTTGGGAAAAGTTTTAGTTAGCTCGGCAATGGAGGAGGTGAAGAAGGAGTTAAATAGAGAGGCTATTTCAAGGTCGGTTTTGCTGGTATCTGGACAAGGGTTGTTTTTAGTACCAGGTCTGAGGAGAGAGTTGATGGAATTCCAGAATTGTTTGCGGTTTCTAGCATGGTTTTCTTGGAGTTGAATGTAATACGTTTTTTTGTCTTTAATGATTTGTTTCTTGCAAAGGTTTCTTAGCTGCTTGTATTTGAGGAAAGATTCAGGTTGTTTATGTTTATTGTAGGTTTTCCAGGTTTTATCTCTAAGGAGCATTAGCTTTTTAGTATCTTTGGTGAGCCAGGGGGAGATTTTAGTTTTACGTCTTATAGTTCTGGTAGGGGCTAGGGAGTTAAGGACTGTTAAGAATGTAGAATTGAAATGGAGGATGGCTTCGTCTAGTGGTAGAAGTTTTAAAGGGTTTCAATTGATTTGTTTAAGTGAGTCAGAGAAGGAAGTGGGGTTGAAGTTTGAGAGGTTTCGAGTGTGAGTGTAGAGGTGGGAGTGGGGGGGGGATGAAGTAGCTTGTATGGCAAATGCAGGTAGGTGGTCTCCTAGAGGGTCTGAGGAGGTGTCAGATTTTATGACTTTGTTTGGATGAGAAACGAGAATCCAATCGAGTATGGAGCCTGGAGGATTGGCTTTGTTGGGTCTGGTAATGGAGTTAATGAGTTGGGTGAATTTAAATAGGTTGATGGTGATTGAGG
Source organism: Protopterus annectens (assembly GCF_019279795.1). Lineage (NCBI taxonomy): Eukaryota > Metazoa > Chordata > Ceratodontiformes > Protopteridae > Protopterus > Protopterus annectens. The sequence goes on from NC_056745.1 coordinate 152,474,931, forward strand.
GATTTGGGTTTGAGATTTTGTTCCAGTCTATATTTACATCACCTAAAATAAAGGTTTCAATACTAATATTAGAGGAAGTCCAGAATAGGATGTCCTCCAGAGTATTAGTATTGTTGTCTGGCAGAATGTAAAGACAGATGATGCAGATACTTTTATGGTCGTTCATTTTTAGTATGCTGATTACAATTTCAGTGTTATTGAATGATGGGATAGGGTTAGGGTAGGGAGTAATGGACAGGAGGCTGGAGTAGATTAAAGCAACGCCTCCACCTCTTTTATTAGGTCGGTCGGATCGTAGAGAATGGAATCCTGGGGGTTAGGAATTCTGAGTCATGAATGTGAGGTTTTAACCAGGTTTCAATGATGGCTACTATATCAGGTGAGTTATGATAGAGCCAAGCATGGAAGTGGGATAGTTTATTTTTTAGGCTTTGGGCATTGATGGTAAGGAATTTGAGTTGTTTGCTAGAGCATTTTTTGTGGTGATCAGGGGAGATCGTGGGCTGAAAGGTGGGGCCTGGGTTGGGGTGGATGTCTCCTGCTAAGTGAATGGATATGGGAAGAGTAGGGTTCTGAATAGTTTTATAATAGGAATGAGGTGGGTGGTGGAGATGTGGTTTGTATTTAAACCTGTTTGAGGTTGGAAAAAGTTTAGTTTTTCTGAAGAGTAATGGGTAGGAAGGAATTAAAGAAGCAGATATGTTGTAGTAGTGAGATATAGGGTGATGTTGGGGAATAAATGGGGGAGGAATTAGGTGGATATGAGTATAGTAAGAGATGTGGTATAGGGGAATGAGTAGGAAAAGGAAGCAAAATGGTAGAATGAGTTTGGGAGGAAGGGGTAGCATGATGGAATAGATAGAAAGGTAAGTAGAGGTATTTGGGAGGTTGAACAACAAATTAGGGGGCGTGGTTTTGGATAGGAAGGGGAGGGCTTAGGAGTTTGGATTGGTTGGAGGAAAAAGGGGTGGGAGAGATGGGGCAGAATAAAACTAGATGCACTGGGGGCAGGTGGGAATTGGGGGCAGGGTAGGGGAGTGGAGTGAAGCCCGCAGGGCAAACGGAGCGGGTAGAGCCAGGAATGCAGGATGAGAGCAGAAAACCTATCAGAGGACTGATTGAGAAGTATGACAGGTAAGTACAGGGGACAGGGGATAAGCAGAGAGGGGAGAGCTGTAATGTATAAAGAGAAGTATAGGGGCACCCAAGAAAGGGAAGGTAAGGTGTTTAAGGTATATAGGAGAAAAGGGAACAACAGAATGTAAGAAGTAGAGGATAGTGGAAGGAGGGAGCCACCTTGTGGTCAGGTGCTATAGTGCACCCATATATCCCCTAAGACAGATCCCAAAACATGGCTAAGTCAAAGAAAGAAAGGGAACAGAGGGGAAATGAGAAAAGAAAAATAGTAAATAAGTAGGCTGCTGGATTTCCTGGTAGGGAAGCTTACTGAACACATATTTCTTCTCCAGATGTCTCCTGCTCCTCTTGTTTCTTCTTACTTTGGGGACATTGGCATAATGATTAAGGTGGTTACCTTACAGACACAAGGTGCAGGGTTTGATACTCATGTGGGATAATTGGCTAGCCCAGTACAAAGCTATAAACCTATGGATCTATGTTGTTCTATCACTGTGGTCTCTCTCTCTTTTTAATTTCTCCAAATCTTTTGGGTTTCTAATACCATGACAGGAATGGATCCCATTCCTAAGTCAAAGTATGATTAAAGTTCATGAAATTAGTATTGTTTCAGTCTTTGATGTCAGCCAGAAGTGCTCCTTGCAGAACCCGCAGTGTGCCCAGCAATGACTCCTTCTGCAATTTATATGGTGTTTCAAGTATTGGTAACATATCTAAATGTTATTGTAGATTCATGTTTATAAGACTCCCTGCTCCTACTACTATTGGAACTGTCTGGGTATCTTTCTTTCACACTGCTCTCATTTCTGCCTGCAAATCCTGATATGCAATGACTTTGCATCTCAGTGTATGCAAGACACCATAGTCACTGGGTGTAGAGATTTCAGTGATTAATGCTACTTTTGTCTTCTTGTCATGGACCACTATATCTGTTTTTTTTTGCATCTGTCTTTTGAACTGTTGGTAGTGGGTGATGCCATGTGGTGTAGACTTCATCATTTCTGTGATGCTTTGTGGCTCATGTTTCCAGTGTCTCCTGCTCCTCTTGTTTCTCCTTACTTTGGGCACTAGTTGTTCCATCTCTGTGGTCCAGTTTGAATTTGCAGATGGGTTACAAGGCTACTGTGCTGAGTAAAACTCTTGTCACATTCACAGCACTTGTATGGTCTTAAACTTGGGATGTAATTTCTCCAGTTGCTTTGGGATTCTAATACCATGATGAGAATGGACCCCATTCCTAAATCAGGGTACAATTGAAAGTCATGAAACTGGTATTGTATCAGGATGCAATTAAAGTTCCTTTGATTAGTATTGCTTCAGTTTTTGATGTTTGCCAAGAGTGCTCTTCTCATCATGCAGAATGTATCCGGAATTATCTCCTTTTGTAGTTCATACAAGGTTATATATATTGGCAGTTCAACTAAGTACAATTATAAATTCTTTTTTATTAGACATGTGGCTGTTACTACTATTGGAACTGTCTGGCTATCTTTCACCTACATTGCTCTCATTTCTGCTTGCATTGTCAGTGATGCAACAGGTAGTACACTCACTTTTGGGGCGGAAGGCTGTGGGATAATTTCTCTCACTCAGTAGATGTATTGCTGACACTGCAATGCAGCACAAAAGGGGTACTGCAGTCTTTAGTCTGTCATTCTTCAGATGAGATGTTAAACCGAGGCCTCATCTGCCCGAGCAGGCGGTAGCACAGCTGGATTTAAAAGACCCCGTTTTACCTATTGAAAAGAATGGGTGTTCTTTATTTTTCAATATTTGCAAAAGTATTTACATTAATTACATATTTATATACTTACTGACTCAAATAATACTACACAATATCAACTTTAGTATAGCAAAAATTCAACATGCATAAATTTTAACATCAAATAATGAATGCATTAACAATTTAAACCTCATTTCTCCCCACTCATTTTGTCATAACCAAATATTTCTGCCAGATTCCAGTTTTATTAAATAAATGCTCATTTAATCTAGTTTCCCAAATATTCCAATAACTACAAATAACACTTTATTTATCTTATTAATCAATTTCTCATTTTTATCCACATAATACCCACATAAAATTATATTCACATCTACATTGTCCAAAATTTTTATATTTCCCAAAGTAAAAATTTCAAAATACTTTTTCCATAATTTCCTTACTCTTTAACATTATAAAATCATGTTGTTTAGTTCCTGTTCTTTCACAAAACAAATCTTTATTACAGTTTATACAACATATTGCCCTTGATTTATAGCTTATTTATTCCAAATATAAAAAAAAAAACTTGACACTCATATAATTTATAAAACATATTTTTTTCTTTCTTTCACAGCTTTAATAGCATCCCACTAATGTCTCACAAGGATTAACCCTATAACACCCGTTGATAACGTCATCATAACAAACCTTCTAGAAATTAATATATTTTCCACTTTAAGTAACTTAATTTTATTCTTATATTCCTGAATTTATACATTTTCAGAACTCCTTTTTCTTTTAAATCTATCTTTCTTTTCCCACTATTCTCTGTTTTGCATCAACGCAACTAAACCCTTATTTTTTTCTTTCTCAACTAGCCTCATACAGATTCATAGAAGCCACATACACAATCAGATTAATTAAACTTAAACATCCATCTTTACTTCCAATACACATAATCTACCACTTCTCAGAATTCAACCAACTACCCCAAAACAAAAAAATACTGCTTGCATTAATTTTTTCTTTAAAATTGGAATCATATACACCTTAGCCAAATTTTTAAGTAGTATAACTGAATTAGTCAAGTAAACCTTTTTCTTATATGACAACCTAAAACTTTCCAAACGCTACCTATTGATTTATTTTTCTCAATAATACCACTCCATTGTTCATAAATAACCTTTTTCTTTCTGAATCGAACACCTAAAAAACTTACCTCCTTATCTGAAAAAGTAATACTTTCTATCACTCCTACTTTACCTAACCCATAGCTTTTCTCTTCCTCATAAATAACCTCTTTCTTTCTGAGTCAAACATCTAACAAACTTACCTCCTTAAATGAAAACTTAATACCTATCATCTCTCCAACTTTACCTAAACTATAATTCTTCTCTTTAAGAATTTCTAAGCCTAAGCCCCCAAACAGTTCATAAAATATGTAATCATTCTTCCTGTCCACCTTTCATCCTTAACTATAATGATTATATCATATGCATATGAAACAAAATTAGGAATGCGCACAACTTTATTAACAATATAACTACCTTCTGACATATACTCACATTTTTAAACCCACTGCATTCAGAACAAAAGAAAGCAAAATCCCACTCATTGGACAACTTGTCTCAAACCTCTACTCATATAAATTTCAGAAACTAGCCATCCATTTACCAGAACCTAACCTTAGATTTATTATGCACAGATTGTAGCACTTTCAAAATATTCCCCTTCATGCCATATTTTTTCATAATAAACCATAACTTTCATGATCCACATAGTCACATGCTTTCCTTACACCCCCACTAATAATGTGACATCTTTACCTCTGCACAAAATGTTATCCACTTCTTTCACTAATACTAACAAATTCCAACTAATTTTTCCCTTAACACCAAAAATTCCATCCAGCAAAACTTTACCATTACTTCACCAAGCAAAATGTGTAATATTTTCATAAAATCTTATAGGCCACAATATTTAATGTCTTTAGTTTCCAGTTGTTAATATCTATTTTCACCTTACTTTTTCCATATAAATTTTATGACACAAACCTGTTCATTTAATATTCCTTTCTGTAGTCACTCATTAAAAACATATACTATATTTTTTCTCCTTGAAAGCTGTGTAGCCAAAACATCAGAGAAAGAGAAAATAAAACTTCTTTGGATACTGGTTGGTCATTGGTTATTTATGGTTTCATCCAGAAAACTCTTTATCTCCCAACACATGTCTTCACAACCACATCCTTTCTCATGTATATACTTCTAACACACTGTTTCACATTCAATAATTCATCTTTTTGATTATATACAATATTCCCTTCCACATTTTTTATTTTACTCATAATACTACCTTCACCCTTAACCCATTTACATAAAAAGGAGAAACATCCACTGTTTTACCCTTCAAACAATACCAGTGTTCATATACAACAAACCATCTATTTTTTATTTTTCAAAAAAATCTCTTTCATGCAAAAATGAAAAAAAAGCTTCACATAATTATTCTTTAAACTATTCACTATTTTGTTGTATTTATTTTTAGAAACAGATTTGTCTTCTCTTCTTTTTCCATTTCTAATTCCAATAATAACCATTTATATTTTTTCTTTAACTCCAACAATACTGCCACCTGAATTCTGTCTTTTTCTGAAATAAGCTTTGTATCCTGCAAACTATTTCTGCATCACATATTTTGCACCATTGCAAAAGAGCAATCCTTCTCCCTTTATTAATCCAACTATTAACATTAATTTACACAAATTTAACATTATTCATTTCCTTTTTTAAATTTAGTGATGTATTTTTAAACTTCCTCTTCTTCACCCTTACCCTAGCCGCTATTGATTTTTTAATTTCCTTTACAATTCTTTCACTAACATCTGATTTTTCACTATCTTTTTTGCATGATTTTCGTCATCCGCATTAGTATACATCAATCTTCTCGACTTATTACATTTTCATCTACTTCTTCACTATCACTTTTATTATCTTCATTTATAACATTTTCCCCTTTCGCTTCTACTTCACGCTTGTCATAACTTACACTCTCTTTATCAATATTATATTCTTTGCCCTTATCACATTCAAAGCAAAACTCTTCATCATGTTTACAAACTCTACACTGGCCCATATAACTAACTGTTCCCCTATTCCCAGCAACATGAATAACACTTGATAAATGTTTTAAAAATTTTTTTTTGTATTTCAGATTTACATCCAACTCCCATCTCCCATTCTAAATACCCTTTTTATCTTTCACTTTTACACTGTCATAGACTGAATCACACATTGTTAAAAAATAACATTGTTAAAAAGTAATATTTTAAATCATACAACTGAACTTCAGTCTGAAATTGCACATGCACCTTCTTTAAATGAGTTCCCTGCCCAGAAAACAATCCTTTTTATTTTCACTATGAAACAAAAATATGTTCATTGTATCAAAAATTAAATCACAAAAACCTTCATTTTCCTAAATGAATCAATCACCTAATGTCTCCTGGTACAAATCCTAATGGCAGCACTATATTGTCCCAAATAAAGTGTCTGTCTATAACTTCTTCCTTATTATGTCTTATTATTACAGCAAACATTCTTGTCTTTTCTTTTTAATTACATGAGCAACCTTTAAAGTACCTTTTGTCTTTCCTACTGCTTCAGCATATGACCTTCTTGAAACTTTATCGGTCACCTCATTTAGTATATTCTCTCATGGTTCCTTTCTTTTCCATCCTAATCATTCTCTTTACAAAACACCTTTGTCCATTACAACCAACCATGATATCTCTGATTCCTGTTCCGGATCACCGCTATTAATAACAAAACCAACTTTTCATCAGACAAGCCACTGAATGACACCTCAGTATTAACCATTTCTTTCTCTTCAAAAATGTAGTCTGCTAAGCTCTAATTCTTTGTAACATCCACTCCATTTTCAGTTTTCTTCTGCCAACTGACAGAACACCATTTTCTTTATTATGATCAGCAGTGCTACCAGAAAAACAAACTTCTCCATCCTTTATTACACACTCTTCTTCTCCTAGCCACCTTCAGACCAGGAACAGAAGCAGAAAGTGTAACTGCAATGACTCTCCTAAGTTTGCAAAGAGTTTCCCTGGCCAAATTTCTCCTGGTGGTATAAATATCACTTCAGTTCTCCCCTAAAAAAAGGCTACTGACCTAGTGGGACTAATCTGGTCAACTAAAATAAATCCTGGTAGCTTATGACTTTGTGTCTGTCTGTACATAAGACACTATAGCCACTGGGTGTAGCTATTTCAGTTATCAACACTATCGTCCTTTTTTTCATAGACTACTGTATCTGGGTTTCTTGCACCTATTTTTTTAACTGTTGGTAATGGGTGATCCCATGTGATACAAACGTCATCATTCGCTATAATGCATTCTGATTCATGTCTCAAGTGCTTCTCAGCTATTCTGTATTTTAGTGCTTGGATCCTTTTTTTAATTTAGGGAATGAACCCTATTCCTAAGTTAAAGTATGATTAAAGTTCATGAAACTAGTATTGTTTCAATCGTTGATGTTAGCCAGAAGTGCTCTTTGCAGCACCTGCAATGTGCACAATATGGATACAAATATGGACAGACAGACTTAATAGAGATGTTTAATGGATACACATGTTCAGATAGATGAAAGAAATAAATTACACAAAGTAAAGACATACCCCCGGATTCACGAATCCTCCGTGTAAGACTTAATAAGTCTTACTCGGAGGCTGCAGTTGAATGGTATCACGTTGGCATGCCATAAATATTCATGAGGGTACGCTGACTCAACCGTAACTCTTACACGGACCGAGTATGAAAGCAGGGGGCGTGTCTGACTGCCAAGCAGTCTAAATGTCCACGCCCCTGCAAGTGTAGTAAAAGCAAAATGTCAACACACAAGAGCGAGTTCGCTCAAATGTACTTGCACCCAACACCACACTCCCTGACACTGTGAACCCCCATCACAGTTATAAAAAGTAAAATATATATATATTTTTTTACATCCACAATATAGCTGCCCGTATTTGCTCGTGTGTGCGCGGGTGTGCCCATTGCTTAGCCATAGTAAGCAATTCCGACATGGAAGAGCATAAGAAAGCATGTTTATGCAAATCACACCAAATTGCAATAGCGTAATGGTAGACCGTATGCACAAAGAAAAGGCATTCACGGTTCGAGTCCCACCACTTACCTTCATATTTATGTTTTAAATCAGTATTTGAAATAATACCAGACATATATGATTAAAATTTTATTAAAAGCAGTGACATGGCCAATGTATCAATGAACAAAATATACATTTTTAAAGGACCCAGATATATAATAGGCTGCTGTTAAGCAATGCTTTACCTAGTGAAACACAGGTGCCCATAGTTTAAAAGCGCTTTACCCAGCTAAACACAGGTGCCCATAGTTAAATAGCACTTTACCCAGCTAAACAGAGTTGCCCATGGTTTAATAGCACTTTACCCAGTGCAATAGAGTTGCCCAAAGTTTAAAAGCGCTTTACCTAGTGCAATGTGTTTGCTCGGACATGCATGCCACACCAACCAGGGCACCGTAGGGCACCTGGGAGCAACGTAGAGCTAAGTTGCTTAAACGCAGCCACACCCCCTAGCCTGTCTAGACAGTATTAAAATAAAAGAATGACAAGGTTCGAACCCAGGACCCTGTGCATCATAATCAAAGTACAAAACCACTAAGCCATGACAACATAGGGGAAGCAGTCACTATTAACATTCATATACTTACAAATGGTAGTTTAACCATTACTAAGCAGGTCTGCAGTCAGCCGAGAATTTTACAAAATGGCCAATCACAAAAAAGTGCGGGAAATGCGGCATATTTAAGACCCATAGGCAGGAATACTCACCATAACTGATTGTAGCTCACATCTGCAGTCAGAATGGCAGGTGCAGGAGAGGGTTCACGCTTCCAAGTGCAACGTTGGGGCACCCAGGAGTCCAAATACATGGTTTGGCTCCTTGTCCACTGTCACGAGTCAAGACTCCTGCAGGGCCAGTTCCAAGGGATGGAGTACAAGACAGAGGCTTGGAACCGGTTAGCTCGTGACCTCACCAGTGCCACAGGTGTTCCCCGGACTGGTGAGCAGGTCCGTCACCACCATGCAGACCTGAAGAGATGAAAGCAGGACCACCTGAACCAGTGGATACAGGAGGCCCATGGGATGCAGAATGCCCCACAACTGAGTATGTAGCCATGGAATGCAGTATGTAAGAATTGATAATGGAGTATGTATAACGGATAGGTATAGGTTCATAGGTTCATAGGTTCATACTAGGCTATCTGCCCTAGGGCATTTATAAGCCTAGCCAGAGTATGTTTGGCTTTCGCCACCCATTTTAAATTAATTTTGCTATGCCCTTTTTCGAGGTTAGTATACTGTGCCTCTGTCTAACAGTGACACAGAAGTGATACCCGGGGTAAACCTATGATCTCCCATCCACTCATCAAGATTCCTCTTGAAGAGAGTCATTGAGGGACTCTGCCTAACCTGGACTGGGATGTCTCAATATCCCTTCATTTACTTTACAGCTGCAGGTGACCGTGCTACGAATCATGCTGATAGGCTGCTAAGGTTGCGTCACCAGGCAGGTTATTGATTATTCTGCATGTATTGTTATATAAAATATGGGAGAGAGCATGAAAGAATGTGTTGTAGTCCAATAAAACAGCCATAGAATTGCCTGAATAAGTCCTCTGCATGTACTGCCAGATAAAAACGTCAGAGAGGCAGAAAAAGAGTGCAGTAACCCATTAAGAAAGGTAACATATGTCTGGAATAATATCTCTGCAGGCACTTTCATATAACATAAGTGAGTGAGCCTGAAAAAAGATTGTTCTAACCTATTAATAAAGGTATAATATGTCTTGAACATGTCTGCCATAAACACCGTTAAAACAAATAAAGGAGTGAGCCTGTGGAAAAGTGTGCAATGTCATTAATAAAGGTCTAAAACCCAGAGTGTGTTTGTGTCACGTGTCTGAAATGTTGTTGTACCTTTGCATTATACAAACAGTACTGTTCCACTGTTACCATCTGTGGGCTCATGGGCTTGTGATTTCCAAACAACCTTCCCCATCAATTGTGTTCACCCACCCCATGTGTCAAACTCTGCCCCTGTATGCATCTTGTTTGTCTTGTCTGTTTACCTCCCCAACCTACCTCCCCAAATATACCTACATCCTCTACCTCACATTCCACTCTCACCTGAAAAAAAAATAAAAAAAGGGCAATCTGTTCCCACAAAAAATTGCGCCCCATACATTGCTGCCCAATTCGCACACATGTCCGCTGGACATGTAAATTGATAATTCTAATTGGCAGTACAACATATTTTGTTGTCCTCACCCCTCTCTCAGGGGTGGAAGGTTTCAAATTTCACACAAAATTATAAACATATGCACAGCTGTTGCTGGTAAAGAAATGGGCAGCTATGAACCTTCCCTACACCCATCCTGCACATCCTGAACTGGTTTCCCTACTGTCTTTCCCTCTTTGTGCCCCCCTTTTCACCACTTTCCTATCTCCCCATTTTCTTTTCTTTAAAAGAAATTAGCGCGGGGGTTAGCGGGAGTAAGCACTTTTAAGCAGTAGTTAGCGGGGGTGCACGGGGGTGCGTGGGTGTGAGCTTGTGTGCGCTTAGCTAAGGATTGCTAAGCATCTCGCAAACCTGTGCAAACCCACTTACAACTGCTTAAAAGTGCCTTAGTCACTCTGTATGACAAGGCCCTTGTACTGCTCAGCAGCAAAATAAAATACCCTTGTCAGTCTCAAACCTGGGACCTTGAACTCACCAGTCTGCATGAAGTACCACTACACCACAGCAGATATACAATAACTTAGTGCTGAAAGCAATATATCATGCATTTCAAGGAGTGAATGTAAAGGGAAAATAGGAAAGCCATAGGAATACATTGCAATAAAGAAATATAACATGCATTACAAGGAGTGAATGTAAAGGGAAAATAGGAAAGCCATAGGAATACATTGCAATAACTACTGTAGTATTCCAGTTAATTCCCTAATTCCAAAAGAAAGTACACACTCCCATGTATCCAGTGTTAGCATTAGGAGGTATGAGTAAACTTACACACTGAGAAGAGTGTACTGGAAGAAGCAACAGTCAGGTTTCAGTACAACATGCATTTCACTGGCTACAACCCAGCTTCAGATATCAGACATATACCAACCTTCTGACTGACACAACAGTGTCCACAGCAAACAAGCATGGTCCCCACCTTGCAAAACTAAAAGGCCTATGCCTACCTAACCTATCATTTTATAGCAGTGTCCTGAAATCACAGTGAGAACTGCAATTGCCACACAGCAGGCTGCATGCAATTACTAAATGGTGGGCACCAATTGGTGCAGAGGCCATGACATGCACATGTGCAGATACCTACAAAAGCAGCCTGTACTTGCTGTCCACACATGCAATCATATCATTGCAGCAACTGGAGAGAGAGAGAGAGAGAGAGAGAGAGAGAGACAGACAGACAGACACAGACAGACAGACAAACAAACAGAGGCAGTTGGAGACACCAAACCAAAAAAAAAAAAAAAACATGTCAACAGGTACAACAGACAGAGGTGAGAAATACAAAGGTAAGGTATGTAACAGAGATGTATTTGTTGGCATCCGAATGATGTGTCTGAAGGGTACTGTATATACTGTGAACCCTCCATATGTGGTAGCAGTCCGTATCTATATGTGTATGCAGATGTGCATAGGGCAAGTGACATACTGCAACTGTTAGTGAAGGCTGGACATATATATGTAGTTGAAGGTTGCTATGTGCACATATCTATGTAGGTTGTAGTGTGTGGCATTGAAAACAGCAAGCAGTGCAGGTATATGTCATGTGGTGGTTAAATGCTGTGGGACTGAGTTACAGCCAGTGAGGCCTGCTACAGCTATACGGCCTGAGGACAGCGAAATGCATTCTGCACAACACTGTGCAATATTATTACATAATTGTATGTCTCACAACTGTTTCATAATTGATATTCCCACCATGAAAGGTGGGCAGTATATGTGCATGTATATGTACAGCAATGGATGTTTACAAGTATGTGTATGTGTGTATATATATATTTATATGCATATACATAAATATATATATATATATACACATATATATATATATTTGTACATATATATATGTACATATATATATATATATATATATATATATATATATATACATATATATATATATATATATATATATATATATATATATATATATATATATATATATATATATATACATATATAGATATATATAGATATATAGATATATACATATATAGATATATATATAGAGATATATAGATATATAGATAAATAGATATAGATATATATATATATATATATATATATATATATATATATATATATATATATATATAGATAGATATGTATATATATATATATATATATATATATATATATATTTATATATATATATATATATATATATATATATATATTTATAGTGAGAGAAGAAGACATGGGGTCAGACGTATTGCAACAGGTGCCTTGTGACCAAGGCATGGACTGAACACCAGTGTTGATACTGCAGTGCCATACCCCATTCCAAAACACTTTACCCACTAACTACCAGATATGTGGTTGCCTGCCTAACACTGAAGGTGTCAGAAGGGAACATGGGACACAGGTGGACAGTAGCCTCCCCTTTGATATTCAGAGTGCCACACTAGTCTTGTAATCTGTCTACGTGGTACGTGTCATCACAAACGTTGTGTCATGTACGGAAATATAGGTCAGTGTTCCCCTGTACTCATCACAATACCTCATGTGGTATGTACCTCACATGACAACTACAGCAAGTGGAAAGGCCACAGACATACCTCACAAAGAGTAATACTGCCCTCAAACACATACCCTATGCAGACTGACTGACATAACCACAGCTACAGTGCGTTGCATACCGGCCACCCAGAAGTTACCTCTGCCAAATATACAGAGGTATGTCACACCCATAGCAGTCAGACAACCACCATGTCAACACCTCACAATCCCATCGGGCTACACGGCCTAGGTCCCTAATCCCTGCCACCTCACTAAACAGCACATGCTGGAGGGATAGGCTTCTATTGTCAAATATGCCATACTCTGGAGTAAATCACCCAGCATTAACAAACAAGGCTCTTCAGTAGCAGATTTCATACATACCCCTGATGATTGTCTGGGGGATAGGTAACACACCCTGGGAATCACCTCTATGTATCCGGTTGACAGGAGCAAGTGAAATCAAATTACATGTGTGTCAAAGGCCAGGGTAGCATATGGCTAGGCTGCTATAGGCCCTAGGGCCAATAGCGTATTACCTACCTATGACACTATGCACACACACATGTACTCAGTGCAATACCTGCTATGTGAGGTGGAATGAGTGTGACAGTGAATGTGTGCAAGGTCTGTAACGGTGTGATAGTTTAGTGTGAGGTTGTTTCTGTCATGGTCGTTTCTATCCTAGGTGTGAGGCCAGAGAAAGATGTATCAGTTATTGGGATGCAGACATAGTAGGATGGCATATGTTGTGATGTAGTTCCTTGTGTATGACTGTGGTGTCCCATCGTAGGCTGAAGCAATACATGTATGCTCAGTAAGTGGTACAGCTGGTGAATCCAGCTGACATTTGAACTGTTGTACTACCTGAAGCTGTAGGCCTAAAAAGCACAGTATGGTGTATGTTCGCATTCCCTGGTAACACTGTCTTGTGTGTTTCCTGTAGTCTACACAGATTACATACCTCAGGCATAGGTATCTGTAAGTAGGGGCACACAGTACTGTAAGGTACACAGGAAATGCTCATCTGTGTCAGCATACATTTGTATGTTGTATGAATGTCTGATGTGTGTGTAATGATGCCTGTACCATGTCCGCAATCACATGTGTGTTGCAAGGTTTGCGCGTGTACCTAGCAACATGTATACTCTGTTACAGCAGTATGCCAGCTATATTAACAACTGTGCACATATGGTAGGTAGGGGTATGGCATCAATGACTAGGGTGGGTTACTGGCTATACTGTAACTGTACTTCACATTCATTGCAATGGATGACATATTTCTTCATGCATCAGCTTGATATGTACCCCCGTGGCGAGGCTGTGCATTGGATCCCAAACAGTGTGCCGAGTACTGGTGTATACTGGTTTGTTATATGGAGTGTGGCAGGCACTGTCAGCCAGTTGTGGGCTGAGCATTGATATGTGGTATTGAATGTGTGTATCCTCTGACAGACGAACAGATGCTATATATGGCAGTTAACTGATATCTGTACTGTATAATGTTAAGTGTGCCACATGACTTGCTCACACATATCATTTACTTGTCTTCCAGGCTTATGGCTCATCAAAGGAATCCCTCCTACACAGCCACAGAGGAACAGGAAATCCACCACAGCCTGGTTCAGCACTATACCATGCTGTTTTCCAGGGCCAGCCAGCACCAGCATGAGCGTACTGCACTGTGGCAAGAACTTGTTCGTCGGGTAAATGACATAGGCATGCATAACCAGACATATGAGCAGGTATGCCATCACTGCAGTGATTTAATTAGACATGTCCGGTGGCGTGCGTCTGATATCCATAGACAACAGCTTGCCACAGGTGGTGGGGGGGCATACATCCCCCCTCACCAGAGTGGAGGAACTGCTTCTAAGTGTGGTGGCTCCTGGCCTACAGCAGCAATAACATCACACATGTGTCATCATGGAGGCCGGAGCCAACCAGCATGGTGACATGGAGCATGCAGGTAACATGCCCTAGCTGTAGACTACTGTTACCTGTATTGTTAGATTATGCATATGTGAGATGTTTACTGTGTTTAGCAGTCGTGCTGCCTATTGTGTGCAATATTGATATTTTGAATAGTATCCAGCCACCTATGCCTGTTGTTCTACTGTAGTTTAGCACACTGACAGTAGCAATGCCACAGTTGTGGCCACTGACAAACTGTGTCATATTCTTGTAGGTCCCTCTGGTTGACAGCAGGGCAGACGATACATGTTGGTGAGTGTGTTAACACTTTGAAATTGGTATTGAAATGTGCATGTCATAGGTGAGGTGTAGGGCATGTACGCATAGCACACCTACACATAAGGCATGCTGTGCATGTTTGCTGTGAGACGTTAAACATCTCAGTAAAGTCAGTAGCTGCCTCAATCACATGCAATGCACAGAGCACCAGACACAAATGTGACAACACTGTACTGCACATTGGATAGGCATAGTTGACACACATGTACACAACATAACACGTTTGTCATACGCAGTACACGTCAACATGCTACACATAGTGTAACCGGACACCTGCTGCCAGGTCACACTTTAGTATCCCACATGTCATCCACACACCACACATAATATACCTGAGGGGTAGGGGCCTAGCATGGGGCTGTGCAACACTCTTCAACACATAACACAATCATGTTAGGCAATGCTCCCTATTGGGCACCTCACACACCCTTGTGCATTGTGGCTATGTAATTGTGAACTTAGCCATGGCACTGCAGTTCAGGTACAGCATGCTAGGCAGTGGTCTAGCACATTTTAGTGGCCTTGAGTGACCACATGATGCATGATGGTGATGGCTAATGGTATTACACCCCATACAGTTACAGTGACCACAGTACTACACATAGCTGTAATTGCATTGCACCTCCATGTTGTGTGTGTGCACACATATGCACCTATACACATTATGCATAGCATGTTGTGTGTCTGCAAACCTATGCAACTATACACAATATGCATAGCAGTCGCATTCTGTACAAAGTGACACATATTTGTCCTGGAATTATATTGGGTATATAGGTCACATGACACACATTGGGTATGTGTGATGTTGAATGTTGCAGTCATGTACCATGCAATGTCATGGCTGGCACTGGCATATCTGGAATATGACCCACACTCACGATAACCACTGTACAATGGCCATGTCCAGGATTGGTATCCCATCACGTATACATGCACCACTCATCCCGTGTGTGTACATAGCATGCATGTGCTACACCTGTGTCCACACTTATCTGCTACAGACACAGGCCATGCATTCAGACATGGAAATCCATGTGACACACGGATAACACATGCAGCCATGGTATGTATACTTGTGAGTGATGGTGCACAGGACATTGCAGAGCTTATAATACTTGCACAGAAATGTCGTGTCCTTGTACACATTGTGTTCCAGGGTGTAGGCAATCACTGAACATGTACACACATGCACCACAGCCATGTACACTGTCATTAACTATAGCTGTCTACACTCACACTACATGGACTTGATCACCACATATTCTGCATGCTGACACGTGTAACGTGACTGTTCGCCTTGTGATACTCTCACCCACCTTCAACCACTATTGAGTATGTTTTGGATTGCTGTTGTGTGTGTGTATTTGCTGTAGTGAGGAGTGTGCATGTGTTCCTGTGTGCATGTGTGCATGTGTTCATGTGTGCATGTGTGCATGTGTTCCTGTGGGCATGTGTGCATGTGTGCATGTGTTCATGTGTGCATGTGTGCATGTGCGCATGTGTTCATGTGTTCATGTGTGCATGTGTGCATGTGTCCATGTGTCCATGTGTGCATGTGCAGACCGTAAAGTGTGTTTCCTGTCTTCCTCTCACAGGTGCTGAGTTAGGGGTTGGAGAAACCAGCAGGCAACTTGAAGCCACTGCCATGAATAGTGGTGATGATGACACATGTATTTTGGCACAGGGAGATTTGACAGGGTCTGTCGTTGGTCCGCCAATCGACAGTACACAGCGTTCAACACCATCTATGCACACACTCATACTGTCAATACATCCCTCACCACCAATGGCCATAGCGAGGGACAGCATACAGTTGGCATTGACCAGGAGAGTGTGGTACCCATGGCACTTGTATCCCCTCACAGCAGCCATAGCCATAGACCCAGAATGGTACCATATAGGCAGAGGTCCAGGGGTTCTCGGGGGAGCACCACTGGTCGTATTGCCCATGGCAGGCATGCCCTCACAGGTCTTATGATGACCAGTATGTTCTGGGCTGTAATGCAGGCTCAGGCATGTATGGAATGGTACACCAGGCAGGGACTTAGGGTGCAGAGGGCACATTACACCGCTATCAATGACAGCATCCGTGACCTTGCCGGTCCCATCTGGACTTACACCGAGGTCATTGATAGACATTGGGGGGAGACAATAGATGCCCTCCACAACATGTCTTCTTTGAGCCAGGACCGTGTGGGATAGTTGTTACGTTGACGCGGATGCATGCCAGCAACAGCTGGCAGTGGTCACGGATGGCCCAAGTTCACAGCCGCTCCTGTAGTGGCAGTACCAGCCCCAGCAATGCTGGGGCTGGCCTGTCCATTGACTGTCCCAGTAGACCATGTGCACATGATTCTGGCCAGTCCCAGCAGGGACATGGGTCCAGTCATCATACCTCTGCCTCTGATGACAGTACCCAGTCAGGGTTGGTACCCGATACTGTCCGTAGCACCCGTGCCAGGCACAGGTACTGTGTCCATGGCCAGAGACAGTGATCTGTACAGCCTAGCAGGTACAGTCTGTGGCTGTCCCACAAACTACCATATATGGCAGCCACATGGTGGAGCTGTGTGCATGCAGACACACACACATTAAGCAAACAACTAGGGCTCACACATACACACACACATTACATCAACATTGACCCATGCTGTACTGTTGTCCCACACACACACACACACACACACACACACACACACACACACACACACACACACACACACACACACACACACACACACACACACACACAGATATGTTGATTGGATGGGTCAATGTCAGGCTCTGGCAAACAACAAAACGCCCTGTGCATATGATGATACCTGTGCCGCCTCCTGTCATCTGCATTATTGATGAAGGGACAGGCTAACATGGTGCTGATGCACAGGGTGACACTATAGCAGTGTAGCAATAATAGCAAGTTGTTAACAAGGAAGTGTAACTCCATCCTTGTAGGTATATCTGAGCAGACATTATGCATCAAAGCTCTGATTGTCAATGTAGCATTGTTTACACCACTGTTAGGTCTGAGTATGTATTATCCACCCATGTGCCACTTGGCTGAAGTGTAATGTGTTGCCAGCATGTGTTAGTGAGTGGACAGTACATGTGTGATGTGTGCAGTACAGATTAGCAAGTGTACATCTGTGAACATTGTGGGCGCGCACTGGCTGGATGTACGTACATAGTGGACACATGGGATGTGTGGCATACCCTGTCGTACACATTGTTAACATGTCATAGCATCTTTCAATGGCCAGTATGCATTCTACTACAGTTATGTCCTAACATGGGTAGACGTGTGTATGACATGGGTTGACACTATGCTGTAGGTGATACCGTTAATATCTGTCAATGATTTGCGGTCTGGTAGTATACACAACCTCAACAGCATGACTATAAGCAATCATTGGATAATGTCCTGACAAATGACACACAGTAGTAGGGAACCCAGTATCAATTGGATCCTTCCGGTGCTACACTATAACACTAACCAGTGGTAATGACCGCCACCCATTACTGTGACCACACCTGTTTGTCATATAGCCCCCTTAGGTACATGCAGACACACTAGGGATGTGTCCATCCAAATCTGGAAATGCATGGATTGGCCTACAATGCATTCCCTGGATGGGATGCATATCCTACACAAGGGTATCATACAGACAGATACCTGTTGTCTGATACTTGCTGTATAGCAGTAAGCTGACTATGGCATAGTCATCCTCATGTACTATTCATACTATCCCGTCAGTACCACACAGGTGGTAGCCCTCAACATGTATGCTGGGTACCATTGTGTACATACAGACCCATGTGATGTCATGTGTCCCTTGTTATCCACATATCCATAGGTATTGTGGAGTCCCAAGGTGTATCACATAAGACATTAGAGGCCTGAATGCATATCCACAAGGCAGTCGTACACTTATAAAGACTGTCCATTCTTGGCAGACTTTGTTGTGTATGACCATGTCTGACATATACCTCAGGCATATACCCTCACTCACACTACTCTTAAGTAACTGTCATGGGTGTGTGTGCCACAGAACACGATAGTGGACGGCCTTGTCACATACATACATATGTGACCTACGATCTGAGAAGCAGCGGCACAACCTGTCAATGGAAACAAATGTATTCATGTAGTATGCAGGCTTCACACCTATGTACTGACTGAGGGGACATGTACACATATATATTTGCCACGCAGATACCTGATGCATGCAATGCACTTACTGTTGTAATCATACTATGTAATACCATAGTAAAAGCAAAACCCACACCCCATTGACCAACAGTGACACACACAGTCAGCATTTGCAGGATTCAAACCCCTACCTAACTGTATTAGAATACTAGAGAGAGATGCATTAACATGGCACGCTATTTGCTTTACTGGCTGGTTTCCCTTCTCCGGCTTTATTTGTAGGATGGTGACATCATCAGTCTTTCCAAAGAGGAATGTACATCTTTTAGTGAGTTTTACCAGTCTCCAAAAAGGGGACACCTCTCAAAGGAAATTGAACATGTACACACATCCCCCCCCCCACACACACACACTCACTGTTTGTAGGAGTCAACCCCCTAACTATGGTTATGATACTAGAGAGAGACACATTAACATGGCATGCTATTTGCTTTACTGGCTGGTTTTCCTTCTCTGGCTGTATTTGTAGGATGGTGACATCATCAGTCTTTCCAAAGAGGAATGTACCTCTTTTAGTGAGTTTTCCCAGTCTCCAAAAAGGGGATGCCTCTCAAAGGAAACTGCACGCATACATACACCCCTCCACACACACTGTTTGCAGGATTCAAGCCCCTATTTAACTATGTTATGATACTAGAGAGAGACACATTAACACGGCGTGCTATTTGCTTTACTGGCTGGTTTCCCTTCTCCGGCTGTATTTGTAGGATGGTGACATCATCAGTCTTTCCAAAGAGGAATGTACCTCTTTTAGTGAGTTTTCCCAGTCTCCAAAAAGGGGACACCTCTCAAAGGAAAGTGCACACATACACACACTCACTGTTTGCAGGATTCAAACCCCTACCTAACTATGTTATGATACTAGAAAGAGACAGCGACGCATTAACACGACGCGCTACTTGTATTACCAACTGGTTTCCCTTCTCCGGCTGTATTTGTAGGATGGTGACATCATCAGAATGGACATGGTGATGTGTGTACACTTTGTTTTATGCCATTCCAGGAATGGTCCATGTGTGTCAGCAGGTGTCAACAGCTTGCACAAGACCTCAGAATCCTTACATTGTGTGATCTATCTGTGGACACATTGACATTCCGTCGTATGTCAACACATATTTATGCACAGCTTATTGGTTTTCTGGATACTACATGTGTCTGGGATGTTGATAAAGGGCTATTCAAAGTCTATGTGACACATGTGTAGATGTGTTCATTGATGTATGTCCTGGGTGGCTGCCTTGCAAATAGTCTAGCATGTTTGGGAACCATGATCCGCACATGAACATACCACGGTTGGTAGAGTTGTGTGTATGTCAGCTTCCAATAGCTCTGTTTATGACTGCAACCATGATGGACTCCATGACCTTGCAGATCAGACCTCATAGGCGTACTGGACTTGACTTCCCATGGTGTGTTGTGCACCAACACTTGTGGGGAGTGCCATATGTAGCTGTGATACATTCAACGGTTCCACATCCTGTGTAGGGGGTGAGGCTCAGCTGACTGTTCAGGTACATGATCTGTTTGTTCTGTAGTTTGTGCATGACACATATTGGGAATCAATGTATTCCACTTGCTGCCATGCTTTTGGCAGTGGGGGTATCTGCTCATCCATTCTACATGTGATATCTCCTGGTATGATGATGTGGACTATTGTCAGTGGGAGATGGGTATGTACATATGGGCCTGTCTGTCATGATGTCGGCATTGTCACTCAGGTACAGTTGGCCATGACTCAGGACATATATGGGTGTACATTGCTATTTATGACATAGCTGAAGGAGGTGTCATGATTCAGTCTGGACTCCTTTTCAGCTACTCTTTACAAAACACCAACGAACATGAGCACTAATCCCTGTTATACTCTTTTACATGCTTAACACCCTACTGATCCTTTGTGATCAGGCTACAGAGTATGTCATGATAATATCCTGGCATGTCCAGGGGTTGGTTTCGTGTGTACTCTTCAGTCCAGCTGGTGGATATTGTGATATTGACACAATGTCACATCTGCCTCATGTACACAGACAAACCTCTCCTCCTCCTGACAAACTCAGATATACGTGTGAGATGCACCTATATAGACATACAGGGTGCTGAACTCTCTCAACCCATGACTGGCACAGTCTATCAGGTGGTGAAGGTAACCACACGCACCACATATCAGTCTCACATATCCTCTAGCAATAGCACTCAAACCACATTATCACACATAGACATACTCGGATGTTGTAAATGTATTCTACCTAAGCAGCAGAGACCTCCAAAGCAGACACACACACACCTGCTACCCCACTACAATACCCACATATCAGATAGTTCACAATGTCAGTGTGCCACACAGTCACTGCCCTTCGGGCTAAACAACACACCTAATACACTTGTAATAGACGACACTTATTGTCAGACACACTGACGTACCACTCACCAGCCCTAACAAGGGAATAGTCACTTTGGGCTGTCTGTTGGGTGCCAGGATATGCTGCATAACACAGGCAGTCAGGTCACTCCAAAGCAAGTACAGCACTGGCACCATCATTGTCCATGCTGGTGTGTATAACCTCAGATGTTACTCCCTGGACCACATGACATGATACATGGAGGAACACTCTGATCATGTAGCCCAGGCCAGTATGACCCTGACCTTGTCTAGCATCTTACACCCACCAAGTATGATGTCACAGTATACGGACACACATATCACGTTTAACAGTTGCCTAACACATTTGCTTAATTCATAGGGGATACAGTGTCTGTCAGCCTATGGTGACATGCTCAACATGCCATGTACCTTCACTATGGACAGCTTGCACCTGTCACCCTTGGCCTTTGGAATGCTGACTAAGGCTCTTTCTACCACCATAGTGCCTTTTTTAAGCAGGGCTCAGAAGACAAACACACCTCCATAGACATTACTGGTTAAATGAAACTAAGGGTAATGCTGCTCAACAACAGTTGTGTTAACCTCATATTGCGGCCACTGAGGACTCTCCTCAGTATGGAGGATAGCGATATCTGTGCACTGACAGATGCCTGGTTTAGGCTCACTTATGCACACCAGCACTACCAGGTTATGTTTCATACCATGCTGTCTGACAACAAGACTTGGAACAGACAACACAACTAGGGGGAGTATACATATACATCACAGATACACACACCTCTGGGTTAGTAGCACTGCACAAAGCATCACAGACCATACATATACAACTACCATTGTGCAATACTGCCTTTCAGTTTGTTGCCTGCTACAGAACACACTCCCAAACTCAGGGACCACTCGGCTTTCATGGGAACTATGGAGAATATGAAGGTCTCCGCAGACACCATTATATTGTGTGTCTTCATATACACAAATATTGACTGGGGATACTACTCAAGCCCCGACACCCTCACCCAACAGTCGCTACAATTTGTAGACTCATATGCTATGGCACAACCAGTCAGCACAACCACAAGGGGGAATACATATTGGACCTGATCATCACCAACATGGGGACTCTATGTTCCACACCAGCGATATACCCCTCATTGGTAAGGTCAGAACATACATGTATCTCACTGGACATACATATACCCTCCACACATCCATCCTGGGTAATCTTGGTGAACTTCTCATGAGCCAATGTCTCACGTCACCGAAGCAAGGTGATATCCTTCAGAGACCCTGAGACA
Organism: Protopterus annectens; assembly: GCF_019279795.1. Classification (NCBI taxonomy): domain Eukaryota; kingdom Metazoa; phylum Chordata; order Ceratodontiformes; family Protopteridae; genus Protopterus; species Protopterus annectens. Next base: position 152,497,767 of record NC_056745.1, read on the forward strand.
GTGGCAAATATGGCTCACACTGCTGCATCCTTTACATACACATTCTATAGACACCTAGTGGACTGCATGGATTGTGCTATCCCAAATAACAACAGGACTCACTACTCCAATGGCAGGGGACCTGTGTGGTAGACCGCAGGCATTAATAAGCTGTACAATGTCAGGAGGAAGCTACTACATGATAGAGCACAATCCCAGACTGGGAAGGCATCTGTGATCTGTACTAGCAGACAGCTACGATCACTCATGAACTTTTCTAAGGGCCGCTTCTACCGGACAATTGCAGCAGACACGTAGGACTATCACACGGCCTTCTTCAGTTATGTCAGGAACCTGGGTGGGCACTCACTGATATGCTGTGAGTTACTGCATACTGACTAAACCTACCCTGAACCCATTGGCATTGCCAACATCCTGGCAAACAGGTTCAGTGCAGATGTCTCCCACCCATCCCCCCTAAGGAGCAACTATCCATCCCAACAGAGTATAACCTCCCTGACATCACACAGTAACAGGTGAGTGCTGCCCTCCCCAAAGCATGCATCACAATATGAATGTGACCAGATGGTGTCCCAGCCTGCATCTTACATGAGCATCATGACAGATGCAACCCTCACATTACATCACTGTTCAATATCGGAGTTACCACAGGATATGTACCCAAGGAATGGCGTACAGCAAGAGTGGTCCTGCTCCACACAGTTGGTGCCACAATGGACCACAGACAATATTGCCCTAGAAGCCTAAGTAGCCTGTTCTGCAAAGCTATGGAGCGTATTGTCATGGGACTCATACACATAGACATCGGGAACCTACAGACACTGTGTCCTACACATTTCAGTGTTGTTGTGGCAGATCTTGCCTCTTGAACCTGTTTGCATTCCTTAAATGGCTAACTGATCCATCAACATAGGGACGGCTGTCCACACAGCCTACCTGAACCCAGCAAAACCCTTCAACACAATAACCCACTAGGCCATTATGCATAGGCTCACCAGCATCGATATAGACACATATCTCACACGATGGATTGATACCTGGATCAGGGATAGCACCCACATGGTCAGAATTGCAGGTGCCATGTCTGACTATACACCAGTTACACGTGGCATCCCACATGTCTCGGTCCTGGGACCTCTCTTGGTCAGTATATATTTGTCTGACGTATAGGCTACCACAGGGGGAATATGGCTGAACATGTTTGCACTTGACTGCAAACTGGGTGCCATGATCAACTCTCCAGCTGCCACATGCATACTCAAACTGGGTCTCACAGAGATGGATGACTGGTGTCTGAACCATGGCCTACAGCTAAATGCCATTAGTTGCATAGTCATCCCCTTTTGGAATAACAACATGCCCACACATTACCACATAGGTAGTACTCCATTACATATGGTAGGAGTTGTTAGGGGTTTGGGGACATGGCTTGTTTGTACTGTTGCCTTTGACATTCACATTGCCAAAGTGGTTGGACACACCTTCTATGTGGGCTACCTTATCCCATATGGTTTCACATCTAGATCGAGTGAGGTCATTGTGCCCCTATACTCATCACATCCATGCTTGGTTACAATGCCACATTTGGGGTGTACCTTACCCGACACCTGCAGCAACTATACTGGCCATGGAAGTTCCTCACCAAGCAGATCTAGGGACTCACACAGATGCCCTGCACAGTTCAGATGCCGTAACTCCAGCTCTACTCAGTTGCTTACCACCTACTTGGATATGATGTGTGCCTGTTGTTTACGGATATACCCAACCCAGAATTACTGGACATGCACCACCTCAGGATATCCGACTCCCTTGGAGCTACACACTCCAGGGACGTATACCTCAGCACAGATGTTAATAGGACATTATGGTGGGACAGATTCTTATCCCAGAGGCTCCACTCACTCCAGAATGTAATCCCAGTTTCACATAGGCAGAGCCACCCACTGACCACCTACTGGAGACATCTTGATGATTGTATGGGTGATCATGTGTTTACCCCTGGGATATCTTCTGTGTCCCTGCTAGACAGAGGCACCCTAGCCTAAACGTACATGGGCTATCTTGTGTGACCTTCTATTCACACACACAGTGTAGTAATCTGACAGGGTTCCAAATGCCAAACACACTCTGGCTAGGCTTGTACATGCCCTAGGGCAGATAGCCTAGTATCGTCCTCTGAACCTATGCTTATGTTCATGATGCACAATGTTTATTGCTGATACTGTTTGCAGGTCTTTATCATCTTTGCTTTACCAGTTTCCATGAAGAACTTCAGTATCTGCAGAACATATTTGATTATGACAGGGTTCCACTATAGTATAGATGTGTCTGTTGTCATATGACTGTGTGCGCAGGGCAGATTGCTGTATAGTGACAGGTTTCTGGGTTAACACATGCAACTGCCAGATATGCGTGGCCCACTGCTGTACTCAGACATGGCCTAAGTGTGTGAGCATGCTCAGTTCTGCCATTCCGTGTTTTGTTGCCTGACATTTGTCTCATTTATTCAAGTGTGTGAGCATGCCCAGTGTGAGCTTTCAGTATGTTGCTATCTGAGGTCCACTACATTGGTTGATGTGTGCGAACATGACCGATATTAACATTTATACTGTGTGTGTTGAAAGTCAGGTTCTGTTCTCACTGCAGGACTCACCTTTGTGTCATAACTCGACAAGGATTATGCTGTGCCTGCAGGGTTTCCATGAAATACTTTGCATAGACTTATCAACATTCCTTCATAAAGGCTGACCACTGCAATACTGTCATGGTTTAGTGGTTCAGTACTTTGGCTATAGTGCACAGTATCCTGGGTTTGAGGCCCATTACTGCTTTATATTTTCATACTGAGCAGACCAGACTGCTTAAGGGCCCGTTAAGCAAATATTAGCATGTTGGCTTTTGTTCAGCTATGCCCTGCTTAGACCAGGCTTGTCTGACATTGCTCAGTATTCACCAGCATTGCTGGACGTTGCCCAATATTACTGAACACTGACCACAGTTGTGCTAGTTGGTGTGTGCAATTTTGTTTGCATATACTACATGGTGGTAAATGCTGTTTAGCACTGCTTTATATTGCTTAACACATGGCAATCATGCCTTAGGTGGTGCTGCAGGGCTGCCTATGTCGGATGCACATACTACACTCCCTGTACATGTTTGAAAGCAGGTAGTGTCAACTTAGGCATCCCTTTTACTATATGTGCGAGTCGGAGAGAGGTATCATTTCCAGAGTTCCTACTGAGCCAGTGCATGTGCTATGCGTTGCCTCTTTGCCAAGGCCAAAGCATACTGGGCACGCCTCCTTCTGCCTACTGGGGCAGGCTCAGGTTGTTCCTCCTCCGAGTCACACTCTGCCTGTGATGGCCTTGGCAATGGTGGGGGGCTGTTTGGCCCAGGCCTATGCTGGTCCTGCTGCAGCTATTTTCACAGGATCATATTATGTAGCATAGCACATACCATGACAATTTGGGTACATGTAGTTGGTGAGTACTGCAAGGCTCCATCAGATGTGTCCAGGCACTGGAACCGTGAGTTGAGCAGCCCAAACACATGCTCTATTACATTACATGTTTGTGAGTGTGCCTCATTATGGCATTCCTGTTCAGGTGTGTGTGCATTTCTGATGGGTGTCATCAGCCACAGCTCCAGTGCATAGCCAGCATCCCCCACTAGGTGACCATGTGGGACGTCCCCATTGGCAAATGTCTGGTACAGCTGCGTTAGATGCCAGATATGGGAATCACGGTAGCTTCCAGGGCAGCCTGCACACACATTCAGTATTATGCCCTGGGCATCACACATGACCTGGCAGTTGATGGAGGGGAAGCCCTTGCGGTTGAAGTAGACCCTACCCCGCTCACCGGCTGGTGCTTTGATGCATATGTGCGTGCAGTCTATTGCACACACTACCTCAGGGTATTCCGCTATTTGCTGGAAGAGACGCATATTGCTGGCCAATACCTCATGGGAATTGGGGAAATATACAAGATCACCGACATGTGCTGACATGGCATCCAGGAACTGGTGTAGTACACTGGATGCTGATGCCTGTGATATCTGGAAGGTACCTGTTGCTAATATTCTTAGGCCAACGCATACCTTGGTTTCCACTGGGATGGGTTCCCCTCTGTTGGTTCTGTATGTGAGGCGTGGCCTGCACAACTCAACAATTTGCTGCAGGAGGTCTCTGTCTACTCTATAGTGCTCCACTATCTCCAGCTCATGTAGCTCTGGTAGGTTACCCTGGGCCTGTACACTCTTTTCCATCTCCTCACTGTGGGTTGTCCAGCAGCATTTCCATTGTCATCACCGTCAGTATGTTGCATATGTCGCCTTATAACAGCAATGGCAGCCTCTAACATTTCTTTGTCTCATTAAAGCTTTTTCAGTTTTCACTTCTATTAGCTTACTGCAGTGTCTGTTGTGAGAAATGTACTGGACTGTTGTTTGCAGAGTTTTAAGTGCTAGGCTGGGCTGGGCTAGTGTACTGCCTGTGTAATTGCCTGATTCTGATAGTTTTCACCTGCTAGCTCTGCTAGTACTCCCTGGTAGCTTCCTACTATTTGTTGTGCTTCCTTTTTCCTTTCTGTTTCTTCAGCGGGGGGAGCGCCATGCACACAAGTGCAAACACGTGCACAGCAGCTAACACGCGTGCACACATACTTACACGGACTAAAACTTGCTTATTCAGGTTAACACATGCGCACACTAGCGCAAACGCACTTACAACTCTTTAAACAGCCTTATACATGCTTACTCCGGCTTATACGCGCGCACTCACGCTTACACGCGCGCACTCTGTCTTACTCAGGTTTACACGCGCGCACACGCGCGCATACCCATTCCGCAAGAAACTTTGGTGTTATCCACGGCATACACCTTCCATTTCTTGGCTTTCCCTAGCCTACCTGTTGACACACCTCTTTCCATGATGTCTAAATGACAGCTGACACATGCCACTCTGCTCCAATGAGCTTCACTTCTTTCATACATACCCCCCTCGTGATGTCACCTATCTTCTACTCTGTTACTCCCCATATCCTACTCCTACACTCCACTGACTATGCTCATTTGCTATGTAAACATGTGATTCACTATCCTAACACTCATTTACATAGGAATGCCTACTGATGCTTGGTTACATCTCTTAGACTGAGCTTCCCCCCTTAGCAACCTCTACTCGGTGGCCATGTTGTCTTCAGCCTGCCATTCCCTTGCATTGTACATTAACAATTTCAATAAAATCCACATTTGTGGGTTTTAATTTTTAGTATTCTAGGTTTTAGAGCGCAGCCCATTTGCGCGGCGCTGCACTACGCTTAAACATCGGAAATCGGCAAAAAAAAAAAATTTTATTTTCATATTGCATCAGGAAACATTTCCAATGGCCGTATATTTGGCCATTGGCATGCTTCCTGCACTGGATGCAACCTTTATTTGAAGCTGTCATGGCTCAGTTTTGCTATTTGCAGAACGGTACTCAGTTGTCAACTGACTACATTTCTGCAAATAACACTGCTCTTACTCGGACAGGTTCGGGTTTCCTGAATCGCAAATCTACCTCATTTGCATACATTTTGCCTGCAATTGAGGTAATTTGCATATCCCAGCCCTGTCCGTATAAGAGCCATTTTAGGAGCTCTCTTACACGCCCCTACAGGCTGTTCCTGAATCGCTCATCGGACATGATGGCTGCATGGAGTCTTACTCTACTCTAAGACTCCGTGCAAGCCTTCGTGAATCTGGCCCATATTCTGGACTAGTAAGTAAAATTCATGTGATATAACAAAAATTAAAAGGACATATTACTGTGCAGCTAAATTAATAACAGATAAATTGTGAAATAAAAATGCTGAGAAAGAAAGGAAAAGACTGGATCAAGAAGAATGCCACCATAGAAGCGCCAAAAAGAGAAAATTACAAAGCAACTTCATCAGTATCACTGTTAGAACAATACAGAAAAGTGGACAGATTATCAAAAAATCTTAGAAAGACTAATGTGGCATGCAGCACTGGGACAGATCAGGAATGATATTCTACTAGGACACCGCCAAAAAAGAAATAGACACTGTTGAGCATAAGAAAGATGCTGAATGGACAGAAGAATTAAAAGAAACAGTAAGGAGCTCTAATGTAGAAGATATGAAATGGGATGAAGTAACAGACTGAGAAATGGAGACACGATTAAGAAAAGCTACTAACTGGAAAACCTCATTCCCAGATGCAAATCCTAACTTCTGGTTTAACACATTAACATCTTTACACAAATATTTAACTTTGAGTAAAACTTACCTACATGTACCCCTTGAACAGATGCCAGCCTGGTTTATAACATGGAAAATGATACTCCTCCTGAAGAGTGGCTCTCAAAACTTAAAAACAATGGATTAACAGCTTACTTTCTAACAATATATCAGAATTGATGCAGACAGATTTTATAGGTAGAAATGGCAAAAGATTAAAAAGGTAATAAAAAGAAAGTCATATGGAGCAAAAGATCTGTTATTGTTAAATAAAGCCATAATAGAGAGTTGTAAAGCTGAGAAGAATTTATACCAAAAGATAAAAGGCTAATAATAGAGACCTGGGATAGTGAGCTACAGAAATGCTGGTTTATAAAAGGAGAAGAAAAAGACAAACGCAGGTTCTGTAAAACAGAACTGGAACCGGCTGCACATCTCGCTGCTGGGTGTGATACATTTATGGCTGACTGTGTACTGCAAATTACAATAATGCGGCAAGACTGTTGTACTGGGGAGTGTGCAAACACTTAAGAAGTAGATGAGAAGCATTGGAAATGTGAACTATAAAGTGTTCTTACAGTGATGACATTTATATCACATGGGATCACCTACTAACAAAATAGATTTGGATAGTAGTCCAAAGAAAAAAAAAGATAAAAGTAGTATTAATCATTGACATAGCTACACCCAGCAATTATAGTGCCTTACATACTGAGAGACACAGTGTCATAAACTACAAGCAGAAATGTCAGCAGTGAGGAAGAAAGATACTCAGACACTTCTGATACTAGTAGTGCTCCACCTGCAAGAACTAGCTGGCAACCTGTCCTTCTAGGTAGTAAGAATCTACTACTGATACATTTAGCATGGAGATACCACAGCCTATACACTAATTTAGGTAGTAAGGCATTGTGGGTTCACTGTTCAGTCTTTCAGGATGTCATAGCAGGGATTTTCAACTCTGAGAAAAATCTCAAAGGAGCATCATTACAATTAAAATGCAAAATCACACACATTTGCATAAGATATACATATAATCTGGTGTTGTATATAGTAAAGACGGTACAGCCTGCTCCAAAGGAGTATTAATTACACTAACTTCAGAACATGACCAATACGCTTTATATAAGTAGCGATGTACAAACATATACAAGTAATTGATAAGTAGACATACCTTCCCTTGGATTCTGAACTGCATTTGGCGTGGAATAGCACACCATGTCAAGCAGTTTCCATGTTTTGTACCATAAACAAGGGCACCACCTACCCATAACTGATATATGATAATGGGGAATGGCAGAGCTCTACATATAATTCCAAAAGGTGAGTTCAGCTTACAACCCCACAACACCTTGAAGGTTTACATTGGTGATGAATGACATTATGTAACCAAGATGCAGTTGGCTGTTGCAGTGTTTCTGCACTGTATGAGGAAAGTGGAACTGCAAGTAGCACATGGTGAGAAGCCACACTGCCTGCAGTAAGAAGTCCCACGTACAGGTGGAGTTACATTGACTGAAGAGAGAATTGATGTGGATGTGGCTGATGATTTTTGTTGTACATGTTTGGTCACACAGGTGCAGGTGGATTATAGCTTCACCTATATGTTAGCAACCCACATTCCAAAGACATGCAGTAGGTGGACTGGACAGTATAAAGTGACCATAGGTGTGAGTGTATAGTGCAGATGTAGTACCACGGCAGGGCTAGCCACCTGGTGGTGTAAACCTTGGTTCTACATGAAGTGACATCCCGACCCCAAGTGCAAAAATGGGAAAAAGGGGTTTTGTCTAGATGGATGGATATGTAAACACTAATACTGCAGGCAGTATGTAGTACCAGTGCTGACATACAGGTGGAGCTGTAACACTGCACAGTTTTAGGTGAACTCATTAGGGTCGCTGTGGCTTCAGCAATGATCAGACTAAGGGTAAAGTAGGTAATGAGGTTGGCACAGAATCTTTTCTGAATCTCGTCGGCTGCCCATCGTGTAGTGGGGCAGCTATATGTTCACTTCTTGGCAAGGAGATGTACAGGCTGTACTCTGCATCCCAGTGTGATGTCATACCAAGGGGTAGGGCTATAATTTACAATCAGGGTTGAATTACTGAATGGGGGATGCTGTGCTACCCCAGTTCTTTCAGAATTTATTCCCTTGTTTCCAAGAAGCTACACTTTTCTACCAGCTCCATATCTCAGAATGATGAAGTCTGACTGTTACCCAATCTGCTCAAGATTTACTATCAATTTGAGTGCTGAAGGAACTGGGGTGGGAGAATGGGATTGGCTGACAAAGGAGCCAGGGTAGGACAATGGGATTGGCTGACAAAGGAGCCAGGGTGGGTGAATCAGATTGGCTGATGAAGGAGCCAGGGTGGGAGAATGGGATTGGCTGATGAAGGAGCCAGGCTGGGAGAATCAGATTGGCTGATGAAGGAGCCAGGGTGGGAGAATGGGATTGGCTGACAAAGGAGCCAGGGTGGGAGAATGGGATTGGCTGATGAAGGAGCCAGGCTGGGAGAATCAGATTGGCTGATGAAGGAGCCGGGGTGGGAGAATGGGATTGGCTGACGAAGGAGCCAGGGTGGGAGAATGGGATTGGCTGATGAAGGAGCTAGGGTGGGAGAATGGGATTGGCTGATGAAGGAGCCAGGGTAGGACAATGGGACTGGCGACTGGCTGAGTGATGCAATCTCACTCATAGATGGGTAGGAAATAGTGGTCCATCTTCCTGTTTCCAACCTGTTTAGGAACACAGGAAAAAAACTAGTTAAGAGATCCTGAAGACTGTAAGATGTCTGGCTATATGATACAAATAGAAGCTTGCCAGCAGAAAGACCAGCGTTCACAGGCCTATAATGTTAGCACTTTTTGCACACATGTCGGATATGCATGCACAAGTGTAAGAATAGGACACTCTTACAATCTCATGGATGCTTAGGACAGCCACCAGGGGGTGAGGTTATGGCTTAGAAACACCCCAGCAATATGAAATAATGGAGGCTTCTGGTTATATTCAGTCAGGCCAGAAGAAGAGGCAGCAGCAGAGCAAGGCAAGGACCTGCACCAAGAATGACCCTTCACTGTGGGTCCCCTGAGCTGCTAAACCAGGCGATCTTTGATCCCCAAGGACACTAATATCCTTCAAGAGGGCTTATCACAAACCAATAATTGTTACCAGAGCCATGGTCAGAAACTGAATGCCAAAAAAAAAATGTATAATAATATGCGTTCAGAAGTCGGCCACTTCAAGGAATTACTACATAGACAATCATCCCTAAGAGCAGACCCTATAGTTAGGGACATGGGAACATATGTAGACACTAACTTAGTCTTTGACCATCATATATCTACTATTGTAAGAAAATTATTCTATACTGTGCAACTTATAAGCAAGGCTACAATATCCAGGTGCAAGACTCATTAGGCCAGTCATTGAATATAATGCTCCATTCACTATGTACCTGACTAGGCATATGCAACAAATGGAATGCTCACAGAGATTCCTCACAAAAAGAATACAAGATGATAACCACATGGAATGGCCAGACAGCCTCAAAACCTTATCTTTAGACTCAGTCTCTTATAGATGACTAAGAAGTGATCTGTGCCTGGCTTATAAGGCATCAATTAATCCAGTACTAATGGACTTGCTGCACATTCACAAGTCTAACAGCTTTAGAAATACCCGAGCAAAGAAACTAAACCTTATTTACAACATCAATAGAACATGTTGGAGGGACAGATGTGTGTCTCTGTGACTACCCCTTCCCCAGAACAGGCTTGCCATCATGTGAAGCAGAGCTCATTCCTGACCCTCTTCAAACTTAACCTGGAAAAATGGATGGGGCATTAGAAATTTAACCCTGGAATGGCACTTATGCCCCTGTTGGACAAAGGCAGTTTATAAATGCTCCGTGGCACCTAAACCCAACTAGATGCTCCTGGATTATTTATCTAGTTTTTTTTTTAAATGGAAGAACATGGCTAAGCTAGGGCCATTAGTCTAGTAATCAACTATGAACCTATGAACTGTGAGGGCATTTATACAACAGAGCAAGACAAGGCAGGAAAGGAGAAGGCTATCTTATAGGAGGACAAAGCACTAGCCACAGATGGGATGACAGTCTGAGTAGCCCACAGAGCTAGCAATTAAATTGGTGAAGCCATGCATAGAAGTCTTTAACAGATTATGGACCAATGGGAAATTACTAGGTAACTAGAAAACAGTGTAATTTGTTCTTTTGTTTAAGTGAAGCAAAAGGGCTAATTCAACCAAGTACAAACCACTTAGCCTAAGGGTGGGGGCAATTAGGGTGATGGAAAGAATCCTGAGAGAAAGACTTTAGACCATCACCTAGAATGATGCCTCAATACAAACAGAAAATGACTTACTATAACAATTGGCTTAGTTTCTGGTGTCATTCCAGGGGGATCCAGTGCCTGACAGCCCGGGAAAATATGATTGACAGACCATGATGCTTTGCTAGAGGTGGTCTGCATCTGTCTCACTTGGACTTCAGGCTTCTGGCAGAGGACCTTGTCTCCCCCATAGTGCCTTTTTTAGGGAAAGTCATGAGGTCGATACTACCAACATAATAATCTCAAAAAAACGCAAATTAAAGGTCATGCTGCTAAACGCTAGAAGTCTAAACATGAAACTGCACTCATTGCAAGCATTCTTAACCCTGGAAGATGCTGACATTTGTGCAGTCACAGAAACCTGGTTTAAAGCTGCAGAGAGTTCCCCAACCTTACCTGGTTACTTATCCTATCATACAGTCAGAACACAAAATGTGGGCAGCAAAGCCAAAGGAGGCGGAGTTTCAATATATATTAAAGACACACACACACCTTCAGGCTGGTCAAACAGTATGACGTACAGGAGACACTCCAGGTGCAGTTAACCATTGACAAGATTCCTATTCAAATTATAGATGGCTACAGGCCCCCAAATTTGACTCAAGATGCCCACTCCATCTGTCTGAACCTCTTCAAATCTATCAAGATTCAACCCTTTACCCTGATCCTGGGTGTCTTTAACTACCTAACCATAGATTGGAAAAACTACTCATGCCAGAAAACAAATGCCCAGAGATTCCTCGATTTTATCAATGCAAATGCATTGGAACAGGTAGCTGATACCCCCACAAGAGGTGATAATATCTTGGACTTGGTATTAACCAATATGAGTAACCACTGCAGCACCCCTATGGTATCATCCTCCCTGGTAAGATCCGACCATAAAGCAGTCACTTTCAAAGTCACCATCTCCCCTGACCCCCCTCTAGCTAGGGTAAAAAAAAAAAATTCTCCAAAGCCAATTGCCACCTCCTGAGGGATGGTATAAACAGCTTCACAGCTCCCTCCCCCACTGCAGGAAGTGGCACCAATGTCCAAATCTACACCGAAGTACTATACAAGCATTTATATAGATGCATGGAATCAGGAATACCTGACAGGACAGTGAAAACTTTTCCTCTCTGTCCGCCCCCGTCAGTAAATCAGGACATTCTCAGTACCTGCCCCCACCCATTATCTCTAGGGAAAAAGTCATCACTGCCCTCTCAAAGGCAAAAAATACAGCCTCCATGGGACCCAATAACATCCCAGGCTGCATCCTACATAAACTCAGGCATGAAAGTGCAGCACCATTAGGCACCCTATTCAACCAAAGGCTGAGTACTGGCTTTATCCCAGCCAAATGGAGAACAGCCACTGTCATCCCTTTACACAAAGGTGAAGTGTCCACCAATCCAGAAAGCCGCAGAACACCGAATTCTTTCCCAGGGAAAGAATTCAGTTGGCTATTTCTGCGGCGCCATGATTTTCAGCACTGTGGTGGAAAGTTACGGGTCGGGTTCAGTTAATGTGTGATTGTGCGGATGTTAGGGTTAGGGTACGGGTTAGGTGAGTTAGGGTTAGGGCGTGGGTCAGGTGAGTGTGCGATAGTAACGGACTTTAGGGTTAGGGCGGGATAGGTGAGTTAGGGTTAGGGCGCGGGTGAGGTGGGTGTGCGATAGTGACATACTTTAGGGTTAGGGTGGGATAGGTGAGTTAGGGTTAGGGCGTGGGTCAGGTGAGTGTGCGATAGTAACGGACCTTAGGGTTAGGGTTTGGGTTAAGGTACGTGGATAGATAGTAGTGTATGTACAGTTTAGTGTAGGGTTAGATGTAGGATTTTAAGTGTATGTGTGTGGGTTGCTGTTTTTTTGGTGTGCTTGTGTTGTGTGTGTGTTTCTTGGAAAAGCAATTGTTTTCCCTGGGAAATCATCGCTGTTCTAAGCCTTCGATGGTTTTGCACTTCGAGGTTAGAAGTTCGAACATATGGTGTTCAAACGTCTGCCATTTCGTCGAAGTGATATGGACCCCAGGAAATTATAGACCCATCAGCCCAACTAGCCTGATCTGCAAGGCCATAGAATGGATTATCATGGAACTCACTAACAGGGACATTGGTAACCTCCAAACACTCAACCCCACATGGTTTAGCTTTGTCAAGGGGAGGTCATGTCTGTTAAATCTAGTTGACTTCTTTGAGACAGTCACCAAAGCCTTGAATGAGGGGAAGACGGTGTACACCAGCTACCTTGACCTGGCCAAAGCCTTTGACATTATTCCCCATTCGAGCATAGTAAACTCTCTCTCAAATAGACATCACTCCATATGTTACCAGGTGGGTAGCAAACTGACTCACTGATAGAACCCACCTAATCAAAATAGGGGAAGCCACCACAAGCAGTAGACCCATAAAGAGCAATGTACCCCAGGGATCGGTCTTGGGGCCTCTGTTATCAGGATATACTTCTCTGAGGTGCAGGTCAAAATCAGTGGGCTATGGCTGACCAAGTTTGTAGATGACTGCAAGCTGGGAGCAGTCATCAATTCCCCAAGTGATGTGGACGTCCTCCAAGAGGGTCTCTCTCAAACAAATGACTGGTGCCAGAAACATGGCCTCAAGCTGAATGCCAAAATATGCATCAACATCCCCTTTGGGGAGAGTGATTTCCCCACATATTATCACATTAATAACAACATCCGAAGTACACAATCAGTAGTGAGGAATTTGGGCACTCAGGTTGATAGCAACCTGATGTTTGACCACCATGTTGCTTCCAGTGTATGGAAAGCTTTCTACATAGCCCACCTCATAAGTAAGAGTATCTCATCAAGGGACAAAGAGGTCATAAGATCCCTGTATTCTTCCCTTATAAGGCCAGTTATTGAGTACAACACCCCCTTTGGCATGTACCTCACAAAGCACATGCAGCAGCTGGAGAGACCACAGAGGTTCCTCACCAGGAGAATCCAGGGTCGCAGACACCTACCCTATACAGATAGGCTAAAAGCCCTGTCCCTCTTCTCAGTTTCATACAGACTCCTCAGAGGTGACCTCTGTCTGGCATACAAAACAATCTCAGAATCCGCCTTAATGGGACTGCTTCATATCTGAAAGTCAAGCTCCACTCGAGCAATCCATACATGCGACCTCAACCTGGTCTGTGATATCAATAGGACTTGTTGGCGAGAAAGATTTGTGTCCCAGAGAATCCCCCATCTGTGGAACAGACTCCCTCTCCACATCAGGCAGAGTACCTCATTATCCCTTTTTAAGTGCAACCTGGATAACTAACTGGATGGGAAACAGAAAATACACTCTTGCGATTCCACCTGTGTCCCTGCTGGACATAGGCTCTGGGTGTTGCCTTGTAAAAACATGGGCTAAACTCTTGTCTAGGCTTATAAGGGCCTCAGGGCCAATAGCTTAGTAACCTCCTATGATCCTATGATCCTAAAGGGCAGTCAACATCAAGACTTAAACAAGCATAGCTTCATTGTCAGTCAAACCTACTGCAGTTTTATGAGTGGGTAACAGCCCAGCTGGATGAGGGGAAGACAGAGGATGTGGCCTATCAAGACTTCTATAAAACCACTGACTTTGGTGGATATGGCCTATCTAGACTTCAGTAAAACCACTGGCTTGGATGGATATGGCCTAGCTAGACTTCAGTAAAACCACTGACTTGAGTGGATATGGCCTATCTAGACTTCAGTAAAACCACTGACTTGAGTGGATATGGCCTATCTAGACTTCAGTAAAATTACTAACTTGGATGGATATGGCCTATCCAGACTTCAGTAAAACCACTGACCTGGGGGGATATGGCCTATCTAGATTTCAGTAAAACAACTAACTTGGGTGGATATGGCCTATCTAGACTTCAGTAAAACACTGACTTGGGTGGATATGGCCTATCCAGACTTCAGTAAAACTACTGACTTGGTACAATATCAAACTTGACCTGATAAGATGAAGGGGTTAGAAACAGAACAGAGATATATACACTTTCTGTGAAGGACTGGTTTTGGGGAAGAACTCACTGGATAATAGATAGGGGTAGCTAACAATGAATGGGAAGTCACTAGCTGAGTTCTACAAAAGGCAATACTGGCACCCTCTCTATTCAGTGTACTTGCCCTTGATATGTTTTGAGGTGACTAGCAGATTTCCTAAAAATCAAGATCATAAGCCTGGATGGGGAATAATCCTGAAAATGGATTTGAAAGTCCTCAAAAGGTGTCAAAGAGCTGGCAATTAAAATTTATTGCAGAGAGTTGCAGGGTTCTTCTTTTTGGTCACAACAACCAGTAGGTCAGAAGTAGCATCTCCTAACCAGAAGGTTAGAAGCTAGGAGATACTATTCTATTAGATATAGTAGCTGAGAAGGTTGTAGGAGTGATCATCTCAGCTTGGAACATCAAGCAAAAGTGTTGTATACAACCGAACCAGCAAATAAAGCATTAGGTTGTATCCTGCAGGGCACAGGCTACAAGGATTGGCAAGTTATACTCCCACTCTGTTGCATATACTGGTGAGACCACATTAGGAATCCTGAGTGCAGTTCTAGGCACCCTGCAAGCAAAAGGGTGTGGAAACTCCTGGAAAGCATCTAGATAAAGGTTTTTAGGGTCATTAAGGCATAACGGGTAAAGGAAAATGAGCAGTTTTTCTAAACAGTGAATCTGTATGCATTAGGCACTGAGTGAGAAAGAAAGAGAAAAAGACAGAGAAGAGGAAATGTGATATAAGTGCACAAGATATTACATGGGAAAAGTATAGGGGTGGAGATGATATAAGGAAGAATGCTGAGCCATCACATGCAGCTGGAGGGTGCACACTTTAACTCACATTTGAAAAGGTTTTTTTGCAGCTATAGTTTGCTTCAAGTTCTGTTTCATTGACAGCACCCACATAAAAAAATGCAACATAGAATGATAAATAATAATAAAAAAAATAATGATATCTCTGGGCGATACAATGGCTAGTCCCTTAAGCCCCAAAATCTAAGGGACCTGTACCGCTTTACTATATTTCATTGTGTATAAGGTTTTGCCATTACATTTGAAAAGAACATTTCACTTACAATGCCATTAATAAAAGGGAACGTCATAATACAATTGATTACCATTTACTTCAAAGAGAGAAAGAGAGAGACAGAGAGTTGCTGGCAGTTGGAACAGACAGTCTAAGAGGATCCTTCCATCCATACTTAGGAGTTGCAGTCAACTCCTATAATGACCTTATGAATAGTCACCTCTATTCATGAAGTTAGATAGGCAGGGGGAGGGTGGAAGTAGATTTTCAAATCTTTCTTCCACATTACACATGCATGCATGCACACACCTATGGACGATTTAGAAGTCACTGGTCTACTGAATGCATGCCTTTAGAATGTGGGAGGAAACTGGAACACCTGGAAAAAAAAAACAATCTGAATTTGGTGGACTGCAAATTGCCTAATTCTCAAAAATGACAAAAACTGCTTAGTCAGAAAAATTAATTCAAACTTAAGTTCTAATATAATCAGTTATTTTGAAATAACATATTTTAATGTACTAGGTTTGTGTTTTTTTTTTCTTTGACAAATGTGAAGCATACGTAGACTTCCATAAACCGAATGGTATGGAACTGTGTGAGAGCTGGAAATTTCGAAATAGGAAAAATAGGCTTTTCAAAGAATAAGAACACCTTTCTATATGTGCATTGAACAAGAATATAACTTGTACACAAAAGATATATTTTGTCTTCTGTAAAATCCATTTTTTTAATCTTTTAAACATTTTTTAAATTTTTGTTCTCTGTCTTTTTTCCACTTTAACTAATATCTGGTGAGACATTTTCAGTTACTTTTTTTTTTTTCTTACCTCCCCCCTTTCACCCTCTGTCATCCACTTTTTGCTTACTATCCTTCTCTACACCACTTTATTTCTTTTATTATTTATTTTATGTTTCCTTTTATTACTTTACTGCAGATTGTTGTTGTTTCTGTTTCTCCATTTTTACATTAGTTCTACTTTTGCATTTTTTCTGGTCTTTTGTTTAAAGGAATTTTAATGTACTTTGTTTAGTTGTCAGACTATACAATTCCTTATTCTTAATCTGGCAGGATTTTTCTATAGCTTAATCCTTGTCAAGCTGTGTAGTTATGCAAGACTTTCTTTCATGGGTTCTGATTTAATAAAAGAGTTTCCCAGTGGTATCCTGATCCATTAAATTCAAGCACCACTACATTTATGTTTGCATATTAGAATTCAATTTTTGATTCTTGTGAATAGATGGGGATAGAGCCCATTCAGCTGTTTTAAAACAGTCAAACTTTCCATCTAACCCTGTGTTTTAATATCCTTCATTTTTTTTATTTAACATTTGTTTACCGGGAAAGTCCGACTTGGAATGAAGCCAGTTTTCACAGGAGGCCTGGGGAGAAATGCTCCAGATGCATGTCTTTAAAATGTGGGAGGAAATTGGAGCACCTGGACTAAACCCACATGAACACAGGGAAGACATGCAGACTCCACACAGAAGGAACTCCAGCCAAGAATCGAACCAGAAAACTTTTTGCTGTGAGGTGACAATGCTACCAATCCACCACTGCGCCATCCAAAAGGTGCTTCGATTACACCTTATTGTTTGTGTTATTGATGTTTGTTGACATAAATCTTAATGGGTGTCTTTTACAATGATTCAGAAACATTTATTACTGATGCCATTTTATTAGGGACACCTGAGATACAGCAGATGTAACAGTCCTGTTGTTCTGTATTGATGGGAATGCTACAGTGCTAGCATATTCCATGTACATTTTCAAATCTCCTGCACTGGCCAGGCTACTATGTGGTCACTTGGATGGTTATCTGCTATCTTGCCCATACATTGGCAAGAGGCACACGTTTGCAAAGTTCAGACCTCTTATCTTCTCGCCACTCATGTAAGAAGTGATAACATTTCAACAATGATTTCACGCAGGAGTTATGTTTTCAGCAGCATTGCTGCTTAGCTCAGTACATTTGGTTTTACTTCATTTTCTGCTTTTGCTGGCAGCTCTCCTTGTCCTATTACTGCTCATGATGCATTTTGCAAGAAATCCAGCTCATGGAGTTATTTTTAATAAATGCAAGCAATAAATAAATGCATGCTAAATACATTAATGCAGAACAAATTCTGTTTGAAAAGAATCTTCTCTGTGATAAGGCTTGCAAAACACAATAAAAATGATACAGCAATTGTATTTTGTGACTGCTCTTGGATCTTATGATTTCAAGAAGGTCAGAAAATGTGACCTGGATGCCAGGTTGCAACATGTTAACTGGCTTTATCAGGAAGGACTGCAACATTATTTGCCACATAGAACCTAGTTTACAGCGTGGACTGTTTCACTGCCATATCTTCTATGGACAGTGTAGAAGACAAAAGTCTAGTGAGGCATTTCAGTTTATTTCCCATTTAGCCAATTCATACAATTTCTTCTTCCAGCACGTAAATCCATGAAGTCTCATGTTCCACAGCTGATTTATTGAAATTATTAAAAGGGTAAAAAACTTTCCATGGAATGGCACTTCCTACTGTCTCTTTTATATTGACTTTTCACTGTTTGACAACTGTAATCTCTTCTACCATTTCTATCCTGTTTGGAAACTGTAATCCCTTCCATCATCTTCAACTCAAAGCCATCTGATGTCACAATATTCTGTCTCCCTGTTCTTCCAAAAATCTGTATTTTAATCGCATATCCTTTCTTCATAACTTAATTATTTGTATCCATTTTATATCCAGTTTTCTTCTTTTGCTCCTTGCCCACAAAAGTAGTATTCCTTCTATCTACAGTCACAAATAAATGTCCATATGCTGCAGTAGCATTGTCGCCTCACAGTAAGACGTTGTCCAGTTCGATTCTCAGCTAAATCGTCTTCTGTGTGGAGACATGCGTGAATGGGCATGCCTTCGTTGAAGGTTGTGCATCAGAGCTGGCAACTCGGCACGTAAATATCTACTGCCAATCATTAGCGGACCGGAGTTCCACTGTGGCGACCCCTAACCGGGAAAAGCCGAAAGACACAACAACAACAACTGTTAAATATGAGACCCCACTGTCACATTATCTGAGGCATAACTATGACAATGACCACTATATTGCGTGCTACTCTGTTTTCTTGAACATATTAGTCTCATTTTTGCATTGGCAGATATAATCCATTTTGATTTATGCCTTTGCACGCCGCAATACCTTGTGACCTGCAGAACAATGGAGCTGTATGCTGCACAGTAAGATCAGGAATTTGTTTTGCAGATAGCAGTCTGGCTGAGACTATTCAGCTGGTAGAAGTTCTGCAAATCTGGTAAACATTAATTCTGTGTGTGTTTTATGTACAGGCCAAAGTCTTCCTACCCCCCCCCCCTCCCTAGACCACTTTGTACTCCTGTCTAGTATAGCAAACACTGTTATTTCTAGACTTCCAGAAACATGTTTGCAAATTTCTATGAAGTTTTATTAATTCATCTGGTCACTTATGGTCACTTCTGAACAGGTTTCAGCAAGATGGGTGTCAGACGTTGATGGACACCCACTCGGCTTTTTACATCATCAGAGTGAATTACTTAGAAACCAAAAGGAAGTTCCTTGAGAGTGGATGCAATTTTGTAACAACAACCATGAGAGGACTGTAGAGAGACTCACTGGTTAAGATTTGTGATTCACAGCTCCAGGGTTTGAACCTGATCTCTGGTTACCGCTTCTTGGGACTTTGCATGTTCTTCCTCTTCTCCCTGTGTCTAAGTAGGTTTACTCTAATTTCCTTTCAAGTGTACTGGTTTATTGGCTTCTCTAAAGCATTCAAATTTATTGCATTTACCTAGGCCTTAGCTGAAAAGGGCCTATGGTGACAAGTTCACAAGTTCTAGAACAGGAGTAACTCTAAAGGGCCAGAACAGAAGTATATTTTGTAAAGAGCCAAGGCAAATGGGAGTAAGAGAAGACCAGGGCTGTGCTTTACTAATTAAGGATTGTATAGGGTGGGAAATAATTAATTATTTTAGCTTGTATATAAACATCATCACATCAGCTTATGTACATGTCTCTCTCCTGAATTCCACTCTCGCTGTAAATGAATTTGTCCCTTAGACTTTGTTCCTCTATTCTCGAAACCAAAACAAAATAAATACCAGACTTTCTTACGATGTAAATACCTTAGAAAGCACCTACCTAGATGGAATCCTTTTAGAAGTTTAAGCCTTCATATACTCCAGCTGTAAATGTTTTTAGTCTATTTCAAAGTAATTTTCAAGTCACTAAATCACCAACTGTAGGATTTATGTATAAAATACATCAAAACTTAGTAAAAGCTTTGTTGTTAAAATGTATGTTAACTCTTTGTGATAAAATGTATGCAAGCATTCTGCATTTTGCAACTGCCTCCTCTATTGGTTTATGTTTGAATTGCGTTCTCTGGGATTAGTCCATTACTTCCATTAATGATTATTAATTGAAAAGCGTACATGCATGCATACATACATATATGCATACATATATGTACACACACACACACACACACACACACACACACACACACACACACATGCACAGGCACATGCACACGTACACACATACATAGATGCATAAATAATTAAAACATGGCAACAATAAGTAGTCAGCTTTCTATTTGGATGTCATTGCTACTATGCACTGAGCTGACTTTTGTTGGCAGGGATATCTTACTGACTGGCATATCACTTTTTAGCATTAATAATTTTATTTGCACGTATAGAATTAGAAGCCCTGTCATGTTAATAAATAGCAATAGTGTGGGGAATCCTTGCTTGATTTACATTGAGAGTGGATAGGATTGGTTAAATGTGATATTTATTATGGGCAGTTTTAGTTTAATATTCACATGTGCAAAAAAACTTTGGAAAGGGTAGCCTGTCTGTAAGATTCATAGGTTAATATACAACCGACTGCGTGGAAGGACCATTTTAAGACTAGTTAATAGCCAGAGGTCAGATTCAAACTCTGTAGGTGGGGTCCAGTTGTCAAATCCATCCTGTAAAAGTATTCTTACATAGTTACCTACATAACAACTTTGTGTTGTTTTGTATGAACACTGACATGCAGTATAAGTTCTGTGGTTGTAAATGTGGGGTCACAATTTAGCAGAGTTATGTTACCCAGCCATGTCTCCTGCCAAACATACATAGCACATACAGGCTTATCTCACAAACATTTTTATGCTGCACGTAAATCAAACAACTTTCTCCATCTGGAAAAGCACTGCGTGAGTCATGACTGCTCTAATTTTATCAACAGATTAAAGATATAAAGGGAAAATGCACTCTGCCCCAATATTTAATTCTAGGTTTTACACACCATAATAACAAAGATTGTTCTAGTGGGATGGAAAGATTGACGTAAGAAGGCCGCATCATTACCATAGTCAGTGTCTCTAGTGATTATTAATACTCTACAGGGAAAGGAAAAGCTATTTAGAGTTCCCTTTGAGACATGCTATCCTGTAGTGTCTTTACTGTAGGCAGATAAAGAAAGCTCTTTCAGTCACTGTGGCTAAAATAGTGCCGCGAAGTAAAACATTCACATTTGCATCTAGTATAAATTGCTGCTTAGATTATATCACTTCATCTGGGAAGTACTATTCAGAAATAAAGTACCAAATAATAAGCAGGCAGTAGAAAGGAGCGGAACAAAGAACCGGTGAGCCGTCAACTTGCAGTCTCCTGAAGGCACATTATTTTAAATAAGTACTGAATAATTCTGCCACGTCCAGGTTCTAGTAATTTCAGTAGGTTTTTGTGTACTTCATACATATAACAGCTACAGTTTGTAAATTACAGGATGCACAAATTATCCCTTAAGGAACTTTTATTTTTGGCAAAGAACAACCATATTTCCTTCACGGAGTTCCATAGTTTCCATGTATGCACAAGAAAATCATAAAATGGCATTTTATAACAATGAGACCATATCATACAAAATTCAGAAAGAATATTTAATGGTAATTTTTACAGATAAAAAAAATAATAAAAACAAAGTGCATTTTAAAACATTTATAATGAAAAGTTACTATCAAGTTAGGTTCTATTCTTTAAATAATTACATGTCAAATTGGTCTCATAAAGGAACACTGGCCAGCTATGGTAGTTGTTAGGTAAAAGGGCACACGTACAACTAATTTTTTTTTTTTTTTGCAATAGTACATTTATGGATTAAACTCAGAAAAACAAGCAAGCAAACAGAAAAATATTCATTTAGGCATGACTGATAATTCAATGAAAATGAATTATGATGAATTTCACTATTTGTTAATCTTTGCCACCTAACTTCTTTTCTTTGACAGTAAATGCCATCCCATTTCCTACACCTCCTCCTTCTCCCACCACTTGGTAGAATTCAGTTATACACCTTGACCAAAACTATAGATTTACACAGCAGGGAAAAGAAGAGAGGGATGGTTTATCTCACATTTTTATTCTGAGTTTCTCAGTTATTCCTCACTGGGATTCTGATTCATGACTTGGCAATGCAGTACTTTAAGAAACCATTTCTTTCCCACCTGCCTTCATAATATCATATAATAGGCTATCAACTGATTCATCATCAAATATTACTTTCAGTTCCATAGTCTTGAAATATTTTGCCTTATAGTTTCGCATTGTCTCAACCTGAATAGCATGCTTCTGGAAAAACACAATCTCATTTAGCCATACACCCAAGATTCATGTCCCATTCATCTGTGTCTGCAGACTTAACCCATTAATTCACATCTGGTGAAAATCAAAACCAGACAACTAAACATGCACTGCATTGGACTGTTTCAGACTGGAAGGCTATAAAATCCTATTTCATTGCACTTAGATGTGGAGTTTCACTATTCCACTTTTGTAAAATGCCAGTGAAAGAAAATCAGTAAAATAAGTAGGAGGCAAATACTTCTCGCTCTAGCTGAGGGACAAAAATATAATGAATCTGAGGCAGTCTAATGCCTAGAGACTTGCACCTTGACAACTACTAGAAATAAGGAAGAATTAAAAACATTGAATACAGTAAGTAAGTTGACATAGGTCATCCTACTCATTTCCAACCACTCATGTAACCAGGTAAGATACCCCTCATGTAACCAGGTAAGGTACCCCTCACATAACCAGGTAAGATACTCCTCATGTAGCCAGATAAGATACTCCTCATGTAACCAGGTAAGATACCCCTCATGTTACCAGGTAAGGTACCCCTCATGTTACCAGGTAAGGTATCCCTCATATAACCAGGTAAGATACCCCTCATGTTACCAGGTAAGATACCCCTCATGTAACCAGGTAAGGTACCCCTCACATAACCAGGTAAGATACCCCTCATGTAACCAGGTAAGGTATCCCTCACATAACCAGGTAAGGTACCCCTCATGCAACCAGGTAAGGTACCCCTCATGCAACCAGGTAAGGTACCCCTCACATAATCAGGTAAGATACTCCTCATGTAGCCAGATAAGATACTCCTCGTGTAAACAGGTAAGACACCTCTCACATAACCAGGTAAGGTACCCCTCATGCAACCAGGTAAGATATGCCACATTTAATCAGGTAACATACCCCATCATGTAACCAGGTAAGATACCCCTCATGTTACCAGGTAAGATACCCCTCATGTAACCAGGTAAGATACCCCTTGTGTAACCAGGTAAGATACTTCTCATGCAACCAGGTAAGATACCCATCATTTAACCAGGTAAGATACACCTCACATAACCAAGTAATGTACCCATCACATAACCAGGTAAGGTACCCCTCATGCAATCAGGTAAGATATGCCACATTTAATCAGGTAACCTACCCCATCATGTAACCAGGTAAGATATTCCTCATTTAACCAGGTAAGATACCTCTCATATAACCAGGTAAGATACTCCTCATGTAAGCAGGTAAGATATGCTTCATGCAACAAGGAAAGATACTCCTCATGTAACCAAGTAAGATACTCCTCATGTAACCAGGTACGATATCTTACAGTGTCACAGCTTTTAGCCTCTTTCAGTTGAATTGTCCTTGTCTTAACATTTTACTTGCAGAGGAGCTGCATATCTCCTTAGATCTTCAATACTCTTGTAGAATGGCATCCTGTATAACACACAACATACAAAAATCCTGTATCCATCTCAAACTCTAGCATATCACAGTTCAATCCACCTTGGAAAAATAGATGCACCTGTATTTCAAAAAGCATGCTCATCTTAGTAAGCAGTCCTGTACATCTACCATACCTTCTTTAATAAGGATGCACTTACTATACCATTCACACTTCACCCAGACTGAACCAATACTTACCCTACCAAGTTAATCGACAGAACAATATTAATGATATGACCCTCTCAACAAACAAAACTCAAAAGCATAAGAAAGTAAGAGTCATGGTGTACATCTAGAACTTCAAAGTAAAATCATAGGTATATACTGCGCAGTTTGCAAACAATTACATGCCTAGCCAATAACCAGACAGTAACCAAAGGTGAGGATCAAACTCTGTACCTTGCACCTCTGATGTAAGTACCTTAACTGTTATACCGTCCAGCAACACCATGACAGCTTTTCTTATCTAGCATATGTTAATTCATACTCCTTTAGTGATAAGGACAGTATTATATGGCTTACTAACTGTCATTCATAAAACACTTGTGTGGCCCTATTATTTATTAATCCATTTCCCAGCCTTTGGTCTTCTAAAGCCTTTACAGACAAATCAGTGATACTAGTATCTAAAACTTAGGATGCTTATACCATCCTGCACATCCTTACAGCCAAATAGTTCTAGCGTCACACTTCAAAAATAAGATTTCTTCAAGATTACAGTTAAGGCATTGTGAAAACTTTGTCACATTATTCAGCTTGAAAACATTTTTTCAGATGGTACTGGTTCAAGATTGTTAAACTATCCAACATATCCTCAGTATCAGCTTAACGATACATAGCTCTTTACATGGCATTCCTTACTGCACCCTTGTCAATCAAGTATTAAACATTTACAAATAAACTTACTAATGTCATTAATTCAAATATATCCAATATTTCTGCAATGCAAAATTATTTCCACGTAACTCATATTTCATCATTTTTGTATCATTCATTTTGAAAGAAAAGTTCGAATGGCAGTAACTACCCTAATATATATATATATATATATATATATATATATATATATATATATATATATATATATATATATATATATATACGGCAGCAAAACAAGTTGCATATAGAACCCAAACGGTGCATGCAGGCTTTTTATATCTATCTGTCTATCTATCTGTTTATCTATCTATCTATCTATCTATCTATCTATCTATCTATCTATATAAAAACTGCAAGAAAAACCCAGCCTAGCTTCTACTACAGGAAGTCTGGAGTTGTAAGGTATCACAGAGTGAAAGCTCCTGCTTGACTGGGTTTGTTTTGCAGTTTTTACTGAATGGCTTGTCTGTGTGACCTTATTACCCTTTGGTGTTTATATATAGATATAGATATAGTTTTATATATATATATATATATATATATATATATATATATATATATATATATATATTTGTCTTTTCGGCTTTTCCTGGTTAGGGGTCGCCACAGCGGAACTCCGGTCCACTAATGATTGGCAGTAGATTTTTTATGGTGCCGAGTTGCCAGCCTGATGTCCAACCTTCAGCGAAGGCACGCCCATTCACGCATGTCTTTCGGAGGCCACTCGACTGCGGGGAGGACATGCAGACTCCACACAAAAGGCACTCCAGCCGAGAATCGAACAGGAGAACCACTTGCTGTGAGACAACAAACAGTGCGGCTTATATATATAATACATCAATGTAATAAATCATCATTTGCTATACAATAAAGCATGAAGGAAGCCCTTATGACCAGTTAGGTTGTCAGTTCTTTATACAGTGTCACATCGATGTTATCTAGTGAATGCCTTCATCATAACGAACAGTATTGTCACTGTCACTTGCAGGATTTGATCTTCACTATGGGCTATGTTACTCAACTTACTCTTTTCATAAATAATGTGCATACTTTTCCCTTGCAGTGATGACCTTATAAATGTATCATATAACCCATGACACCGCCGAGACATGACCATGGAAATCAACAGTATGTGTAAATGATTTTAGCACAGCCTTATAATTAGTGACAATTGAAACCTGAACACACATGTATTGCTCTAACACTTTTGTCAAGCAACACTCATGTTCCCACAGCCTTAAAAATAATACTGATTGATGGGACATGACATTTTAAGCATTCAGCTGGTGTCAATTTTAATATACACATGAATATGTAATCCTACAATTTGTAGCCACAACTCTATTTATCATATAGACTTTGAGGAACATTGATGCAGAAAAAAAATCAGCTACTATAATCAGCAACATTGTATGCAATATGACAAATAGAAAGACAGCCCAAAATCAGCAACATTGTATGCAATATGACAAATAGAAAGACAGCCCAAAATCAGCAACATTGTATGCAATATGTCAAATAGAAAGACAGCCCAAAATCAGCAACATTGTATGCAATATGTCAAATAGAAAGACAGCCCAAAATCAGCAACATTGTATGCAATATGACAAATAGAAAGACAGCCCAAAATTAGCAACATTGTATGCAATATGACAAATAGAAAGACAGCCCAAAATCAGCAACATTGTATGCAATATGACAAATAGAAAGACAGCCCCAAATCAGCAACATTGTATGCAATATGACAAATAGAAAGACAGCCCAAAATCAGCAACATTGTATGCAATATGACAAATAGAAAGACAGCCCAAAATCAGCAACATTGTATGCAATATGTCAAATAGAAAGACAGCCCAAAATCAGCAACATTGTATGCAATATGTCAAATAGAAAGACAGCCCAAAATCAGCAACATTGTATGCAATATGACAAATAGAAAGACAGCCCAAAATCAGCAACATTGTATGCAATATGACAAATAGAAAGACAGCCCAAAATCAGCAACATTGTATGCAATATGACAAATAAAAAGACAGCCCCAAATCAGCAACATTGTATGCAATATGACAAATAGAAAGACAGCCCCAAATCAGCAACATTGTATGCAATATGACAAATAGAAAGACAGCTTAGAATCCCATATCCTGTACAATGCATAAAGTAACGACTGCTATAAATAATCATGGAAAAAATTCCCTTTATCCTAACTGGAGGACAATTAACCAAGGCAAACCTAAGTGTATTTATCATTTATCAGAAATCGTCTCAGTGAATATCTTGTGCAACTTGACCACACTAGCCTAACCTGGGCTAACTTTTATTTTTCTCTCCCTACTTTGTCTCTCTTCCTCCTTAAGATTCCCTGCTCTTCCTGTGCTTCCAACACTAGACTATAGGAACCTAAAGACCCTCTCCAAATACCAGCGGGGTTCACCTCTCAGCCTTAAACTCCCTGCATCCCCACTCAAGGATACAAGAAAAGTATGTTTGCTGTCTAACTACTGCCAGATTATTTCTCTACCATTGTACCATTAATATAGGTGCCTAAGCATGTTCTGAGTCAGGACAGCCAGCAGTTTCTACCCCCTCTTTTTAGTATCTAACACTCACTTCCCCTTCTACCGTCTACGTGTAACTCCCCATCCTAGCTGTCACTCTTCTCCTGTCTTTACACAGCTACCTCCCTCATAGAGCTACCTGCAGTTATAGACATGTCCACTAGGGGGCACCCTTCTTCCCAATCTTATCTTGCTCTTATCCTCCTGTGTCTATATTACTTACCTTATTGTTCTGTAGTCCCAGACCTGTTTTTTAGCTCCTCCAACTACACCCTATACTATGCTATCTTTTACTACCATTTCTAGGTTCTCTCATCACTGTTTTTACCCATTTATGACTTAGCAAACTTACCTTCTGAAGCCTGCACTGCTGATTGTTTCTTCCACAGCTGCTTCTTACCTGTTTCTACCCACTCCATTCGCCCTGCGGGCTCAGTCCGCTCCCCTCCCTACCCCCAATTCCCACACACCCGCGGGATCCCACACTTATACTTACAAGCCACACCCCTTCCTCCACCCAGTACTCTAGGTAAACCTTTTTATTTGCTCATCTATCCCTACTCCTCCATTCTCAAACCTCACCCCTTAAACTCCTCACACATCCCTCTCTACCCCTCCTCCATACTTACTTTATTTCCATAACTACATATAACTCAATTACTTACACACCCATTAAAATGAATAAACCACACTCTACTGTTCACCTCCAACTACTACTCATTATTATACTACTTCCACCTCTTACTGTTGCTTACATACTCTCCTCCTATGAAACTCCATTACTTCAATATTTTCACCACCCTAACAAACAAACCAGCTCCCTATATCTACCCATCCTCTCTAACCATGCCAACATAACAATTACTCCTAGTTACCTACTAGCAAAATATCACAGAATACACCACATTAGATATAACAACCTCAATCCCAGGAAATCCCTACTCACAAATAGCAAACTCCCTAGTCCATACTATCTCAAACAACTCCACTTATTAAAAGATGGAGACATTCACCCAAACCCAGGGCCATTAACAAACCCAACCTCTCTCCCCAACCTCAACCAATCCACTAATTTGTTCATCACTAGACAATCTAATTCACTCCTTGTAGCTCACCTTAATATTCAAAGCATTAACAATAAAATAGCTCAACTCCATGCCCTCTTTGATGTCTACTCCTTCAACATTCTTTGTTTAACGGAAACTTGGCTAAAACCTACAACTAAATATAATGAAGTCATCCCACCAGGGTACAATATTCTAAGACTTGACCGTGTAAGCAAAAAAGGTGGGGGGTGGGGGGTTGCTATTCTCTCTAAATCAGGAGTACAATTAACTACTTATGACACTAAACCACCCCCGAATACCAATGCAAAAATTCTCATATCCAAACTTGAACTTAACAAAGCTATCTATATTATTTGTATCTATCTACCCCCCGGTAGCAACAATACCACCATGGAAAATATCCTACGCTGGTTATCTCAACACCTTCCCCAAGAAACTTTAATCCTTGGTGATATAAACATTGATTGGAATTGCTGTAGTAGTAGCCACCCTACCACCCACATTAACCTTCACGGTTTCTCCCAAACCGTCACCTCCCCCACCAGGATAAACAAACACAACAAGCAGGAAAGCACATTAGACTGGATTCTTATAAACAACCATCCCCAAACATATGAATCTGGAACCCTTCCTGATGATATAAGTGACCACTCACGTACCTATATTATCAGGCACAAATCCTATTCTCCCATTCCTACCACTATCAGGAATATCAGATCCAAAAAGAACTTCAACTCTGATCTCTTCCAAAAGGAACTTAGAGCATGCAACTGGTCATCCTTAAATTACCTCCCTCTAGAAGAAGCAGTACAATACTTTAATTGAAATGTTTTAGCCATTCTTGATCACCATGCCCCAACCCGTGCAATCAGATTCGAAACCAAATCCGCCCCTTGGCTTTTAAAAGAAACAAAACAGAAAATGCATCTTAGAAATAAATACTGGGCTAGTTGGAGAATGACCAAAAATCCTGTTGGCCAACAAATTTTCAGAGAATTAAGAAATAACACTAAGAAAGCTATACTATCAGATAAAAGAAACTACTACCTTCAATTTCAGAAGGCTAACCATAAGAACCCACAAAAGTTCTGGGCGGGCGTCAACCAGTTACTACATCCAGGTCAATCCAGTACACCAAACCCACAAAATACTGACCAAGAAAATCCCATGTATACTGCCAATGCCTTCAATTCCTTTTTCACTGACGCTATCCAAACATTAGCCAGTCAATTATCATCTAGTAATTTTACTTTACCTACCTACAACAAAACTCCACCCCCACCATTTCTTCTCCAACCAGTCCCAACAACCCATATTCTTGCCCAAATCCAAAAATTGAAACCATGCTCTCCTTCAGCAGACCAAATACCTGCTGAATACCTACAGAAATCTGCCAAATCGATTGCTTACCCCATCTCCATTCTTATCAATAGAACTATTAGTGAAGGCCACATCCCTAGTATCTGGAAAGTCTTCTATATTATCCCCCTCCACAAAGTTGGCAACTCAACCAAATTCTCCAATTATCGTCCCATAGCTCTTCTTTCCCCTTTGGCAAAGATCATGGAGAAATGCATACATAGACAGTTACTAGACCACCTAATCCACAATAACTTGCTCTCTACCTGTCAACATGGTTTCAGACCTTCCCATAGCACTACCACTGCCCTCCTTTCCTTTACAGATTGTATCAACAAAAACCGTAACTGCAATTTGCTCTCCACAGCACTATTTATCAATCTGTCCAAAGCATTCGATATGGTAAATCATCAAATTCTGATAGATATCCTCAAATCCCTGTCCTTACATGCACTCTCTATCAAATGGTTCCAATTCTACCTAAATAAAAGACAACAGGCTGTGCTTTGGCATAACACTCTATCTACCCACCTACCAGTTAACCTCGGTGTACCTCAAGGGTCCATATTAGGACCTTTCCTTTTCTCCATATTCATCAACGACCTTCATCAAGCAATTCCCCAAGCTACTTCCATATAATATGCTGATGACTCCACACTTATATGCTCCGCTAAAACCTCCTCTGACCATCACTCCATTACCCAAAAAATCTTTAACACTGTGGAACAATGGTTCACTCATTGTTGCCTACTCTTAAACCCCCAAAAAACTAAACTCCTCCTTTTCAGTCCTAATCTGAAATCCTCCCCCTTAGATTTTTCTGTTTCTTCCACAAAGGGCACCATAATATCACCTGACCTAACTACCAAGCTACTTGGTGTCACCATACACAACAATCTTTCCTTTGACATACACGTTAACAACACTATTAAATCTGTCAACAAAAAACTCTCTGTACAGAATAAAACCTTTCCTATCACCCACAGCTAGAACTACTATTGCACATACTCATCTAATCTCTACATTCCTCTATGCCTCTTCCATTTTCACCAACCTATCTAAGAGCAACCTCAGTAAGTTGGAAAGCTCCTACAATAATATAGCCAGATTTGCTACTGGTAACCCATTTAAAACTCACCACTGTGTTAACTTAAAGCAGCTTAAATGGCTGGAACTACATAATCTGATCAAGTACCACTAACTAATCATTGCACATAAAACTCTCTACCAACCTTCCACTACTCCTAGTCTCTCTACCATCATCACCCCCTATAATAATCTGAAGTCCTTACATTCATCTCAAAAACTTCTAGTCAAAACATCTAAATCTAACAACAGGGTTGGGGATTCTCTCTTCTCCAATACTGTGGGAAAATTCTGGAATCTTCTCCCCTGTGACCTTTCCTCTATTTCCTCTTTATCACTCTACAAAAAAAGATTGAAACTTTTTCTCAAAACACATTGGTCATGCCACTGTACTATACCTGCCTAAACCTGTCCTCTACCCAAATTATGCTCTGTCTCCCCTTTTTTCTTTTAATTAATTATTTTGTCATTTCCTTTTTAACAATATATGGCCTCTATGCTCTGCATCTCATTAATTTCCTTCTCACTTATTTGAAAAAAAAATATTAAAAACATTTTATTATTAATTTTTCTTTGTAACTAATTATTGCTACTACTGATCATTAAGCAGCCTCTTTCATTGTGTAATGTATTGCATATGGCATCAGCCTGTATACCTCCTGTTTTTTTTTCTTTGCCATTAAGTGATGTATTTACCTGTACATTGAACTAGATTGTATGCCTCCTTTTTACATTATGAAATGTACCTCCATGTCATTTTTGAAACTCCAGTTTTCATTGTATTTGATAGCTCTTCTTCAAATGATTTCCTATTAACCAGATTTGTCAGTGTATATATTACTATAATTTCATTTTTTATATTTCTTTGTAATTTTTTATGTTAACAGTTTGTCGTGGAGCCTCTACTGAAAATGGACATATATCCAGTTAGACTAGCCTGGCCAACAAATGTAAAATAAATAAATAATAATAAATAAACTGTAGGGTTTCCTACTTCTGATGCTTCTAAATTAATTCAGGAAGGGCAGCATCTCAGATTATGACAATAATGCAAAACCAGAAAGCATATTCAAGACTGATTATTTATAATACCGCTCTACATTTGCAAGAATTAACAGGTGGAAGTGCAGTTAATAAACCATGATCGAAACAGAGTGAGTCAGAATAATGAATTTCAGGACTGCTTACTTCAGGAGACCAAAACTGAGTTGTACTACACATTGTAAAAGCATTAAGAAAATATACCAAAAAGTAAGACACACTTATCACCTGCTATGCAGCCCTCAGTCCGCACAGTTCAAAGCATTAAATTGCTCTTGATCATGTTAAACTGGTATTATATACTTGTTTCCCTTGTTACAGCTGACCATCAGCTGCCTCCAGCCAGTCGTCATTCACTGAATCGACTGGACCTGCCTTGGCCTCCTCTAGGCTCAGCCTGACCTACGTCGATTGAACCTGCCTTAGCCTCCTCTAGGCTAAACCTGATCTATGTCTGAGGCCAGAGAGGAGATTGAAGACATTGGTGTGACATCATACTGCTGCCAAGGAGTAGGCTCTAACCCTTCAACAATTTGCATCAACCGTGCAACCTCACGAATTTTGGATAGACGATATACAAACAGATTAAGAGAGAAATTAAAGGAAAGAAAAAATGTTTATTAATATGACAGACTCGTGAAAAACATTATATAGACCAAGAAACATACCTCTCAACCTGGAAACATCAAAAATCTGGACAAAGGCCCATGAAAAGTAGGTACAACTGGCCAAAAACCTGTACACTGATTAACATAGCATTTTCATACATAATTATGCAGCCCCATCCCCCCTGGGGTACCAACATTCAAATGCAAATTGAAAAACAGACAAAATATTAAAGCTTGCATACATGTGAAAAGAAAAGTGGAGGATTTACAATTATATTTAGAATGTGACTTTGACAATGAGATTTGTACATTGAAATTGGAAGACATATGTTACAAAATATCGCTCTATGATGGTAAACTAGAACAGATCAAAATGAAGAAAATTAAGAGGGATTATAGTGACTTTAAAAGAGGTGACATCTTCACATGGCCCAGAGAATTTAATAGAGTTGAGCAGCCCATAAGAAGAAATAAGAAATAACATACAAAGCAAACATGTGGATAGTGTACCAAATGCCGATGTTAATACGAAGGATGATAGAAGTGAAAGCAACAATGTTACTAGTAAAAAACACATATAGACCATCCAAGTTCCTCTACAAAGGAAGTTATACAAGGAACTAGTCGACCCATGGATGCATCGAGCCCTTTGGGGGAAGTGCAGAACAACAAAATAACTGAGACCAGCAACCTAGGTGCTAGATTGAAAGATGGAGTACATAGTTCGGTTTTTCCACTACTTCCACTTCCAATAAGAGAAGCAAGAAACAGAAAAGAGATGAGATCATTGAGCAGAGGAAGAAAAAGTAGGAGATCGCACATGGAAGCATGGCAGATGGAGATAGTAGAGATTCCTTGGTCTTTAATCTATCGTCTGTTATGTTAGACACAGCACATGTCAGTGTCCTTAACAAGGGGTTGAAGTTTATACCCATGAGAGGCATTGAGAATGGTGAAGCTGCATTGAGTTTGAAACTACTTGGATGTGACATTATGCTTAGAAACTTATATAAAGACAATAAAGTAACAGGGCTGGACTTGTTTAAAAAAAACGAGTACTTTCATACCTCAGAACAATGCAGTAGTGGATACATTTATCAACGTGTGTGATCAGGAGATCACTGAATACTTACAAGGGAACCAGAAGAAGGTATATAACATCACAACGGAGGAGAGACATGCTCTGAAAGATCTGGAAAAGAACACCGAATTGGTGATAACGCAAGCAGACAAAGGAGGTGGAATTGTCCTGATGGACAGACACAAATAAAAAGAAGATGTATTGGGGCTTCTACAAGATATGACCTCATATAAGAAGTATCAATAGAAAAGAATTTGAAGATATTACAATGAGAGTGAAGCTGTGTTTAGAAGGCAATAAACAAAGAGGGCTGATTACTGAAGAACTATGCAGCTATTTGCTAGTGGACAATGCTGTTGTCCCTGCTTTCAAGTGCTTGCTTAAGATACATAAGAATCCATGCAATCCACCCATGTGAGCAGTTGTAGCAGGTGCAGGTTGGATTACGGAGCCTGCTTCGATATATGTGGAGGACCACATCAAGCAAGCCTTGGCAAGGGCCCTGGCAGTACTAAGAGATACAAAACAATTTATTGAGAGGTTGCATCAACATGTTAATAATAGAATAGACGAGAAGAAGTATTTGATGGCTAGTATGGACATTAAAAATGTATTCACTAGCATTCCCAATGACTATGGTCTAACAGCTTTGAAGAATTTTCTACTAAAGGAGAATTTATATGATGAAAGACAAGTAAGGGTCATCTGTGGTTTGATGGAAATTATTCTTAAAAACAATGTATTTACCTTTGATGGGAATCTGTAAATCCAGTTATGTGGGGTAGCTATGGGTACACCATGCGCCAACAGCTATGCCAATATAGTGTTAGCGCATTGGGAAGAAAGACTGATACAATATGAGAATCCATGGAACAACCATTTAAAGTTATATCAAAGGTTTGTAGATGACATCTACATTTTATGGGAAGGTGACACGATAGAGCTGAATAATTTTAATATCTATTTGGAAGACAGCTCAACTTTCTTGAGTTCCACTATGGTGCATAGTTACACCCACACAGATTTTCTGGATGTAAGAATTCTACAAGATGACCATGGGAATATGGACACAAGTCTATTCAGGAAGGAATGTTGGAAAAACAGTATCTTACCAAGAAACAGCATGCATCCGGGCTACACCTACAACAATATAATGAGGGGACAATTCTTGAGAATGTCAAGGTTACATTCCAATGATATGGCTTGTGAAGTAGCAATGGATGATATGTCAAGCCACCTTATGGAAAGAGGCTATAGGAAGAAAGAGGTAAAGCTGATGGAACAGCGTGTGACAAGTGAGAGAGATGGTGAGGGTCAGCTGTATCTCAAAAGGAGACAAGAGTTGACCCATCATGTGAGACACAAGGATCAAGAGCGAGAGCTAAGAGTGACTCTGACACATACGGTCGATACTGGTAACATATGTGACATTATAAAGGGGAACTGGAAAATACTCACATCCAATGAGGAACTCAAGGGGATCATTGGGGATGTCCCGAAGTTTGGTTTTAGGAATGCCAAGAACCTTAAACAGATCCTGTGCAAAGATAAAACCTCTACTCCATGTGCCAAATCCCAAAGAAGAGGAACTTTCCCTTGTACAAGGTGCGCTATGTGCAAATATATATGCACAGTGAAAAGTTTTATTCACCCAGTAACCAGAACTGAATATGTGAGTGATTTCTATACTGACTGTACCACAAAGAACGTCATTTATTTGGTGACATGCTCAATGTGTGACAATTACTATGTAGGTAAAACTGTGAGGCAAATGAAGGAGAGACTATCTAAACATATCAGCGACATTAGGTTAAGTGACTATAAAAATCCCTTAGCGAAACACATAAGGGAGAATGTTGGGCACACCTTCACTTTTAGAGTTTTACAAATCATATACGTATCTGAAAGAGGTGGAGATTTAAATAACAAATTGGAGCAAGAAGAAATGAGTTGGATTGGTAGATTCAGAGCTCATAGACTACCAGGTCGAAATACTACGTTTCCCATGAAGCCAGCATTGAAGGGGCGGAGACTGAGGAGACGCATGTGATCAAAACCAACCATGGGAGTTGGCTTTGAAGTCCTCATTTCATTGGTTGAGTATATTTTTTAAATAGAAGAAGTAATGGTGGATAGAAGGATCTGAGGAAAGGTTATTGACAAAACCTGAAAGCGCTTATCCACTTTATTGCTCCACCAGGATTTTTATTGTTCTTACTTTGCTTGATTGCTTTTAGTTTAAATAAATATTTTTATGTGAAGCCGCAACTGAGTATCTTCGTGTGAAGCTGCAACTGAGTATTTTTGGATTATCTTTGTTGTTGAGTGAAGAATTCCTTCGCCCTGGCCATAGTTTATGTGCTGCTATCTGTTGGATTTTATATATATATACATATATATATATATATATATATATATATATATATATATATATATATGATCATAAGATCACAGGAGGTTACTAGGCCAATGGCCCTTGGGCCCTTTCAAGCCTAGCCAGGAGTTTATCCCCAAAAATTAGTCTCCTCTAACTAACTTGTAGCAATCATCACTGCCTGGCACTTTATCATTATGTCATTAACCGTAGCTGTCGTTTATGCCATTCTTCCTGAACAATAAGCTGTTCAAGTGATTTTTCATACCCTTCCACCATTTACAGTGGATATAAAAAGTTTACACACACCTGTGAAAATGCCAGGTTTTTGTGATATAAAAAAATGAGACCACAATAAATCATTTCAAAACTTTTCCCACATTTAATGTAACCTAAAACCTGTACAATTCAATTGAAAAACAAACAAATCTGTTAGGGAAAAAAATACAAAAAATAAAAAAATGTACAATACGCTGGTTGCATAAGGGTACACACCCTTAAACTAAAACTTTGTTGTGTGTGCACACCCTTAAGCTAATACTTTGTTGAAGCATCTTTTGATTTAATAACAACATTCAGTCTTCTTGGGTAGAAGTCCATCAACATGACACATCTTGCCTTAACAATATTTGCCCACTCTTCCTTGCAAAAGCGCTCCAAATTTGTCAGATTGCAAGGGCATCTCTTGTGCACAGGTCTCCTCAGGTCACTCTACAGATTTTCTATTGTATTTAGGTCTGGGCTCTGGCTGGGCCATTCCAAAACTTTAATTTTCTTCTGGTGAAGGCATTCTTTTGTTGATTTGGATATATGCTTGGAGTCGTTGTCATGTTGAAAGGTGAAATTCCTCTTCATTTTCATCTTTCTAGCAGGCACCTGAAGGTTTTGGGCCAAAAGTGACTGGTATTTGGAACTGTTCTTAATTCCCTCCACCTTGACTAAAGCTCCAGTTCCAGCTGAAGAAAAGCAAACACAAAGCATGATACTGCCACCACCATGCTTCGCTCTGGGATGGTGTTCTTTTGGCGATGCAAAGTGTTGTTTCTGCGCCAAACATACCTTTTGGAATTGTTGCCAGAAAGTTCAACCTTGGTCTCATCAGACCACAACACATTTTCCCACATGCCTTTGAGAGACTTGATATGTTGTTTTGCAAATTTTAGCTGGGCCTGGATGTTTTTCTGTGTAAGAAAAGGCTTCCATCTTGCAACCCTGCCCCATAGTCCAGACATACAGAGAATATGGGAGATTGTTGTCACATGTAGTACAAAACCAATACTTGCCAGAAATTCCTGCAGCTTCTTCAGTGTTGCTGTAGGTCTCTTGGCAGCCACCCTGACCAGTTTTTGTCTTGTCTTTTCATCAATTTTGGAGGGATGTCCAGTTCTTTGTAATGTCACTGTTGTCCCATATTTTCTCTATTTTTTGATGACTCCCTTCACTGTCTTCCATGGTATGTCCAATGCTGTGGAAATTTTTTTGTACCCTTCTCCTGACTGATACCTTTCAACAATGAGATCCCTTTGATGCTTTGTAAGCTCTCTGCGAACCATGGCTTTTGCTGTAGCAGGCAACTGAGTAAATATCAGAAAAATCCTACTAGGACAGTGAACTTTATTTAGGGTTAATCAGAGTCTCTTTAATTGATGGCAGGCAGTACCCAAGAAGACTGAATGCTGTAATTAAATCAAAAGGTGCTTCAACAAAGTATTAGTTTAAGGGTGTGCACACACAACAAAGTATTAGTTTAAGGGTGTGCACAGTTATGCAACCAGCGTATTGTATGTTTTTTATTTTTTATATTTTTTCCCCTAACAGATTTGTTTGTTTTTCAATTGAATTGTACAGGTTATAGGTCACAGTAAAGGTGGGAAAAGTTTTGAAATGATTTATTGTGTTTTCATTTTTTTATATAAAAAAATACCATTTTAACAGGGGGTGTGTAAACTTTTTATATCCACTCTACATACCCCCCCTTATTCAAACAAAACATGTAATATATTTACCACTGTCTGTATGTAGCAGAAAAAAAATCACAAAGAGGTCATGCTGAACACCTAAACTTGCTGTGTAAACAGATCAAGGTCTCTGTATATATGCTTCTTGTAGTGCTTAGCACCAACACTATATGCTACTTACTAATACTGTTTAAACAAACTCCAATGTCTTTATGTATTGCATTGCATGTTCCTACAAATCCTGAACAGCTGTTGAACTTATGTTATACCCAGTTATAATTATATTGTTTATCTAATATGGGAAAATTCCCGTAAGCATCCGCTGGGGAAAAACAAAAAAAAAAACTTTGAGCAAAATCCAGTCGGGATTATGCAGGATAAAGAAAAGCTTAATAAAATAACCACAGCTGAGGTCGCTTCATTTCTGTGGATGAGAAGCAAGGTTACACAGGTTCAAATATTTACAATTACCGCAATTCTAATTGTGCCCTGTAACTGTACCTTCTTACAAATGTCTGTGCCTAGATAATGTTGCTCCCTACAGCCTGAGGAGAAAAAAAGGCCACCTTATCATACATTAGCAAGAACAGCAAGAACAGACACATGAAAAGGTGTGCGTGTGTGTGTGTGTGTGTGTGTGTGTGTGTGTGT
This sequence comes from Protopterus annectens, assembly GCF_019279795.1. Classification (NCBI taxonomy): domain Eukaryota; kingdom Metazoa; phylum Chordata; order Ceratodontiformes; family Protopteridae; genus Protopterus; species Protopterus annectens. The sequence continues at coordinate 152,536,141 of NC_056745.1, forward strand.
GTGTGTGTGTGTGTGTGTGTGTGTGTGTGTGTGTGGTGCATTTATCACACACACCGCCCTTCCAGAAGCTCAACATTTGTATTCCTGAGGCTGCAGAAAAAATAAGTTACACACATGTATAGCAACTATGTTACCACCAGGCAGCATTTCAGCATAACCCCCATTCCCTTGGGAAACAAAATCCTGTGATATTTTTAATAGCTGGAACAGCAAGATATTTGCTAAGAAATGAGGAAAAAGAAACAGTTGCTGTGTTGCAATATGCAAGCTTAAACACTTAGACCTACGAAAATTAAAGTTAAGGCAAGCTTGCCTTCTTCAGCTTTTACCAAAAGATTATACCAGCAACACTTTCATGTATTTTGATAAACCTTCACAAGTTAGTTAAAAATTTAAGCCCACAAACATATGCGTTAAAAAAAGACATTTTTTTAATCCACTACACAGAACATAGAATGACTAACAGTTACGAAGATACTATGTCAGACGTTTGAATATTATGTTTAATAGTTAAGATACTGCTAACCATTCGGTTTGCACACTAAAAACAACTTTAGACTAGGAAACAATAGTTGTACAGGCTGACTGGCACACTAGACATGACCGATTCCGTAGTCAACAAGTATCTGAAAAAATTGGTCGGCACACTAGTAACGGCCATTCATTACCTAACAAGTTTCTGTGAAGCATTTCAGTCAGAGCATAAATTCATTGTTCTTCTGCCTTTTCAAATAAATCATACCAGTTAGAATGAAATAATAACCTACTCAATGAGCAGACTGAGGCTGGGTCACAGCAGGGACCTCAGCAACTTGTAAAAAGGGAGTTTAAATTTATAACTGGTGCCCACCGATAATGATACAATAAGTAACCTTGTGCCAATCCAGTTTCTAATTATACCAGTCAGAGACAAGTCTCTGAGTTGTCCAACAGGCAGTCTGTCTCATGAAACTGATGTCATCATGCATGTCCCCTGCGATACATGGTGTTGTGAGCAATACATTTAAAGGTGTACAAAAACAAAATTGAAAGGTCAAGAGCTGAAGAGGCCACTCGGGAATTCGTGGCACCCCATTATTTTGCCCTCAAAACCGGCAAATACAAAGGAATTCAGTATGGTTGACAGGTATGCCAAGAAACCTTGGAACATTTGGAAAAAGAAGCACCTGAGGAAGTAGGAACATACAAAGAACAAAATCTAGAGATTTTTGAAAGGTATAAAAAAGTAACATGGTCATGGGAAAGAAAGAGAGATCTGACATGGTGCAATATTTATACCAAGATAAAGCCAAATGAAAAAAATACAAAAAGGCATCTCCAAAGATATTTGAAGATAAATACAAGCAAAGGCACCCAGATATGAAACATTTCTCAATACAAAGATCCCAATGGGGAAATGTAGAACAGAAGATTAGTACATTGGAAACTAAACAAGCAGAAGCTGAAGCCATGGAATACCTGCGGAGTTTAGGATTTAGTGTACAAATTCTAACACAGGTTATGTCACAGCATGATGGAACAACTATTCCCCAAGTAAGGAGAAACAGGAGGAGCAAGAGACATCTGAAGAAGAAATATGGGCATGAGAAAGAAAAAGAGATTTAATATGCTGCAATATTTATTGCACAGGAGAAAGCAAAACTAATCAATGTAAAAAAGCAGCACCAAAGATATTTGAAGAGAAAATACAAAGACATCCAGATATGGAAAATTTTACATTACAAAAAATTAAGAAAACAAAGGTGAAAGTAGAAAAGAGGATTAGTAATGGAGAAGTTAATGAAATAAAAACTGAAATTATGGATTACCTGCAAAGTGAAGGATTTAGTTTAGAAAATCTAACTCAGGTAATGTCACAGAAAGAAGGAACAATGAGTCCTCAAATTAAGAGAAACTGGCAAAGCGGGAAGCAACTAATCAGTTGTCATATGATGATACTTTGGAGCCCTTAGTAGGAAACCAGTACAAAAGTTCAGCTGGAATTGCACAGTAAGGGAAAGAACAGGAAATGGTGGGAACTCTGATGCAGTCAGTGTTGTGGAGTGATAGGCCAGTGAGTTCCCATATGAAAGTGCAATGGATGACACTGGACGAAACTCAAGAGAATATGTCACAGGAATATGTTCTGGATCTTTCTGCAGAATGCCCGCGGGAAACAGACTAAAGAATGTGCCCTTAGTTTAAGTTTCTTGATTTAATTGACCCAAAATGTCAGACGTTTCATAAAATTTCATAGAAATTAATGCAATATAACAAAAGTAAATAGGATATATTACTTTGTGGCTAAATTAATAACAGATAAAGTCTTGCCACTAAAACACAGGGCAGTAAGTGAAAGGAAGGGAGAAATCAAATGCTATCATGGAAGTATCAAACAGAGAAAACTATAGCGCAATTAAGACAAGAAGTGTCACTGTTAGAAGAGAGAAGAGGGAACCAATCAACAAAAGCACATGAGATAAAAGCAACGTGCAGTATCAGAACAGCTCAGGATCTATCTTACAGGATTGCAATAATAAACTAAAGATACCAGCACAGGCAGAAAATGTAGAAGATATACAGATAAATATAAAGGAAAACTATAAAGTAAGCAATTAATTCATAACCGAAAAGGCCGCGGTGGTGCAGTGGTTGGCGTTGTCACGTCACAGCAAGAGGCTCTCAGGTCCGATTCTCAGCTGGAGCACCTTCTGTGCAAAGTCTGCATGTCCTCCCCATGGTCGCATGAACTTTAAAGACATGCAGGTAGGTACATGTGTGAGTGGGTGTGCCTTCTTTGAAGGCTGGGCACCGCAACACTGTAAAAATCCACTGCCAATCATAAGCAGAACAGTGATCTGCTGTGGTGACCCTTAACCGAGAAAACTCAGAAGACATTACTATTAATAACCCAAAACCCAAAAAAGTTTTATAAACAAGGCAAAAGGAGTAGAAACACCCAATAAAAAGAATAAATAAATACATTTTGGAGAAATATCTATGAAGATCCTGTGGAAAAAACAAAGATGCTAAATGGATAGAAGAAGTAAAAGAAACAGTAAGAAGTTCAAATGTACAGGATATGAAACAGGATAAAGTAATAGCCAGAGAAATTGAAAGAAAATTAAGAAAAGCTCCTGAATGGAAATCCCCAGGCAGTACCTAACTTCTGGCTAAAAGTATTAACATCTTTACATGAAGACTTAAACCTGAGTAAGAACTATTTATATGCGCACCCCAAATATATGCCAACCTGGTTAACAACAAGAAAAATGGTCCTCTCCTTAAGAGTGACCCTACAAGCTATCCTAAAAACTACAGACCGATAACTATAAATAACTACATTAATAATTATATAATTATTAATTATTAATCATATAATATATAAATGCCTACATTTGTCTTTTTGTATCAGCTGATTGCCATATTTTGTATTGAAGTGATTCCTGTAAATATTGTAACTATGTTGCTGCAAATTCCTTGTATGGTAATTACTTTGTATTGTTCATTGGAGATTTTCTCCCCTGGGCCTCCGCTGAAAATGGACTCTGTTCAACCCATTGGACTCTCCCAGTAAACAAATGCCAAAAAATAAATAAATAATAAATAACTTGCCTTCTGACAATGTATAAACTATACACTGGAAATAATGCCAACACAGTTTATAGTTATTTAGAAGAAAACTCAATCATGGCAATAGGAAAAAAGAGTAACAAAAGAAAGTGCTATGGAACAAAGGATCATTTGTTGTTAAATAAGGTCATGATGCAGAATTGTAAAAAGGTGAAAAATCTAAGTATGGCATGGCTAGACTACAAAAAAGCATTTGACAACATCCCACATTCATGGATAAAGGAGGGCTTACAAATGTATAAGATACACCCTACATTGATTGATTAACCACGATACTTCACTCACCCCCATCAACCTAGACCACAGTTCACAACCCTCTCCCGTCTCCTCCTCCACTCCTTGTTTGTTTTCTCACTGCCTTCCCTTATTCACTTCATCTCTGCAGACCTTTCCTTCCTACTCATCTAAGCCACCTGAAGACTTCCTACCTGCACTCTTCTTATAATCTCCTTTTCTCCATCCTTCATCTTTCTATAATCGTAATAAGAACACCATCTCTCATACTAAGGCATCACTCAATTTCTCCTCACTGTCTCTAATCATGTAATCTCTAATATCTCTTTAAATAACTTATTAGAATCATCTCAGATCTGATTTATCGCTTACTAATCTACGTAGCAAGTAATATGACTACTGAGTTTTTTCCTCACATATTTTCACCAAACCATGTTGTTGTTTGTCATTGCACTCTACTGTGAAGCATATGTGAAATGTTTTTCTCATTGTAACATTGTTCACTGTAAGTTTTGTAATGTAACATGCTACTTTGTGATTTAAAATATATGCACTCGATTTCTGAAATATTGTTATTATGGAGCTTTTCTCCCCAGGCCTCTAGTGAAAATGGGCACTTTCTGGCCCAGTTGGACTTTCCCAGTAAACAAATGTCAAATAAATAAAAAAATTACAATTAGCACGAAACCGTAGTAAACCAATTTGCAGCTAAGCCATGCTAAAGGACAAATTATTATCCAGGGATAAACATTCAAAAGGGGATAGTCCAGTTCCAGAGTGACTGTCACCACTGCTCTTTTGTCTTGCGCTTAACCCATTAAGCTGTCTATGTAACAGATTAGGTCATGGTTACAATTTGGCTTCCAGAAAACAACAAAAGTGTAAAGACTTCTTATCTTCTTTTGTGGATGATTTAAAAGTATAGTTCTCATCAGATGAGGAACTGAAAGTACAACTGCAAGTGTTTAAATTTTTTTCAGATGATATAAGAATGTCAAGCCAGTAGCGTTGTCATCTCACAACAAGAGGTTCTCCCGTTCGGTTCTCGGCTGGAGTGCCTTCTGTGTGGAGTCTGCATGTCCTCCCCGTGGTTGGGTGGCGTTCAAAAGACATGCATGATGGGCGTGACTGTTGAAGGTTGGGTGTTGGGCTGGCACCTCGGCATCCGTAAAAATCTACTGCCAATCATTAGCGGACCGGAGTTCCACTGTGGCGACCCCTAACTGGGAAAAGCCGAAAGAAGAAGAAGAAGAACAACATAAGAATGTCATTTGGTCTTGATAAATGTGCAAAAGCAACCTCTAAAGCAGAAAAGCTGCAGCACCAAGAAAACATCAGTCTGGGACAGGAATGTGATATAAAGGAACTTGAGCAAAAGGGAGTGTATAAATATTTGGGAATTGATGAAGGACAGACAATACAACATGAACAAATGTCAATAAAACTTAGTAAGCAATATTTTAGAACTCATAAATTAATACTGAAAACAGCCCTGACATCTAGGAACAAAATCCAGGCTGTAAACCAATTTGTTCTGCCTGTTCTAACTTAAGAGTTTTGGGGTGATTGACTGTCCCCAAAAAGTACTGGATCAGTTGGACAGGAAAACAAAAGAAATGCTATATGCTTATCAAATGAGTTATAAAAAGCAATGCATACCAAGATAATATATTTCCTGTTCTGAAGGAGGTATGGGCCTCCTTGAAATGCATTACATGTATAGATCTGCTATCGTAGGGCTGCATACATATCTGATGACCTCACAAAAGTGAAACAGTGAAAGTTTTAAACACGAGGAGATCAAGTGGAAGATTACTTCCTTGTTTAGTTTAGAAGAAGCATATTGATGAAAAGTGGGAATAGAAATCAATCCAGAAGCAGACAAAACTAAGGCAGCAACTGAATGTGCCAAAAAATAAAAGAAAGAATATAAGGTAAATGATCAGATGATAAGGCAAGACATAAGGAAAAGGCATAAATGTGGTTGTAAATATAGAAAACTCCTGGAACAACCTCACCGATCAGGATCTGATGCAGGAATGATTAAGGAGAGGTGAATTTAAACCAAAAGATAAAAAGTTAATATTGGTGGCCCAGGATAGTGGACTTCATGCACACTGGTTTACAAAGTCCTTTGAACATGTCTGGGAAACGGATAAATGCAGGATTTGTAAAACAGAATTGGAAACAGTCCACATCTTGTTATTGGGTATGATACACTAATGTTAGAGAACTTGTATACTAAAAGGCATAATAATGTGGCAAGACAGTTGCATTGGGGATTATGTAAATGTTATAATACTGAAATAGCTGAGAAGCATTGGAAACATTAGCCACAAATCATTACAGAAAATGATGGCGTTTATATCACATGGGATCACCCATTAGCAACAGATCAAAAAGTAGATGTAAAAAAAAAAAACAGCTATAGTAGTCCATGAAAAAAAAAACAAAACAAAAGTAGCTTTGATCATTGAAATTGGTACACCCAGTTTATGTACAGAGAGACACAAAGTCATAAAATACCGGGATTGGCAGGCAGAAATGAGCGCAATGTGGAAGAAGGATATCCAGACAGTTCTAATGGTAGTAGGGGCAATGGCATATTTATATATATAACCAATACATGTAACTCCATATGAATTGCAGATAGAGTTAGTACTGGGCACATTGCGGGTGCTGCACAAAGCACTTCTGGCTAACATCAAAGATTGAAAAAATACTAGTTTCATGAACTTTAATCATACATTGACTTAGGAATGGGGTCTATTCCCATCATGGTATTATAAACCGAACAGATTTGGAGAAATTAAAGCAAGTGCAGCCTCCTGCATGGGAGGTATACCACTTGCAGTGTAGAGCTTGCCAGGCTATTAATGCTATTATTGTAGTAGGGTTCGGCTGCCTCTATCCCACCAGGATGGGTGAGCCTTTATCAGCTGCCCACTCATATTTTTCCTCATCCGGTCCCCCCAGCAGCCATACCACTATTCAAACAAAAGTTATCTGGGACATGCTAAAGACCCTTTGTGCCATGGGACTTGGTCCACCAGTATTGTCTATCATCACCTTGCCTATTCATGTAGCCAGACAAACTCACCCTCTCTCTCTTTCAGTTGTAAACCTCTGGATATTCATGTTATATTTACCTCACATTCCTTTTTCTGGCTCCTTCTCCTATTCTTTTTCCAGTTTTACTACATCCACTCATTCCCTTAATTGTGCTCCGCTGCTACTGATTTCTTATTCATATAATCCAGTGATTGTTGCACTCAAGATAGCATATTCTTCCCTAGCTGATCCAAGGTAAACATCTGCATCCTAGCTGGAATTTTTCTTTAAGATCATTGGAAATACAAATTGCATCTTAGCTTACACCATCAGTATTCTTTAATTTTATGGTAACTGTGCCCTGAATGACATGCTTGCCTGCAGTTGTGATTTACATAAACAGGCCATCTGTCAAAAGTTATCCTTTTATGAGTCTGTCAGCGTTGTGGTAGGTCCTACTCTTTCTCATACTAAGCTATGACCTATACCATTATTGCTGTTGGTAGACCACATGCTCATTCAGACCCCGGTGACCGCAGTCTGTAAGCATCATTAATGCCCAATAACACTTTAGAGACCCCCACTCCACTGCACCATCATAGTTTCCACAAACTTGAAGCAGTAAAATATTTCCTAATCTTCCACATTTTCAAACAAGTACAGATTTCTCCTCACTGTTCCTTCAATAAGATAGACTTTTGTTTGATATAAACTTGACTATTTCATTCCACTGACTGTTGTTGTATATTCCTCCCCCTTTGCTGAGAATATACCATGTTATCATACATCTCCTTTGGTAACTCACAGGAATGACCTGCTGACCTAAGCTGTTATAACAGCAGTTCAGTAGCTCAGATACCGCCTTCAGCTGCAGCTTCCAGGGCACCTTCCATGTCTGCTTAAAGTCTTATGGCTATTTGCAGGTTACTCTCCCCCTAGGTACCACTCACATTTAATCTGTTATTCAAAAAACACCCTTTCATTTTTAACTAATCCCAGGCAATATTCTAAATACAACAAACTACTATACCCCTGGAATGAAAATTAAATGAAAAATCTCTGTATAAACGATAAAGGTATACCTTTATGCAACAACATCAACAACGTTTAAGGCAAAGCTCTCAACCTTTTATCAGCAAAATGCAGAGCACTACTTTTCGTAATGTGGAATGGATGAGCAGAGCACTACTTTTCTTAATGTGGAATGGATGAGCAGAGCACTACGTCTTGTAATGTGGAATGCACGGGCAAAATATATAGCATTTTATCGGAGCTTCAAATAGAAAACACATAGCATGGTTAAAATCTGTTCCTACATACATCCGGAAAGTTCTTTGATGAATGACCATGATTTTGTGTTGCTTGCAATAGATATTTGTTAAAAACACTTCTTAACAGCGAATGTGTGACAAACCATTTTGATGCAGATCAGGAACATGGAAAGTTAAAGACTTAGCTTGAGGAATCATTCCTCTCGTACAACTGATAGTTATGGTTTAAAGGAGAGACTAGCCTCGTAAGGTTCTGTAAGATCTCAAACTACCCAGTGGTTTATTATTTCAATATGGCTGAATAGCCTGCAGTGTATTATATGGTAATACATGTAATACAATATTGCAAGCAGGGGGCGATTTGTCTTTTAGCTAATGATGGGGCTTAGGTGGGTTGCCTATTAGTCAAGAGGGCTCAGCTTGAGAGATTAAACTACACAATCCTGCCACAATGGTTAAAGTTATAAATTACTCATAACCTTCTGCATTATACTGCTATTATACAGTGGCAGTATTTAAAAATCATAATTTTGCCATTTAAACCAACATTTTTGTAAAATATGACCTATATTATTATATCTCTCTGTTCTGGTGAGTCAGTGGTCATTGAATTAAGATGTACTCCTCATGTAAAAGCATCACCCATTGTAAAATATTCACACTGTGTTAATGTAATGTAGTCGCTGCTACTGTAAGTGTCAAAAACAGAATTACTTAGTAGGAAGCATGTTCCTTGATGAGAAGAATAAGTGCATTTTCTTAATACTTTTATAAATGATTCATTTTCACTGCATTACTATAAATCATTATGGAGGTCTATGTATGTACTTAAAAGGTGCCACATGAGCTTGCCACTTACTGTCAAGAAACTGTGGAAGGTATACATTTTAAAATATTTACTAGATGTAGTGGACTCTGTTTAAGTGTGGCCACCAAACTCATTGAAGGCATATTCAGATTTTTTCAGTTGCTCGGAGTGGTGCACTTTAATGGAAGAGAGTAAATACCTTGTGGGTCCTATTTTTGCTCTAGGTAGATGGATTGCTGTCACTATAGTGCAGCATGGGGGGATGTTGTTGCTTTCTTAAATTTGTCATCCATTGGAAGAGATATAAACTGGGGTCCCATCTGCTTGAGTTGGCAGTAGCTCAGGTAGGTGAAAAAGATCCCCCTGCACCTCCTGACGAGTAAAGGAAGCTCCTCGATGCCCTGGCCACATTCCCCTAGCCAGTAAGAATTCTACCTCAGGTCTCCTAGCCAGGTAGTACTAACCTGGTCAAAAATAAAATAAAAAATGTATAATATCATTTGTAAAAAGGTTAAGCAGAAAAAATAGTTTAGTTAAATTTAAGTTTAAATAAATATAACTGAGTATACAATGGCTGGGATTCAGAGATGGTTAGTGCATTGTGCTACACAAATTATTATGGTAGCAGACAAGTGTGGGATGAGGATGATTTAAAGATATACATTGCGTAGCTGCACATAACAGTATGCTATGCAATGCATGCTAATTATTTCATAACACATGAAAATGAGGAACTTCATGCAAATGAGCATAATGGATTATGTAAATAAAGGATCTTAAAATGGCAGAGTAATTTAGAAATGTATGAATCAGCGACACTGGATTGAGGCCCATATTCATGTTCAGCACCTTGATTCATGTTGTACAATGACTGTAGGACAATATAATGTGCTGGAAGCCATCATCAGTTCAAGTGTCTGCGATATTGAGGTCATCAGCAGCAGCAGAGGAGGTTCAGGCAGTGACCAACATTCCACCAGCTCACAGACTGACAGATAGTGGACTGTTTCTGAGTGGGCAGAGGTACTGTAAGGGACTTGATTGAACTATTTCATCCAGACCTCCAGCTAGTTTAATTTTTGTTCAGTCTCCTGCAAGAGTTAAAGATGAAAATAAAAACTCTCAAAAATAAAATGCCCTCCATGCAAACAGCTATTATATTTCTTCTTAATAGTTCTTTCATGGTCAGTGGCAAAGAGCTGCACTTGTTATTTGCAATATTTCTTAATGCATCCCTCAACACACACACAATCTGCAAACAAATCATTCAAGCAGCCATAACTGTGTGGGAAAACCACTGGTATGGGAATGAGTGCTTGACAGTTTTACATGTTTAACTTAGCCCCGAACCACTTTTTGTTGTGTGTTTCACAGTAAAACAATTGCTGTCTCTGTCTACATCCTACACATATTGTCTAAACTCTATCTGACAAGGCATGAGTCCTAAGGCCATTAGTGAGTGGCTTGAGATGTGCTTACATGAACCCTACTCTTCCCTGCTTTGGTTCAACAGGACTTTCTGAAAACAAAAGCAATGACCTCTTTTGTGGGTCAGCACTCCTTCTTTGAAAAATGTACTCCTGCCTGGAATTCTGCTTTAGCCACTAAGAATGTCATCTCCATTATCTTCTCCTTTATTACCTGAAGCAATAGTAACAGAAGGTTTAATACCCTAATCTTTTTCCTGGGGTATGGAAAATGACCAAACCAGTCATTCCTTCCTCCTTCCTGTCTGGTTTTCTAGAGCTGAAGTTGCTACTCTAAGCCACTTAAACAGCAGCACAGACAGACACCCTGTGCCCCAGTGTCATGTTAACTAAGACTGGTATGTTAATATCATTAACTGACACTAGTAGCTTATTTACCTGTTACTATGATGACCAGTACAGAGCTAACAAATGAAGGGGGGGAATAGTCAGTAGTCATGCAGCTCACTCATCCTGTGGGGACAGTCTGACCAACAGCAGTGCCAGCACCTACTGGAGCCAGAGAAAATGCTTTGGAAGGGCCCAGAACATTCACTTGGATCTGCCAAGCGGTGTCTATGCGGCAACCTTCATAGGGTGTATGCAGGTGTCTGCATATTAAGAGAGGAGAACTTATCAGACCCTTGCAACTGCAAATATACACACCAGACACTGAAGAAAGATTGGGCTCCAAACAAAAATCCTTGTGGCTAATTATATGACAGCCTCCTGCAACCGGCTTTCACTCATGGGGAATGAATTGGCTGATTGGGTCTCAGAATGGCTAACGATCAAAAAGAACAGGGGAGAAAAATCACACAAACTCATCGTCTCACACACACACACACACACACACACACACACACACACACACACACACACACACACACACACACACACACACACACACACACACACACACACACACACACACACACACACACACACACACACACACACACACACACACACACACACACACACACACAAAGATTTTTCGTAACATATTCATATTGAACTTTTATTCCAAATGCTCATTTTCTTTGTTTCTGGTATGTTGGGCTCTTATCAGAGCTGAAACACTGTGATCAGATATTACAAGCAAGACGCATTGCCATTATGTATGGATCTATGAATGGATTTTGGATGAGAAAGACCAATTTGTGGATGCAGTGAAGATTTCAATGCATTTGAACTCAACTTCCTGGTTGGAGAAGATATTTTTTCTTTATTTCCTAGAGCACAGACTGGCCTACCATTGTTGATTCTGGCATATTTAATACTGGGGACCTGGATACCTACCATAGTCATGCACTGAATAAGATTGGGATATGCTGAAAAAATGTAGTGGTGAAATGACACAATATTTTCTTTTCTGTTTAATCCTGTGGACACAAGTATTAATACAACGGACTGGCAATGTTGACCTTCCTGACAGTAGCTTTAACTTTTTGTCTTATGGTCACCATGATGAAATTTACTGTAACATCAATGTTTTGGTTCTGGTGTGGTGCCCCCTGCAGGAAGATTCGACAGAAATCCTTTTAGTGCTAGAATATTGCATTAACACACCAGCATATTGTTACTATAGCAACAAAACAGTGAGCATTTATATCACCACATAATTGACATGTTCTGAACTATGTTGGTATGACTGATGTGAGCTACATTATGTGCTATTTCATATATTTGTTTATTCTTTTTGAACGCCAAATAGAATTTACTTTGTGCCACTGCTATGATTAGTGTATATCATTTAGTATTCGACCATTTATTTATCTGGTAGATAAACTACCTTACTGAAAATAGAATAGTTGTTATCATTCCTAAATATATTGCAAAAGAGAATAATTAAAATATGTAGATAAATTAATATACAACAAAATTTCACTGAATGTTCAATTGATCTGCTCATTTACAGTCATTTTAGTCTGTCAGGCGTGAATTTTCCTAGTTCTGGTTCTATGCCTTGCTGAATTATTCACAGTCTAAAGCCAAAAGCAACATATAAAAGGTCAGCACTGCAAGTGATCACCTTTCTTTAGTAGACAGCAGTAAATTACTCTGAATGTAGACGGATCAATGGCACATTTCACTGAGTAAAAGGTGTTGTTTAGCTTCCTGTCATGAAATGTGGAATTATTTTCATATGACATATAGAGTTACTGTACTGGAATATACTGAGCATTTATATTTTGACCCTTTCTTTTATATTGTTTGATCCATTAATAATAAATTACTCTTTATGTTTCATGATTGAGCTAAATCTGTATCATATCAACAGGGCCATATTTATTTTACAAATATTATGCACTACTGAAATGAAGAAATATAATCTGAATAGTTATTTTCTGAGACTCACAAAATACTTCTGAACACAGAAAGTTTATATAAAAAAGACTCCATGCTGAAGTGAGTGGATATAGTAAGCTATAAGGACACAGACAGATAATAGTCACTTTCATAAGCATACATTGTAGGTGCTGACAGAGGTGGTTATTATACAAAAATAATTAGCATGTGAACTTAAAACTGGCTTCTTAGTTGCACCTTGAGCATTAGACACTTTTAACTCTCCTGGTCCCCCCAACTTGTGCAAGACACTTTTAACTCTCCTGCACCCCCCCCCCCAACTTGTGTGCTCAAGGAATCTTCTCAATCCAGCTAAAAGCAAAGGAAACTCTAATCAGGCAATCATCAAAAAATAGACTGCAGCCCCAGCTTTAACTCTGGGAACCTTGCTGTTGCCACTTGTGTAGTAGCCACTGAGCACCTGACCCCTTTGGGTCCCCCACCTCAACTTGTGTGAGCAAGGAATCTTCTCACTTCAGCTAAAAGCAAAGGAAACTCTAACCAGCAATCATCACAAAATAGATTGCACCCCAGCTTTAACTCCGGGAGCCTTGCTGTTGCCACTTGTGTAGTGTAGGTGCTTGCTTTTGTGACTACTGTTATGCCTTGCTGAAATCTGTTATAGTCAGCTATAATGCATACCCCAGGGGGAGACATCTGCAAACCTACTTCCTCTTAGCCCAACCCCACCACTTTCATCCATTTCACTGTTGATACATTTTGCTTAACTTATCTGTTTTATGTTAAGGTATTCAGCCCCTCTTAATAAAGTCATAGTCTTCAGTCCCTCCCCAGTAATACTTATTCTTCACTAATTGCATACTGCCTGCTTGACTCTCCCTTTTCAGCCAGCATAGTGGTCCCCTGAGTTACCTGCTCACTCAGATTACCGTACTGATCATTTTTCTTTTTTTTTTCCTTCCTCTTGTGCTTTCTCCTTGCCGGGTCAACCCATTCCATGTGCCCCCGCTATGCTCAGGCTCACTCTGCTACCTTACCCTACCCCCATTCCTACCCACCTCCACTTTCATTTCCTTTATACTTCTCTAGTCTCAGGCCCTTTATTTCTGATCAATCCCCTCACCTTCCCAATTCTTTTTTCCCCTCCTCCTCCCATATACATTAATCCCCTCCTACCATACTTCATTTCCTATATCCTCTCCTAATCTTCTCCTCTCTAATCTGCCTAAGTCCCCTTCTCTATCAATCACCTATATCTCTTTAAAACTCCTACACCTTACTGCTCTTACTAACATTCACCCAACTCTTCTCTACTATGTCACTTCACCACCTACTTATCCCCTTTCTCCTCCTACTAGCACTATGTACTTCATACCATATACCTCTGCATTGCATAGCATCAACACCCAGCTCTCTCACACAACCACCACCATTATAGCTACCCTCACACAATTCTAATCTCTCCTCACCTATTTCCTATCTCTCCTACTGCTGCCTGTTCAATTAAGATGTATCATAATGTGTCACTTTCCACATTTACAAAACCCATAACTCCACATACACTTGGCCTACTCTCCTTACTGACTTATTTCATTAATGTACTACTCCTGGATGGCCACATCCACCCCAACCCTGGGCCACCCATCACCACCTCTTACGAGCAAACACCCTCCACCTCAACCCCCTCGACAATGTCCCATATCCACAGTCCATCTCCTAAATCCCTAACTATTTTCTCTCTAAATATCCAAAGCAAAACTTGCACTCATGGATTGACCTCAACTCCTCCCACATCTTAACCCTATCAGAAACCTCATTAAAACCTCACATCTCTAACTCAGAAATCCTTCCCCCAGGTTACAATATCTTCCATGCAGACAGAGCAAATAAAAGAGGTGGACATGTTCCTTTCCTCTACTCCAACCAGCTTACTATCTCTTCACTCTCACTTTCCATACCTAGCTTTTCTCCTGCTGAAATACTAATAGCAAACTGTCACCTTAACCCCTATAAAAAGTTTGCCATTTATTCCATCTACATCAACCCAGGGGACAACATCCCTATCCTTGAAAACTTTCTCTCTTGGCTCACCCTAAAAGTTCCTTACAAAGCAATTATACTTGGCAACATAAATATAGATTGGACCACTCTTTCTTCCTCATCTCCTACTCATAGTCTCAGTCTGTGCGGCTTCCACCAACTAATATACAACAGAAGCTCTACTTCAGGATCTATAATAGACTGGATCCTTACTTCTGACCCTTGTCTCTACCATAACCCTGGCATTCTCTCTAACTCTCTAAGTGACCATTCCCCTATTTATATCCATAGATACTCTCAACACCCTCCCAAAGAACACCTTTACAGAGAATGTCATGATCTGGCTCACTTCAATCCAGACAATTTCATTTCCACTTTGTCCAACATAAGATGGCCCTTCCTTAAAAGCCTCCCTATTAATGATGCTGTAACCTGTTTCAATACTCTATTTCTAGATGTACTAAACTCCATGGTACCTACCAGGAAAATCAGGGTAAAATCTAAATATGCTCCCTGGATAGCTAAGCGCATATGCGCTATCATGCATCAGAGGGATGTTGCCTGGAAAACGTGGACCAGAAATAAAACTCCTTCTTTACTCCAAAGCTACAAGGAACTTAGAAATGGTGTAAAAAACTAGTTATCAGAGACAAAAAAAAACTTTCTTTGCCTCCAACCAAAGTAGCCCACATAACAACCCTAAACATTTTTGGTCTATCATAAATAAAATCCTCTACCCTGGTAATCCTTCTACCTAAACCCGTTCCCTCTCAATACTGCTCAGACACTGCTACTCTTTTAAATAATTAATTTACTGAAACAATCTAAAAACTAACTCCAAATAGCTCTACTGTCTCCTCTCTAACTTTGCATCCCAGTCTTCCTTCCTCCAATATATTCTCCCTATAACCAGTTCCCATTGCCTTCATCAAATCCCAACTAAATAAACTTAAGCCCTGCTCTCCCTCTGTTGACAATCTACCTTCCTACTTTCTTAAAATTGCTGCCAGTGCTATTGCTTACCTTGTCTCTATCCTTATTAATCATTCTATTACTGAATCTCTTGTCCCAGATATATGGAAATCCTTCTACACAATCCCTGTTCACAAAGGAGCAAACTCCACTGACCTATCCAGCTATCGTCCCATTGCTATACTATCCCCCTCTTTCCAAAATTCTAGAAAAGTGTGTCCACTCTCAGCTACTTAAACACCTGCTAGGTAATAACCTTCTTACTCCCACCCAACACGGCTTCAGACCCCACCACAGTACATCAACAGCTCTATTCTCATTCACTCAAATAGTAGCAGCAGCCTGTGTCAACAACCGACTAGTTTCCTGCTTATTCCTCAACCTCTCCAAATCATTTGATACTGTCTCTCACTCTAAACTGATAACTAAACTCTCTGACCTTCATCTCTCCACCCCTTCTTTAAGCTGGTTTTCTAGCTACTTATCTAACAGAAAACAATCTATAAGCTGGAAAACTGTCACCTCCCCATTTTTTCCTGTTAACACTGATGTCCCCCACGGCTCTATAATGTGTCCTCTCTTGCTCAATATTTTTACTAGCAGTTTATTCTCTGCTACCAACCTCTCCACACTCTTACAATATGCCAATGACTTGACCCTTATTATCACTGCTCACAGCATCCCAGAACTCCTTGCTCTTACCCAAGACACTTTTATATCCATTGAAACTTGGCTCACTGATAATCAACTCATTCTAAATCAAAAAAATAAAAACTAAACTTTCTACTTTTCCTTCCTAAAACACTGGCAACACACAAATCCACTTTCTCTATTACCTCCCTCAACAATACCACTATCAGACCAGAACTTCATACTAAATTACTTGGTGTTATAATTGACGATGAATTAAAAATTAACATACATATCCATCATTGCATTAAAAAAACAAAACAAAAACAAAACAAAATAACACCAGAAATTTAGTCCTTTTCTTTATTCCTGTACCATAACCACAAATTGGTTTCACCTTCCACCAAACCCTCCCTGGCCCTGTCTCTCCTATTACCCTGTCTTTTGTATGCAGCTGCAGTTTTTACTAACCTTCAGTCTTTACTTCTCTCTAAACTAGAGCAAACATGCAATAAAATAACTAGATTTGCCTCTAATCTCCCTTATAAATCCCACCACTGCCTCGCCCTTAAATCATTACAATGGTCTGAATTCCCTAAACAATTGTTTCTTTCTCAAGTGCATATCACACACTCAGTTCTTTATAATCCCACTTCTTGTCCCCCCATCTCTAATACTGTATTTCTATATAACCCCTGACAACAACTTCATACATCTGACAAACATCTTCTTGACATTTACAAACCGTCAAAAATATCGGTAAGTCCCTGTATAAATCCTCTGTAGCTCACTCCTGGAACTCTCTTCCACTTAAAATAAGAAGTATCCCCCATCAGTTCCATTTCAAACTACAACTCAGACATTACCTTCTTAAGACCTGGTCCTGCCCTTGCCAAGTTCAGACCTGATCTCTAACTGATTTCTTCCTAAATTCTACTTTTGATTAAGTTTTTCTCTCTTTTTATCTGCCTTTCTTTCTTGCTCTTCTTTACAGTACATCTAAATCAGGTTCTTGTAAATATTCCTACTCGGGGATTATCCTGCTGCTATTGCATTGGATTTTTTTGAAACTTATATATAAATATGTCTTTGTTGATTTTATTTTATATAAATGTTTCTTGTCAATATTACTATTCTAATTTTTACTCTTTGTATTAATTACTGTTTTTCTGGCATGTCTGTAATTGTAATTGGAGCTTTTCTCCCTGCGTCTCCACTGAAAATGCGCCTTTGGCTCAGTTGGACCAACCCGGTTAACAAATGACAATAAATAAATAAATAAATATAAACTCATGGCTAATAACTAATCAAGCTGTTTGAAATTATTTGCTCATTTTATAATCATGCACAGTGTCCTCAACAATTCATTTCTTTCATACTCACAGAGCACAAGATGGACAGCAGGAAGGAATTCAGATGTTACTGTGGCATGTGTCCTCAATGCGTCTAAGTATAAAAATACAATATCAAAGGGAAATGGGATGTGAGGAATCAGAGGAAATGTGACTATTAACAGGAAAAATGGTACTTGTGTTGCATCTTAAGTACATCTGATAATAAACCTCATATACTGCACACACTAAAGAAAGCTGGTTATCATTTCTAGTCTGAAAGGCTTTGGAGACGGTTTGGTAGGATGATTCGTATAACATGTTTTCTTTATGATACTTCAAATTATATACATCCTTCAAACAGTACTCATCTGCTGTACTTCCTGAAAATAATTCCCTCAAGTGTCCATAAGGATTAGACTTTCAAGGAATCACACCACCTACAAAGGA
The DNA here is from genome assembly GCF_019279795.1 of Protopterus annectens. Lineage (NCBI taxonomy): Eukaryota > Metazoa > Chordata > Ceratodontiformes > Protopteridae > Protopterus > Protopterus annectens. The sequence continues at coordinate 152,554,319 of NC_056745.1, forward strand.
ACATAAGTGGCATCCTATGTGTAGTAGGCCTCATTCCCTAACTTTATTCTTCTCACGTCAAGGTTTCTCTGACTTAGAGAAAGAAGATAATCTGAAAAAGTAAAAAAATAAAAAAAATGTCTCACTCTTTCTCCAAGTCACTGTGAATAATATAATAGACACAGCTGTGAAGAAAAATGCATGACTGCAAGAAGCAGGAGTCAGACATGAATAAGGAAACACTTATTTAAGGATCCTTGCACGAGCTGAAAATACGAGCAGATAGACCTTAAGAAAATGAAGTGAAATGTTAATCAGACCAAACATTTTCAGTGCCACCACATCTTGCCTGCACTGAACATAGATCTCTGGCATAGAGGGCTGAAAACCTGTCAGCGAATCAGATGACCTCAGACTGATTAGTAGTCTAGGCCCTGGAGGAAATGGGTGGGGAGGGGGGAGTGTTAGTGGTTAGTGCCCACTTACCAATTTTAGGAGGTAATGAGGTGGTCCAATCTGCTGCATTGCTGACATCTAGTGGCTAAACAGCAGTATGGCATGCAGCATATGGGCTAAGAAGGATGTATGTTTGGTGCTGTCAAGCTGCGTTTGTGTGGTAGACTTCATGGAGCAGGTAAAGAAATGTGCATCCTCTCTGTAAGAATAGATGCAAGTCTTTGCATCATTAAGTGTACATGCCAGCCATTGTGCAGGGGGTTAAAACCCAAAAATTACAACCCCCGCTGGCTGCCTGAGTGGTAGCCTTAAATGATCAACTCTTGACTCACTGGGGAATGAAGGGGATTACTGATTGTGGGAAGACTGATAATTGGCAGGTAATACAGGGAAAAAAAACACCAAGAAAAAAAACACTGACTGCATTGTTGATGCACTGCAGTAATACATTAAGATAGTAAAGAAAGATTGAATGACAGAGAGAGCGATGAGATAGCACCCACTATAATAGCCATAGTGTAACATTAATTCTGAGGTGTGAGGGCTTACCAAACGCTTTATTCATGTTTCCTGTTTTCCCATGATGCTCACAATGATGATGATGATGATGATAAAGATGATGATGGTCCTATTTGATGCAGCTAGTTCTGCAGCAGTTCTTGCTCAACACAAGACCAATCATGGCTTCCTGCTAACACTTTTAGACTTCTTCATCATTTTATAGAATACATGATAATGCAAACATGAAATAAATATTTCAGTGTTTCAGACAGCACTGCAGCTCTTTTGAGTTCTACAGAGAGACTTTCTTATTAATATTTGAAAAAGCCTGCAGCAAACAAAATAAATAAGTAAAAAGAAGCAAGCAAATAAACAAACAAGCAAGTAAGCAAGCAAATAAATTAAAAAAACTAAATACATTTTGGAAGTGATAGGATGAAAGCTGGGTAAGAAGAAAATGCCATGTGTTATCTGGCCATACAGGTCTCTGCATCTTTGTGTTACATATGTTATGAATCTTCTGGGCACTCAAAGGCAGAGCATGATGATCTGTATTCTTCATTTATTATATGTGTAACTGCCTTCTTACGTCCTAATGATTCTGAAAACTGCTTGCTGGGAGATGGAGGAATGATATTTGTCTTCTTTTTCTTTCAGCTTTTCCTGGTTAGGGGTCACCACAGCGGATCACCAGTCCGCTCATGATTGGCAGTGGAGCTTTTACGGTGTTGAGTTGCCAGCCTGGCACCCTACCTTGCACAGAAGGCACACACACTTATGCACTCACACCTAGGGCCAATTTAGAGTGTCCAATCCAGCTACAGCATGTCTTTGGGATGTGGGAGGAAACCGGAGCACCCGACAGAAACCCACACGACCACAAGGAGGACATGCAGACTCCACACAGAAGGCACCCCAGCCGAGGATCGAACCAGAGAACCTCTTGCTGTGAAACTCCTTTAATCTTGTCACTGGTGAAAAATAGTTGTCCAAAATCACTCCAGCATGCTGGGGCAGTTTACTTCAAAAATCAGAAGCATTTCTATACTATAGTGATTAAAAAAAATGAAAAAAAAAAAACACAGCTAGTTAATGAGTTTAAATACAACTACTGTCATGATCCAGGTTAAACATGTCCCACTACAGCAGCTGCCCCTTCTGCCTTCCTATAAATCATTCAACTTCCCTGAAAACTCATTATATATCGACTATTAATGTTCATGCATTTTCCAAACATAAAATAAGAGAATTTTCATTCTGAAAACAAACATGTATACAATCCTTTTGCCTGAGAAGATTGAACATGGATTTACTGTTATTTATTTTAAGCATTTTTCTGTACTTAATGCTGAATTCTAGCATTGTTGGCTAGATTCCTAGGAGATGCACTAGTATAACTTGAAATGGCTACAAGATAGAATTTGCGTGTGGCTTCTGTCTTTTTTTCCTTATTACAAGACTGAGTTTTTGTTATCTTTTGCTAAAACTAAAACAGGCATGCCTTAGGTCTTCATTTAGGATCACATTCATTTTCAAATCTGTTAATATACAGCCTGTGGATTACATACACGAGAAGTTCTCATCATATTAAATATTCTTTGCTGGATATTACGGTACTGTCACTTAGATATCGCCTGATGTGTTCTCCATCAGATGCCAGAAGCCAAAGCATTCAGCACCTCCTGCTGACTCAGGATGTTTCTGAAGGCAGCCTAAATGTTCTATGAAAATTACAGTTCAGCAAATCTTTATTACGTTTCCTTTGTCACGGTGTAGAGTATCAGTTTCTGCATCATTTTAAGTTGTTTTTTATTATGTTGATTTTCTCAGATGTTATTTTAAATTAGTAAAATGGACTAAAACTATTGATAAAATGATTTGAATACTTTTAGAATTTATATTTTCATTTTACCATTTTGGAATATAATATGCATGCATTTCCCTCAGATTTGGATTATTTTTATGCAGTGGTTATATGGTTATGCTCTTATTTATTATGCCAGTTCTTATAACTGGTGGATTTATTCAGAGTGATAAAGTCTTAGAACTGATGTTCTATATGCTCGTCCACTTCTGTAAGTAATTTGTTTTGCAGTTCTCTCTGTTTAAACTTGTCACCGTTCCTTTGGATAATATTATTAAATATTATGGACTACATATTACTATAATATAAATATATTTGTATTGTTTTAAGCATTAATTACTACCTAATGGCCAAATTCATGGCTGAAAGGAATTTGATAACCACTTTGTTTACCTGATGATCAACTGTAAGTAAATACAAACATAAAAAAAAAACAAGTAATCTCCGTGGTATCCCCGAAGTCTCAAACAACCCACTAAACAAGTATAGTTGAAGGTTTGCATGCCACTATTCTTAGACACCCAGACCTTGAAAGTTTTTTTCAGCTGTTGGACAGTGTTTCCCCTAAGATAACAAGGCATGTAGCCACGATAATTTTTAGGAAAAGACAGAAAATACACCGCCATTTACAGCAGTATCAAAATCATATTGCTTACAGACTTAATAAGGAAAAATACCAACGAGCAAGGACATTTACTAGTAGACCTGTCCAGAAATAATAGGCACAAGCCACAACACCTCCTCCCCCTCTGGTGTCTGAAACCCATTATAGAACTGAAAAGGAATGAAGCACCTTCACTCAACCTCCCCAGTACCCGAATGTTAAGAAATTCCACACAGAATAACAAATGCAAAAATAGCTGCATCCTGACATACACTTTGGATTATCACAGTATCAAAAATGTTATTAAAGAAAACTGGGCCATTGTCACAGGAAACCTTTTTCTGATTAACATCTTAGGTGAAGCCCCATCATTTGTTTATGGGAAGGCCAGGAACATTACAAGTTTTGTTGAATTTAAACCTAGACTATATGAGAGAAACACTAAAAAATGTGAAGCTAATTGAACGTTTTGTATATTTACACAGCAAGGTAATAGTTTTTATTGCCCTTATTTAAAGAAAATTATTAAGACCAGTGCAGGGGGTGACTGTAACACTACAAAAGTAATTTACAGGGCAAAGTGCAATGAATGTGATGCATTCTATGCGGGCAAACCTGTAAATAAACTCAAGTGTAGGATTTTATGTCATCTGTCAGAAATCCGCTCTGGATGTAAAAATAATAGGGTCTATATTAGATAAACAAAAGTTTATCTTACCAAACACTGACATTATCGAAAATCCCGGAACTCGAAACTGCAATTGTGGGGGACTGTGCCCCCCCCCCACTAAATATATATTCCAACTCCGAGATCGCACTACAGTGAGAAAAGGGCAAATATTTCCATCTTCACTGTACTGCGATCTCACAATTCTGGTTTCGGGTTCCGAGATTTTCGCTCATGTTAGTGTTAAGTAAGATAAACTTTTGTTTATCTAATATATACCCAAAATAAAGCACTAGCCAAACCCTTTTCTCTTCATAAAAGACACGCAGGTTTTAAGTTCCAGATCCTGGATCGCATAGACATGGGTGATCTTGAAGGAGACATCCCGAATATTCTGAAGAAACATGAACTCTTGTAGCAATTAAAGCTGAACTCTTTTAGGAAGCCTGGACTAAACTACAACTGTTCAATTAAAAGTGCACTGGAACTTAAAATAATTGCCACATTGTTTACATGACTAATTTTATTTTATTTAATTCTACCTGTTGGGTTTAAATAGCATGTTAAATCAGTTTTAATTTAAGTGTATATTTTGTTTCCATCATCATACAGTTTTTTTTATTATTTTTCCTTTTTCTGGTTCTCTTTTTTCTACTTTATTCAAAATGATGTGTAATAACAATATTAACTAATTATACAATTATATACATTTTTATAGATAGTTTTTAGGGTTCTTGTACACAGACCTGAAGAAGTCTAGAAGGACGAAAACGATCTTTGTTAACAATAGGTTATGAAAATAGAAACTGATTTTTACATGTAAAATGTATATGTATATATTTATATATAATTTTTGATTGCCAAATTAACTAAGGTTGATATATTTCCAGCCATGTAGTATATTGTCTTGGATAAAATCACAGACTTAATAATCTACTTAATAATCTGGTTAAATAAGAAGTACCATATAATTATAAATTGTATTTAAAGTACATAAGGGTTATATTATTATGACAGCTACTAAGTAGGGCAGGACCAGCTCGAATGTCACACTGATGGGGAAAGGATGTGAATTTATGATATGTACCAATAACACTTTGTTTTGCAGCACAATAAACCATTCCCTTGCCTGATAAAAAGTATATATATATATATATATATATATATATATATATATTTAGAAAGCTTGTGAGGAAACTATTACTCTGTTAATTTTGTTTTACTTGGATTGCTTGTCTGTGTACTTAATAAGGGATTTTCGACTAGAAACAGACTGCCTGCTTTGCTTGGATTACTTAGTAATTATATATATATATATATATATATATATATATATATATATATATATATATATATATTTTTTTTTTTTTTACTTAAGACGAGTTTAAGTTCGCTACTTCTACTACTATTGTCTGATCTGATTAATATACAGTGAATAACTAGAGATATACGGACTGAAATTCTTCCACAACAGAGAAGTTTCTTACACTGTTTTGTAGATACAAACACAAAACAAGTAATCACTGTGGTATCCCCAAAGTCTCAAAACAACCCACTAAACAAGTGTAGTGGGTCGAAAAACAAAACAGTGTAAGAAACTTCTCTGTGTGGAAGATTTTCAGTTCATATATCTCTAGTTAATCACTGTATATTAATCAGATCAGACAATGGTAGTAGAAGTAGCGAACGTAAACTCGTCTTAAGTCAAAACAAAGCAAAACAAAAAATCATAATAGAAAATATATAATTGTACAGCATTACTAAGTATTCAAAAGTAATCCAAGCAAGGCAGGCAGTCTGTTTCCAGTCGAAAATCCTTTATTAAGTACACAGACAAGCGATCCAAGTAAAACAAAAATAGAGTAATAATTTCCTCACAAGCTTTCTAAATATATGTATACTTTTTATCAGGCATGGGAGTGGTTTATTGTGCTGTAAAACAAAGTGTTATTGGTTGTTGTTTGTTTGTCTTTTGGCTTTTCCCGGTCAGGGGTCGCCACAGTGGAACTCCGGTCCGCTAATGATTGGCAGTAGATTTTCACGAATGCCGAGGTGCCAGCTCGACTGCCAACCTTCAACGAAGGCTTGCCCATTTATGCATGTCTTTCGAACGCCACCCAACTGTGGGGAGGACATGCAGATTCCACACAGAAGGCACTCCCCAGTGTTATTGGTACGCATCTTAAATTCACATCTCTTCTCCCATATATATATATATATATATTTAGAAAGCTTGTGAGGAAATTATTACTCTATTTTTGTTTTACTTGGATCGCTTGTCTGTGTACTTAATAAAGGATTTTCGACTGGAAACAGACTGCCTGCCTTGCCTGGATTACTTTCAAATTAGTAATGCTGTACAATTATATATTTTCTATTATTATCTTTTGTTTTGTTTTGTTTTGATGTAAGATGAGTTTAAGTTTTCTAGTTCTACTACTATTGTCTGATCTGATTCCGATCAGGTTCCATCCTGGGACTGCTCCTGTTTAGTATCTACTTCTCTGAAGTACAGGCTAAAACAGAAGGCCTCTGGCTAATGAAGTTTGCAGATGATTGCAAACTAAGAGCCATAGTCAAGTCCCCCAATGATGTGAACATCCTACAGAAGGGCCTCTCTGAGACAGATGCCTGGTGTCAGAGCCATGGCCTCAAGCTCAATGCCAAAAAGTGCAGTGTCATCCCCTTTGGTAAAAACTCTGTACCCATAAACTACCACATAGGCAGCAATCTACTTAACACCGAATGCATGATAAGAGACCTTGGGACCCAGGTAGACAGTATTCTCTCCTTTGATAGTCACATCACCACAGTAGTCAGGACGTCCTTCTACGTGGCACACCTCATCATAAAAGGGTTCTCATCCTGGAAAAAAGAGGTCATCGTTCCCCTCTACTCAACACTCATTAGACCCATTATAGAGTACAACGGCCCTTTTGGAATGTACCTCACAAGACATCTGCAGCAGCTGGAAAGGCCACAGAAGTACCTCACAAAGAGGATTACTGGAGTCAAACAAATGCCCTACACTGACCGTCTCAAAAAACTCCAGCTTTACTCCGTAGCATATCGCCTACTCCGAGGTAATCTCTGCCTAACATATAAACCTGTGTCAAACCCAGAGCTGTTGGACATGCTACACCTAAAGAAATCCCAATCCCTCCGAGCTACATGCTCTAGGGACCTAAACTTTGTCACCACAATAAACAGGACATGCTGGAGGGATAGATTTCTATCCCAGAGACTTGCCATACTCTGGAACAGGCTACCCATCTATGTCAAGCAAAGTTCTTCATTAGCACTCTTCAAGAAAAATCTTGATGAGTGGATGGGAAATAAGAAATACACCGCGGGGATCACTTCTGTGTCTCTGCTTGACAGTGGCACAGGAAAATAACTTTCTTGGGTGGCATAAGCCAGGGAACCTTGTTGGCTAGGCTTACATAGACCATTGGGCTGATAGCCTAGTACCTACCTATGAACCTATGATTAATATACAGTGATTAACTAGAGATATATGGACTAAAAATCTTCCACACAGAGACGTTTCTTACACTGTTTTGTAGATACAAACATACATACATGCATACATGCATGCATATATACTGGGATTTATTATCATATGTTTGCTGTACCATTATGGAACATGTTATGTCTGAGATGAGTGCTTAGGACATGGGGACAGTTAAACATGCAGTTCAATCCCAGGCAGCACATAACAAAGCAAAATGACTAGGTTACTGAGATGTGCCTTGGTAATGTTTGTCAGCACAGTGATTTCTGTTTTACATATTTATATCTATGTCACATATTTTGAGGTTTGGGGTTCATTCTGACCTCTGGTCACTGCCTCTGTGATGTTTTCGTGGAAAAAGATCAATGGAGTGTTGGTTAGGTATATGAAATTGTTTAGAAAGAAATACTTACGCATGTATGCATGGAAAATAAGGCCATGAGTATGGCCACCATAAGGCGGAAGAAGAAAAGGTGTTGCAATTTTTCTCTGGAAAAGGCAGAATTGCTTAGTAGACTCAGAGAAAAAGAGTGGGAAGGCCAGGTAGGTATTGATAAACTGTTAAACCGAACTGCTGACAGTCATTCTAAGCTCATAATATATACCAAAGAGGGCTGAAATGTACACAGGAGGACTCCCGGAGGCACTAGCAGGATAATGTACAGTGGGGAGGGATTTTAATGTGACCTTGACAAACTGGGAGCATGGACTGAGAAAAAGAAACAAGTTTATACTGTAGAAGCTTTATGAAGGTACAGCTGTGAATGAGTTGTCTGAATCATGTATGGAAAGATAACAGATGTGGACAGTTAGACATTACTTTTCATGAGCTAGAACAACACAGACCAGCTGTGCTGGTTATCTATTTAGGGATGAAAAAGAAGTCAGAGATATTTTGGATATTAAATTTAGGGAGAGGAGACCATCAGGCCATGTATTACTCATAGGTCAGTGTGCAAAGGATAAGGATGTCCAGCAAAGGTCAATGTAAGGGAAGAAAATTGGTCTCACTAGAGGGTAAGGATTGCACATGGAAGATGTGTGGAAGATAGGACGGAGGAGAAAAGTTATGGGGGTAAAGGGTTCGGTAAAAATGGAGACAAAAACAGGAGGTATAGGATCTAGAAAAGAGTGAAGTACTTTACAGGAGATATGTGGAGAAGACAGGAAAGTAATGAGTGGCAGAAATGGAAAAGTTGATGGCTCCAAGAAAGGTTGGGGGAGAATGACTTAGGATAAGGGCAGAAAAGTGAAGTAGGGGTGCCTGTTGTTTGGCCTTACATGAAATAGACTGAATTGTCAGCTAACAAAAAGCTACACAATCTGGATCCCAACAAATCACAGGGAGGAGATGGAATTAGCAATAATGACCTGAGAACACTTTGGCTTGAACTTACAGTACCATTATACCTGTTATTTACTAGGTTGTATGAATATGGGAAGATTTCTCATGATTGGAGACATGTGCTTACAAACCTGAATTTTAAGTGAAAGGGAAGTAGGACAAAGCCTGAGTCATACAGATCCATAGGTTTACTTTCATGCCATGAAAAAATAATAGAGAAGGTTATATTGGATAAATTATTGTCAGAACTGGAAAGGTTGGAAAATGAAACCATATATCAGCATACATATGTTGAAAATAAATCTATTACCACCAATAACATGATGCTCTATAACAATACAATAACAATTGTAAATGAAAAATTGTGTTGCAGTGTAATTTATATAGATTTAACTTCAGCATTTGATAAGGTTGTTCACAAAACAGTGATCAATAAATTAGAACAACTGGCTATTGAAGTACTCTTGATAAGATGGATAGCTGCATGGCTTGCAAATAGGACATGTCAAGTATCATACAGCAAATGGATGGTTGAAATTCGAGGTGACACTCAGGGTGTCACACAGCGCCCATACTTGTTTTAGTTGTACCATTCAGATTTATCATTTTCATTTGAGGTGTTCTACAGTCTGTATGCAGATGACTTGAAAATGGTTAAGCTGATTAAATGTGTTACAGATAAGGCATGTCTGCAAAAGAACTTAACTAAATTGACCATTTGGGCACAGGAGAATAAGATGTTGACAAACATATCAAAAAAACTAAGCATATGTGATTTGAGAGACATAAATTGAAAGGTGAGTATTTAATACAGCACATAGTGATTGAAACTCTAGATTTAAAGGACATGGGTGCATGGTTAGCTCCAGCTTTCAGTTTTTCTAACCATATCAACCAATTGGTTAATGATAGTTATAGAACTATAGGTTGTATAAAAAGATTTATAAGTTCTGTGAAATCAGAACTGCTGAAGTCATTGTTTGTTAGTTACATTAGACTCAAACTTGAACATGGAATAACAATTTGGAAACCATATCAGAAAAACATGAATGAGTAAACCAGAAAGAGTATAGCAGAAATATATCAAGAGCATCCATGGATGTGAAAATTTAAGTTATTATGAAAGACTAAAATATTTAAACTTGTACAGTGTCTCATACAGGTATTTAAGGGGAGACTTTATTCAGGTATAAAGAGCATTTAGAGACAACTACCTCTGGGAATGTTTGGGGTTATCAAAACATAGTAGAGCATCATCAGACAATCTATGTAGAAGATTCTATAGGAATGAGAAGTGTACTAATTGGTTCTCTGACAGAGCAGCTGATGCATGGAATAGACTACGAAATTACACTAAATCATATAATGGTTTATACATTTTTAGAACACCCTGGATGATTATTATGGAAACAACCATTTTTGTATATTGGCAGGCTAGAAAGGCATTATTCCATACAACTAGCAACAATAAGAAAACCAAGACCACTGGTTCAGACCCAAAAGTGTTTTATTCTCCAGCACCTTCCACAAAACCTTCCAGGAGTCACAAAATTCAGCTAAAAATGTGCTGCCTTTTATACAACAAACACAAACTCAATCAATAATACAATCAAACAATTAAATAAAATACTTCCGATTAACCTCTCCATTCAGTCCCATAGGGACCAAAGTATCATATTTAAGAATAAAGGCAGGCTCTTTATTTAACAGTTTTTCTTTCAAAAGAATTTCATCATTCTTTTCAACAAATACTTGCTCAAAATACAACCTTGAAGCGTAGAAAAATTACTACCATGTACATCTCTAAAATGACATACCAAAATCTTGTCTTCCTTTTGATTTTTTATGTCCCTGATATATTCCATTAACCTCACTTTAAAACCTCTTTTTGTTTCACCAATATAAAAGAAACCACATGGGCATCTTAAGGCATTATTGCCCATGCCTGAAATATGTGTATGTATGTATGTATGTATGTATGTATGTATGTATGCATGTATGTATGTATTTATGTGTGTATGTATGTATGCATGCATGCATGCATGTGTGTGTATGTATGTGTGTATGTATGTATGTATGCATGTATGTGTGTATGTATGCATGTATGTATGTATTTATGTGTGTATGTATGTATGCATGCATGCATGCATGTATGTATGTATGTATGTGTGCAGGTATGTGTGTATGTATGTATGTGTGCATGTATGTATGTATGCATGCATGTATGTGTGTATATATGTGTGTATGTATGTATGTATTTATGTGTGTATGTATGTATGCATGCATGCATGTATGTATGTATGTGTGTATGTATGTATGTATGCATGCATGCATGTATGTGTGTATATATGTGTGTATGCATGTATGTATGCATGCATGCATGTATGTGTGCATGCATGTATGTATGTGTGTATGTATGTATGTGTGCATGTATGTATGTATGCATGCATGTATGTGTGTATATATGTGTGTATGTATGTATTTATGTGTGTATGTATGTATGCATACATGTATGTGTGTATGTATGTCTGTATGTATGTATGCATGCATGCATGTATGTGTGTATGTATGTGTATAAGTATGTGTGTATGTATGTATGTATGCATGCATGTATGTGTGTATGTATGTGTGTATGCATGCATGTATGTGTGTATGTATGTATGTATGCATGCATGTATGTGTGTATGTATGTGTGTATGCATGCATGCATGTATGTGTGTATATATGTGTGTATGTATGTTTGTATTTATGTGTGTATATATGTATGCATGTATGTATGTGTGTATATATATGTATGCATGTATGTATGTGTGTATATATATGTATGCATGTATGTATGTGTATATATGTGTGTATGTATGTATGTATTTATGTGTGTATATATGTATGCATGCATGTATGTGTGTATGTATGTATGCATGCATGCATGCATGCATGTATGTGTGTATATATGTGTGATGTATGTATTTATGTGTGTATGTATGTATGTATGTATGCATGCATGTATGTGTGTATATATATGTGCATGTATGTATGTATTTATGCATGTATGTATGTATGTATGTATGTATGCACATATGTATGTGTGCATATATGTGTGTATGTATGTTTGTATGTATGTATGTATGTATGTATGCATGCATGTATGTGTATATATGTGTGTATGTATGCTGAAGATCAGAAGGGAAAAGAGTTGGGTTCAGTGACTGGGTGATGAGATGATTAAGAAATGGAAGAATTCCTGTGACATAAAGGAAGTATTTGCTGGCTTTTATAAGAGGTTATTTGGAAGACTGGAGGAGAATTGTTCATAATGGCAGAGGAGAATGATGGAGAAGCCTTAGGAAGAACAGGTCCTAGTTGAAGAAGAGGGGTATATTATGGAAAGAAACCATAGTAAATGAAGTACTGAAAGTCATAAGGGAAATGAATGAAGGAATGTAGGGAGAGGTGATGGATACCTTGCAGATTTCATAAAATGGTAGGACATCAGACAAGAGCAGATAAGGCAGTAATCTTTAATGTGGTGATATGGTAGTGCACTTCCTCCTTGTGGAATGAGCCATGTGTAATCACGATTCAAAAGCAGAAGGAAGGAAGGCAGGAGGCATATGTTATTTATTTTTTATTTTATTTATTTATTTAACATTTGCTGACCGGGAAAGTCCGACTAGGTTCCACAGATCCTGTTTTCAGCGGAGGCCCGGGGAGAAATGCTCCAGAATAATATTTCCAAAAGGGAAAGAGGGTATGGAAGATCCCGCAAATTATAGGGCACTTTCAATAACCATTGTGGATGCCAAGAGTTATGCCATAGTCCTATCAGGTAGCTTATGCAAATACATAAAAACTCACTTTCCAAATGAATGATATATAAAAACTAAAAACTAAGACAAACAAAAGACCCCCTGAACAATAAAAAACTATTAACTAAAAGCTTGGTGTGTTTGTTCCATTAATTTACAGGATCTTCTTCAGACCTACACTCTAAGGACAAATAATTTTACAAATACATTCAATAATGTCATGTGTCTCATGGTAATACAATATGTAAATACATTACGTACCATCTTAATATTACATAAAAACATGAAGATATCAACTTTACAATTTAATGTTTAGACAGAGACTTTAAATAACACTAGATGCTAGTTGATTCATTTAGACGTAGTGGTTTCTGCACATTCAACAGCAACTGCCAGCAGAACTCTCTAACCTCTAAAACATTATTTGTCTCCTTCCCAGATGTCCACACCAACTTTCTCCACAGCAAAACATAAAAAACCTTTTGTAGTCATTGTAGCTAGCAAAATGCCCGAACAAAGCATCTGTAGCATTTCTTATTTTAATAGTATATGCATGTTCAAAAATTCTTTACAAAAGCTTCTGTGTGATTTTATCATGTAGAAGCTCTCACATGATGAATATTTAAATATTAGAATTACAATGCAAATGTCAATCAGCCACATACATTTTAGTCAAGTGAAATAAATGAAAAAGACTACTATCAATAAGCCTACAGTATTTGCAAAGTTACTTCTTTCCTGCAATAATTTTAACTTCCTACATTTTCGGCATACAAATACTGACTAAGCTTCTACTAGTTGAAAAATCTTTGTTTCCTTTTATCACTTTCCAGATCACTGAAAGAAACTACTTAAAGCTTTACTGCCTACAGAAATTAGTACGTGATTGCTGAGATATTTAGAAAAATATGAAAAATGTGACTATAAATAAAAACTTTATGAACAACAATTAAGATCTATTAAGCAGCACTAGACAGAGATAAAGTATCAATGAGGTTGTTTTGCCAATTGTGTACACTTTAAGAAGAAATCTTTCAAGAGCTTCTATAAAGCATGGTTTTGAAATTATTAAATCAAATATGAACCTGTCAACAGGGATACTTTACTGCATCTTATGGATATGGCTTATCATCAATTTGTCAACATGACTTTACTAGTGGAAAAAACACCATATGACTGCACTGTTCATTGAGCTTTGAAAATTACTTTGACCAGGTTAATCTAACAAAGAAAACAACAACCAGAAAAACAAGTTTCATATTAATGGTAAGTTTGGATAAAACAGTCATTATCTTTCGACAGTGGAAGTACTTCAAGATGCATATCTTAGCTCACTGTTTTTACAGGCTTGGCTAATTCGTTAACTGAGAATTTGAGTCTTAATATGCAGGTGATTTGGTAATTTCGTATCATACACATCAAATGTAACCATCAAAACATGTCATCAGAAGAACCTGACCATGTCTCATACTGGTGGCATGACAAAAACTAATAGTGAATTAAATAAAACAAACAAAAATAAATTAAATAAAACACTATTCCTGGGGCTGAAAAATATGCTTAGTGCAATCAGAGTATCCCTATCACAGGTAAGGTTTGTAATGTGATGCAGCTCACAGTTAATTAGCAATTAAATAGGTAGAAATTTGCATCCCATTTTGCTGTTAATTTAAAAACTCACCTGCAAAAAATCGAAGGACCTCTGGCAAAACAAGACATCTCACAACTGTGGCTAGGACTGACACAAATAAAACAGACAAGAATACAGAAAGCACGTGCTTCAATAATATTATGATATTATGGGAAAACTATGTCACGTTAAAGGGCCCAATACAATCTTTAAATCTGTTTTTTTACTACAAAGATGAGTGTATAGGATGGATGGCAAAATAATCATCAAGTAGAGAAACATACAGAAGGGAAACAAGGATGGTAAGAAGGGAAGTGGGGCGAGGGAAGAGGATACAGATAGATACATGCATAGGTGGACAGATGGCTTGATATTTGGACAGGTGTACAATTTTCTTTCTTTTCTGGAGAAAGGAAGATGAAAAAAGAGGTATAAGAAATCAACGGGATACTGTGAGGGTAGGGTGTATAAGCACAGGCACATGAAAAAAAAACAAAATAAGGGCAAAGGATGACAGAGGAGGTGCTGACACTCTGGGGTAGGGGAACAGTGGAATTACAGATACACAGACAAATGGGGGACATTGATTATGGGGAACATTGGAGAATAGGCAAGTGATGGTGGTGACACAAAAAGAAGGGAAGATAGGGTGGATACAGCCTTCTGTGTCACACTGCATATGAAAAAACCAGGTAGAGGTGAGTTATCACCCTGACCGGCTATTCCACTGTGCCCTGCCTAAGGTGTTGATAGTGGGGGTAGGTAGCTTTGCAACCAGCTGTTAGAGGACACTTTACAGGTGACTCATGGAGGTTTCCAGTCACTTGTTTATCAGCCCCCCCCACCAGCTCCACAAACTCTCATTGGTGATGTGCTTTGGGAACTCATCCTTGGGAATAGCGGTACTCCCACTAAGTGAGGCACAACCAGAGGTAGTAAGGGACTCCCCTGTGGATGATGTACTACTCATCCTTGGGAACAGTGGTATTCCTATTGAGTGAGGCATTACCAGACATGTTGGGGCGGGCTCCCCTGTGTGCGATGTACTACTCATCCTTGGGAACAGTGGTAGTGCCACTGAGTGAGGCACAACCAGACGTGGTGGGAGGGCTCCCTGTGGGCGATGTACTACTCATCCTTGGGAACAGAGGTATTCCTACTGAGTAAGGCACAACCAGACATGGTGGTGGGGGGTTCTACCTGTCACCACTCTGCGTCCATTGGAAAGGCAGACCTTGATTCAGGTGGAGGGAATGTAGAGAGAAGAGTGGCACTGAGGGGGAGGGGGGATTGCTGGAAATCTGATTGTGTTACTGACACAGCTGTGGCAGATACTGTAGTAAATGCTAACATAAAGGGAGAAAGGAGGAAAGGAAAAGAGAAAGAAAAAAAAGACAAGCAGACAAGTATGAGGTATAAGTATGGCAGATATTGCCATAAAATCAAATAGTTACATAATATGCAAATGATCACATTTATATAATGGTGTGTTACAAGCTAGTACCCACATAACTATACTACTGGTCCTATGATATGATGTGCTGGCAAGACAGCTGAGAAACTGCTAGCAGTCCCTGGTATGTGCATGTCTGTGTGTGTGTGTGTGTGTGTGTGTGTGTGTGTGTGTGTGTGTGTGTGTGTGTGTGTGTGTGTGTGTGTGTGTGTGTGTGTGTGTGTGTGTGTGTGTGTGTGTGTGTGTGTGTGTGTGTGTGTGGTTTGTGTGTGCTTATGTGAATGTGTGTGTGTGCGTGTGTGTGTGTGTTTGTGTGTGTATGTATGTATGTGTGTGTGTGTGTGTGTGTGTGTGTGTGTGTGTGAATGTGTGCATGTGCGTGTGTGTGTGTGTGTGTGTGTGTGTGTGTGTGTGTGTGTGTGTGTGTGTGTGTGTGTGTAAATGTGAGGTACTTACTGATGCTGTACATTGCAGGTGCTGTGGTAATGGGAGATGCTAATTGATGTACCTTACAGTGGTAATGTGAGGTGCTTATGCAGGTGCTGCTTTAATGTGAGGGTTGGACCTTGCAGATGGTGTGGTAATATGAGAGGCTCCTTAATTTTGCATCTTACAGATGCTGTGGTAAATTTTTATTTATTTAAATAAAGCAACAACCACGGACCAAATGCCAAACAGTCACAATTCAAAAGAAAATAAGCACTCAGATAGCTGCTGCTCACCCACAAACTTTTTTAATAACACAGCACAGCACACCCAGTAAAAAATAACACTGAACACAGTTCTCAGTATTTTTTCATCCAAGACTTCATCAGAATGGTTACAAACACAACTCCCTCCCATTTTATACAAAAACCACTTCACCAATAAAGCAATTAGGACAATAAATTAATTCATTAAGCTTTTTAACCTGCTTAACACAACCAAAAACTTGCTTGTGAATATAATGCTTAAACTGCTTAAAATTACTTTAAAAATGTCCATACATGTTATTTTATTAAAAACTAATAATCCCTATTTATACACAATCATAAACATTTAATAAAGATCTGCATTAAAATATAAATATATATTTGTATATATATATTGAAACATATTAAACTAACATAGAGAATGCATATAAAAAAACAATAAATTGCTGCCATCTAGTGACCTAAAAGTTCATTACATTAACAAATATATAACATCCAAAATCAGTGTCAAACTGTCTAAAACCATGAAGTGGTCAGTACTTAAATGTTAAAAAAATCTGACTTATTAAAACATTAAAAATCTAACTTATTAAAACATTAAAAAAAATTTCCTGAGGGATACGTTAGGTTTAAATACTTGTGTACAAAAATTAATGAATGAATAAATACATATATAGATACATAAATAGGGTGTTAGGTCACCCTATAATTTAGCTGCTCTTGAATTTCAATACAGGTGCAAGGGAGACCATCTCATTAAGCCCTGGACATTTATTTGCCTAAAGGACCAACTGCCAGTACACTTCTCGATATTCAGTTTGTGTCTCTTCTATGGTCCCCCACGAATATCCATCTGGATTTCCTCTACCACAAAAAATACAAAAGTAGCTTCTTTGCATGTCAAAGTATGTTTATATAGGGCATTCTTATTATTACCCTTTTTAATGTCATGGCATTTTGAGTGATTTTTTTCTTTTTTCTTTATTTACTTTACGTTTGTTGACTGGGATAGTCTGACTGGATACATGTCCATTTTCAGCAGAGGCCCGGGGACAAAAGCTCCAAGGTAGAAACAAAATACATTGCATAATACATAAAACATCAAATGTAAGATAAACATACAAATAGAACATAAACAACATTATTTACAAAATAATTCAGAATAACAATTAACGCATTTAGTAATCAACAGTATTACATATGATGAGGACCAAGAAGCCTTAGGGTAGTTGAGAAACACTGGAGTAATTCTTTTGCAATAGTAGTGAATGTGTTAGGTTTAGAACATGGGCAAGACCAATGTAATTTAAAGTATTGTTTGAGACTATTTTTGAATTGACGTATGGAGGTTTCTAGAGTAATATTTGCTGGAAGGGAATTCCAAGTTTTACCAACATAGTTAGCAAACAGAGAGGCACTGGCTGAGTTATAAGCTTTGATAGTTTGGACAAGCAGTTTGTTTGATGATCTAAGTGTACTGAGGTTGCTGCAGGGGTAAATTATGGGTTTCAGTGCTGGTGTTTTATCAGGTTGGTTTAATACTTTAAATGCAACTAACAGATGGTTAAGTTGGATTAGGGAAGGTAGTTCTAACCATCCTAGTGTTTTTAGGTTAGTACAGTGATGTGCCTTGTAGGGCATGCCAGTGGCAAATCTGGCAATGTGATTATAGCAAGTTGATAATTTACTGAGTTCAGTTTTACCTAGGTTAGTCAATAGAGGGGAAGCATAGAGTAAGGTTGCAAGTAAGTAGGAGCGGGCAATGGCAATTCAAGCAGGTAGTGTAAGGAAAGGCATGATCTTGTAAAGTGATCCTAGTTTTTTGTTAATGATTTTGATAGTATTGTTAATGTGTATATCAAATTTAAGGTTATTATCTATAATGACTCCTAATAGTTTTGTATGGGGGTCTGGAGAGATTGTAGTGCCGTTGTTAGAGTATATAGAAAATGAGAGTGGGTTAGACCTGTTGGTGGGGGAGCAAAGTCGCAATTTAGTTTTTTTAGGATTTAAGCTCAGACGATCAGACAGCCCTTTTTCAACTGTGTTAAAAGTTAACTGTGATTCTGTACACAGATCTGACTGAGAGGAAGCTGAACAAATCAAAGTGGAGTCATCTGTATACTGAATGCAAGTTGCGTTTTGGATGACAGTATAGAGATTATTAATAAATATAGTAAACAAAAGAGGTCCCAGCAATGTGAGATGCTTATTCATATTGTACCTTACAAGTACTGTGGGAATGTGAGGTGGTTATTGATGTTTTACCATGCAGGTGCTGTAGTATTGTGAGATGATTATTGATGTTTTACCATAAAGGTACTGTAGTTAGTTGAGATGCTTATTGATGTGGTACTTTGCAGGTAAATTGATTCCAACTAGCGTGAGGAGTTTTACTCTTTATCGAAGGTTACACCTTTCCTTTGCAGTGGGCCAGTATAATGCAGAGGAAGTTTTATTATGAGTCTGGGTACTTGTAAACTTCAGCCATTGTTGTATTCAAGGTCTAGAGGTCTGAGGTATGTACTAATGTTGTAATCTGATGCCATATATAGGCCAATAACCCCCTCTTCCAACAAAGGCTACGTACAAGCTGCTACCACTACTGCATTTGATAGCCTAATTATACTGCACTGGCAATTTATGCAGCATGGAGGGGTTTGGGAGAATGATTGTTTTATACAGCCATTACTGTTTGATATAATTGCATGAAGGAAAAGAGCAGGACAGCACTATGGTTGAAGGAGGCATAATTACTGTTTCTGGATATGTGCTTGCTTTGCATGTGTAATGCTTGGTGGAGTAGAGATTCATAATCTACGCACAATAATCAGTTTGCATTCATCTGTAGGCCTAACAAATGTACCTTTGTGGGAATGCACCTTTACCTCTTACTTAAGAAGTTACCTGCTGTCTCACCGATGTATCTGCAGCCTCAAGCAGCATTCTATCAGTATGCATTCATGCGGTAATTGAATGTACTTTCCCTCGTAACACATCTTTGGCAAAACCTGTATACTGCCAAACACATGGCCTTGATGTGTTGGTCAATGGAGGCTGTAACTAACCAGATTGTAATCAACAGTGGATTATTATAGAAAGCCAATGCATGTGGTGCTGACCTAATTTCAAACAAGTTCACTCTCAATTTTTTTTATTTATTTATTCATTTTTTAATTTATTTATTTTTGGGGGGTTAGCTACAGTGGATGTAGGACACAACACCAGTACACGATTATCGAACTTGTGTGTACTAATGCATAAAGAGACAGAGCAAGTCTGCATACGTCCTATTTATTTATTTAAAATTTGATATCTGGGTAAGTGGGCTGGTCCAAACACCCTTTTCAGCAGCAATCCAAAGGTTATAAATAGTGCAAGTAAACGTAAGTTACACGCTTGAAATGTGATAGATTGTTAGGTTTACATGGTTGAAATGTTTAGGAAATGCATATACAGTTATACAGTTTTTATAAAATAGAATATTGTCGGTTCTTATGCATTTCTAATACAGTCATTGGTTTACTTTAGGCTTTACTAATTTGCATGGGTTGCAAAACAGTTTGGTTGCAAGAAATTGTTTCTTAAAAGATTTAAAACTGATTTTTAAAAAGGAAATTTCAAATGAAAGTGAGTTAAAATAGGAATTATTGAGACAGACCTAGGGACTAAGTAGGGAAAGCAGGTAAAATAGGAATTAATTAGACAGACTTAGGGACTAAGTCGGGAAAGCAGGTAAAATAGGAATTAATGAGACAGACCAAGGGACTAAGTCGGGAAAGCAGGTAAAATAGGAATTAATGAGACAGACCTAGGGAATAAGTCGGGAAAGCAGGTAAAATAGGAATTAATGAGACAGACTTAGCGACTAAGTCGGGAAAGCAGGTAAAATAGGAATTAATGAGACCGACCCAGAGACTAAGTCGGGAAAGCAGGTAAAATAGGAATTAATGAGACTGACCTAGGGATTATGTCGGGAAAGCAGGTAAAATAGGAATTAATGAGACCGACCTAGAGACAAAGTCGGGAAAGCAGGTAAAATAGGAATTAATGAGACCGACCTAGGGACAAAGTCGGGAAAGCAGGTAAAATCGGAATTAATGAGACCGACCTAGGGGCTAAGTCAGGAAAGCAGGTAAAATAGGAATTAATGAGACCGACCTAGGGACTAAGTTGGGAAAGCAAGTAAAATAGGAATTAATGAGACAGACCTAGGGACTAAGTCGGGAAAGCAGGTAAAATAGGAATTAATGAGACAGACCAAGGGACTAAGTCGGGAAAGCAGGTAAAATAGGAATTAATGAGACAGACCTAGGGAATAAGTCGGGAAAGCAGGTAAAATAGGAATTAATGAGACAGACTTAGCGACTAAGTCGGGAAAGCAGGTAAAATAGGAATTAATGAGACCGACCCAGAGACTAAGTCGGGAAAGCAGGTAAAATAGGAATTAATGAGACTGACCTAGGGATTATGTCGGGAAAGCAGGTAAAATAGGAATTAATGAGACCGACCTAGAGACAAAGTCGGGAAAGCAGGTAAAATAGGAATTAATGAGACCGACCTAGGGACAAAGTCGGGAAAGCAGGTAAAATCGGAATTAATGAGACCGACCTAGGGGCTAAGTCGGGAAAGCAGGTAAAATAGGAATTAATGAGACCGACCTAGGGACTAAGTTCGGAAAGCAGGTAAAGTAGGAATTAATGAGAGAGACCTAGGGACTAAGTCAGGAAAGCAAATAAAATAGGAATTAATGAGAGAGACCTAGGGACTAAGTCGGGAAAGCAGGTAAAATAGGAATTAATGAGGCAGACCTAAGGACTAAGTCGGGAAAGCAGGTAAAATAGGAATTAATGAGATAGACCTAAGGACTAAGTCAGGAAAGCAGGCAAAAAAGGAATTAATGAGACAGACCAAGGGACTAAGTCAGGAAAGCAGTTAAAAAAGGAATTAATGAGACAGACCTAGGGACTAAGTCGGGAAAGCAGGTAAAATAGGAATTAATGAGACAGACCTAGGGACTAAGTCGGAAAAGCAGGTAAAATAGGACTTAATGAGACAGACCGAGGTACTAAGTCGGGAAAGCAGGTAAAATAGGAATTAATGAGACAGACCTAGGGACTAAGTCGGGAAAGCAGGTAAAACAGGTATAAATGAGACAGACATAGGGACAATGTTGGGAATGCAGGTAAAATAGGACTAAATGAGAAAGACCTTGAGACGAAGTCAGGAAAGCAAGTAAAATAGGACTAAATGAGACAGACCTAGGGACTAAGTCGGGAAAGCAGGTAAATTATTAATTAATGAGACAGACCGAGGGACTAAGTCGGGAAAGCAGGTAAAATAGGAATTAATGAGACAGACCGATGGACTAAGTTGGGAAAGCAGGTAAAATAGGAATTAATGAAACAGACCAAGGGACTAAGTCGGGAAAGCAGGTAAAATAGGAATTAATGAGACAGACCTAGGGACTAAGTTGGGAAAGCAGGTAAAATAGGAATTCATGAGACAGACCTAGTGACTAAGTTGGGAAGCAGGTAAAATAGGAATTAATGAGACAGACCTAGGGACTAAGTCGGGAAAGAAGGTAAAATAGGAATTAATGAAACAAACCTAGGGACTAAGTCGGGAAAGCAGGTAAAATAGGAATTAATGAGAGAGATCTAGGGACTAAGTCAGAAAGCAGGTAAAATAGGAATTAAAGAGACAGACCTAGGGAATAAGTTGGGAAAGCAGGCAAAATAGGAATTAATGAGACAGACCTAGAGACTAAGTTGGGAAAGGAGGCAAAATAGGAATTAACGAGACAAACCTAAGGGACTAAGTCGGGAAAGCAGACAAAATAGGAATTAACGAGACAGACCTAGGGACTAAGTCAGGAAAGCAGGCAAAATACGAATTAACGAGACAGACCTAGGGACTAAGTTGGGAAAGCAGGCAAAATAGGAATTAATGAGATAGACCTAGGGACTAAGTCAGGAAAGCAGGCAAAATAGGAATTAACGAGACAGACCTAAGGACTAAGTTGAGAAAGCAGGCAAAATAGGAATTAATGAGAGAAACCTAGGGACTAAGTCGAGAAAGCAGGCAAAATAGGAATTAACGAGACAGACCTAAGGACTAAGTCGGGAAAGCAGGAAAAATAGGAATTAACGAGACAGACCTAGGGACTAAGTCGGGAAAGCAGGCAAAATAGAAATTAATGAGATGGACCTAGGGACTAAGTCGGGAAAGCAGGTAAAATAGGAATTAATGAGACAGACCTAGGGACTAAGTCGGGAAAGCAGGTAAAATAGGACTTAATGAGACAGACCGAGGGACTAAGTCAGGGAAGCAGGTAAAATAGGAATTAATGAGAAAGACCTAGGGACTAAGTCGGGAAAGCAGGTAAAACAGGTATAAATGAGACAGACATAGGGACAAAGTCGGGTAAGCAGGTAAAATAGGAATTAATGAGAAAGACCTAGGGACTAAGTCAGGAAAGCAGGCAAAATAGGAATTAACGAGTGAGACCTAGGGACTAAGTCGGGAAAGCAGGCAAAATAGGAATTAACGAGACAGACCTAGGGACTAAGTTGGGAAAGCAGGCAAAATAGGAATTAATGAGACAGACCTAAGGAGTAAGTCGGGAAAGCAGGCAAAATAGGAATTAACGAGACAGAACTAGGGACTAAGTCGGGAAAGCAGGCAAAATAGGAATTAATGAGACAGAACTAGGGACTAAGTTGGGAAAGCAGGCAAAATAGGAATTAATGAGACAGACCTAGGGACTAAGTCGGGAAAGCAGGCAAAATAGAAAGTAATGAGACAGACCTAGGGACTAAGTCAGGAAAGCAGGTAAAATAGGAATTAATGAGACAGACCTAGGTATTAAGTCGGGAAAGCAGGTAAAATAGGAATTAATGAGACACACCAAGGGAGTAAGTTCCGAAAGCAGGTCAAATAGGAGTTAGTGAGACAGACCTAGGGACTAAATCGGGAAAGCAGGTAGAATACGACATAGTGAGACAGACCTAGGGACTAAGTCGGGAAAGCAGGTAAAATAGGACTTAGTGAGACAGACCTAGGGACTAAGTCGGGAAAGCAGGTAAAATAGGACTTAGTGAGGCAGACCTAGGGACTAAGTCGGGAAAGCAGGTAAAATAGGAATTAATGAGACAGACCTAGGGACTAAGTCGGGAAAGCAGGTAAAATAGGACTTAATGAGACAGACCGAGGTACTAAGTCGGGAAAGCAGGTAAAATAGGAATTAATGAGACAGACCTAGGGACTAAGTCGGGAAAGCAGGTAAAACAGGTATAAATGAGACAGACATAGGGACAATGTTGGGAATGCAGGTAAAATAGAACTAAATGAGAAAGACCTTGAGACGAAGTCAAGAAAGTAAGTAAAATAGGACTAAATGAGACAGACCTAGGGACTAAGTCGGGAAAGCAGGTAAAATAGGAATTAATGAGAGAGATCTAGGGATTAAGTCAGAAAGCAGGTAAAATAGGAATTAATCAGACAGACCTAGGGACTAAGTCGGGAAAGCAGGTAAAATAGGAATTAATGAGACAGACCTATGGACTAAGTCAGAAAAGCAGGTAAAATAGGAATTAACAAGACAGACCTAGGGATTAAGCCGGGAAAGCAGGTAAAATAGGAATTAATGAGACAGACCTAGGGACTAAGTCAGGAAAGCAGGTAAAATAGGAATTAAAGAGACAGACCTAGGGACTAAGTTGGGAAAGCAGGCAAAATAGGAATTAATGAGACAGACCTAGAGACTAAGTTGGGAAAGGAGGCAAGATAGGAATTAACGAGACAAACCTAAGGGACTAAGTCGGGAAAGCAGACAAAATAGGAATTAACGAGACAGACCTAGGGACTAAGTCGGGAAAGCAGGCAAAATACGAATTAACGAGACAGACCTAGGGACTAAGTTGGGAAAGCAGGCAAAATAGGAATTAATGAGATAAACCTAGGGACTAAGTCAGGAAAGCAGGCAAAATAGGAATTAACGAGACAGACCTAAGGACTAAGTTGAGAAAGCAGGCAAAATTGGAATTAATGAGAGAAACCTAGGGACTAAGTCGAGAAAGCAGGCAAAATAGGAAGTAATGAGACAGACCTAAGGACTAAGTCGGGAAAGCAGGAAAAATAGGAATTAACGAGACAGACCTAGGGACTAAGTCGGGAAAGCAGGCAAAATAGAAATTAACGAGATGGACCTAGGGACTAAGCCAGGAAAGCAGGCAAAATAGGAATTAACGAGACAGACCTAAGGACTAAGTCAGGAAAGCAGGCAAAATAGGAATTAAAGAGACAGACCTAGGGACTAAGTCGGGAAAGCAGGCAAAATAGAAAGTAATGAGACAGACCTAGGGACTAAGTCGGGAAAGCAGGTAAAATAGGAATTAATGAGACAGACCAAGGGACTAAGTCGGGAAAGCAGGTAAAATAGGACTTAATGAGACAGACCGAGGGACTAAGTCAGGAAAGCAGGTAAAATAGGAATTAATGAGAAAGACCTAGGGACTAAGTCGGGAAAGCAGGTAAAACAGGTATAAATGAGACAGACATAGGGACAAAGTCGGGAATGCAGGTAAAATATGACTAAATGAGAAAGACCTTGGAACGAAGTCAGGTAAGCAAGTAAAATAGGACTAAATGAGACAGACCTAGGGACTAAGTCAGGAAAGCAGGTAAATTATTAATTAATGAGACAGACCGAGGGACTAAGTCAGGAAAGTAGGTAAAATAGGAATTAATGAGACAGACCAATGGACTAAGTTGGGAAAGCAGGTAAAATAGGAATTAATGAGACAGACCTAGGGACTAAGTTGGGAAAGCAGGTAAAATAGGAATTAATGAGACAGACCTAGTGACTAAGTCAGGAAGCAGGTAAAATAGGAATTAATGAGACAGACATAGGGACTAAGTCGGGAAAGAAGGTAAAATAGGAATTAATGAAACAAACCTAGGGACTAAGTCGGGAAAGCAGGTAAAACAGGAATTAATGAGAGAGATCTAGGGACTAAGTCAGAAAGCAGGTAAAATAAGAATTAATGAGACAGACCTAGGGACTATGTCGGGAAAGCAGGTCAAATAGGAATTAATGAGACAGACCTATGGACTAAGTCGGAAAAGCAGGTAAAATAGGAATTAACAAGACAGACCTAGGGATTAAGCTGGGAAAGCAGGTAAAATAGGAATTAATGAGACAGACCTAGGGACTAAGTCGAGAAAGCAGGTAAAATAGGAATAAATGAGACAGACCTAGGGACTAAGTCGGGAAAGCAGGCAAAATAGGAATTAATGAAACAGACCTAGGGACTAAGTTGGGAAAGCAGGCAAAATAGGAATTAATGAGATAGACCTAGGGACTAAGTCAGGAAAACAGGCAAAATAGGAATTAACAAGACAGACCTAAGGACTAAGTTGAGAAAGCAGGCAAAATAGGAATTAATGAGAGAAACCTAGGAACTAAGTCGAGAAAGCAGGCAAAATAGGAATTAATGAGACAGACCTAAGGACAAAGTTGGGAAAGCAGGAAAAATAGGAATTAATGAGACAGACCTAGGGACTAAGTCGGGAAAACAGGCAAAATAGAAATTAACGAGATGGACCTAGGGACTAAGCCAGGAAAGCAGGCAAAATAGGAATTAATGAGACAGACCTAAGGACTAAGTCAGGAAAGCAGGCAAAATAGGAATTAACGAGTGAGACCTAGGGACTAAGTCGGGAAAGCAGGCAAAATAGGAATTAATGAGACAGACCTAGGGACTAAGTTGGGAAAGCAGGGAAAATAGGAATTAATGAGACAGACCTAAGGAGTAAGTCGGGAAAGCAGGCAAAATAGGACTTAACGAGAGAGACCTAGGGACTAAGTCGGGAAAGCAGGCAAAATAGGAATTAACGAGACAGAACTAGGGACTAAGTCGGGAAAGCAGGCAAAATAGGAATTAATGAGACAGAACTAGGGACTAAGTTGGGAAAGCAGGCAAAATAGGAATTAATGAGACAGACCTAGGGACTAAGTCGGGAAAGCAGGCAAAATAGAAAGTAATGAGACAGACCTATGGACTAAGTCAGGAAAGCAGGTAAAATAGGAATTAATGAGACAGACCTAGGTACTAAGTCGGGAAAGCAGGTAAAATAGGAATTAATGAGACACACCAAGGGAGTAAGTTGCGAAAGCAGGTCAAATAGGAATTAGTGAGACAGACCTAGGGACTAAATCGGGAAAGCAGGTAGAATAGGACATAGTGAGACAGACCTAGGGACTAAGTCGGGAAAGCAGGTAAAATAGGACTTAGTGAGACAGACCTAGGGACTAAGTCAGGAAAGCAGGTAAAATAGGACTTAGTGAGGCAGACCTAGGGACTAAGTCGGGAAAGCAGGTAAAATAGGACTTAGTGAGACAGACCTAGGGACTAAGTCGGGAAAGCAGGTAAAGTAGGACTTAGTGAGACAGACCTAGGGACTAAGTCAGGAAAGCAGGTAAAATAGGAATTAGTGAGACAGACCTAATTACTAAGTCGGGAAAGCAGGTAAAATAGGAATTAGTGAGACAGACCTAGGGAATATGTTGTAAAAGCAGGTAAACTAGGAATTAATGAGACACACCTAGGGACTAAGTCGGGAAAGCAGGTAAACTAGGAATAAATGAGACACACCTAGGGACTAAGTCGGGAAAGCAGGTAAAATAGGAATTAATGAGACAGACCTAGGGACTAAGCCAGAAAAGCAGGTAAAATAGGAATTAATGAGACAAACCTAGGGACTAAGTCAGGAAAGCAGGTAAAATAGGAAATAATGAGACATATCTAGGGAATAAGTCAGGAAAGCAGGTAAAATAGGAATTAATGAGAGAGACCTAGGGACTAAATCGAGAAAGCCGGTAAAATAGGAATTAATGAGACAGACCTAGGGACTACGTAGGGGAAAGCAGGTAAAATAGGAATTAATGAGACAGACCTATGAACTAAGTCGGGAAAGCTGGTAAAATAGGAATTAATGAGACAGACCTTGGGACTAATTTGGGAAAGCAGGTAAAATAGGAATTAATGAGACAGACCAAGCGACTAAGTCGGGAAAGCAGGTAAAATAGGAATTAATCAGACAGACCTAGGGACTAAGTCGGGAAAGCAGGTAAAATAGGAATTAATGAGACAGACCTAAGGACTAAGTCGGAAAAGCAGGTAAAATAGGAATTAACAAGACAGACCTACGGATTAACTGGGAAAGCAGGTAAAATAGGAATTAATGAGATAGACCTAGGGACTAAGTCGGGAAAGCAGGTAAAATAGGAATTAATGAGACAGACCTAGGGACTAAGTCGGGAATGCAGGCAAAATAGGAATTAATGAGACAGACATAGGGAGTAAGTCGGGAAAGCAGGCAAAATAGGAATTAATGAGACAGACCTAGGGACTAAGTCAGGAAAGCAGACAAAATAGGAATTAACGAGAAAGACCTAGGGACTAAGTCGGGAAAGCAGGCAAAATATGAATTAACGAGACAGACCTAGGGACTAAGTTGGGAAAGCAGGCAAAATAGGAATTAACGAGATAGACTTAGGGACTAAGTCAGGAAAGCAGGCAAAATAGGAATTAACGAGACAGACATAGGGACTAAGTCAGGAAAGCAGGCAAAATAGGAATTAACGAGACAGACCTAAGGACTAAGTTGAGAAAGCAGGCAAAATAGGAATTAATGAGAGAAACCTAGGGACTAAGTCGAGAAAGCAGGCAAAATAGGAATTAACGAGACAGACCTAAGGACTAAGTCGGGAAAGCAGGAAAAATAGGAATTAACGAGACAGACCTAGGGACTAAGTCGGGAAAGCAGGCAAAATAGAAATTAATGAGATGGACCTAAGGACTAAGTCAGGAAAGCAGGCAAAATAGGAATTAACTAGAGAGTCCTAGGGACTAAGTCGGGAAAGCAGGCAAAATAGGACTTAATGAGACAGACCGAGGGACTAAGTCAGGGAAGCAGGTAAAATAGGAATTAATGAGAAAGACCTAGGGACTAAGTCGGGAAAGCAGGTAAAACAGGTATAAATGAGACAGACATAGGGACTAAGTTGGGAAAGCAGGCAAAATAAGAATTAATGAGAGAGACCTAGGGACTAAGTCGGGAAAGCAGGCAAAATAGGACTTAACGATTGAGACCTTCGGACTAAGTCGGGAAAGCAGGCAAAATACGAATTAACGAGACAGACATAGGGACTAAGTCTGGAAAGCAGGCAAAATAGGAATTAATGAGACAGACCTAAGGGACTAAGTCGGGAAAGCAGGCAAAATACGAATTAACGAGACAGACATAGGGACTAAGTCAGGAAAGCAGGCAAAATAGGAATTAATGAGACAGAACTAAGGACTAAGTTGGGAAAGCATGCAAAATAGGAATTAATGAGACAGACCTAGGGACTAAGTCGGGAAAGCAGGCAAAATAGAAAGTAATGAGACAGACCTAGGGACTAAGTCGGGAAAGCAGGTAAAATAGGAATTAATGAGACAGACCTAGATACTAAGTTGGGAAAGCAGGTAAAATAGGAATTAATGAGACAGACCAAGGGAGTAAGTCGGGAAAGCAGGTCAAAGAGGAATTAGTGAGACAGACCTAGGGACTAAATCGGAAAGCAGGTAGAATACGACATAGTGAGACAGACCTAGGGACTAAGTCGGGAAAGCAGGTAAAATAGGACTTAGTGAGACAGACCTAGGGACTAAGTCGGAAAGCAGGTAAAATAGGACTTAGTGAGGCAGACCTAGGGACTAAGTCGGGAAAGCAGGTAAAATAGGAATTAATGAGACAGACCTAGGGACTAAGTCGGGAAAGCAGGTAAAATAGGACTTAATGAGACAGACCGAGGTACTAAGTCGGGAAAGCAGGTAAAATAGGAATTAATGAGACAGACCTAGGGACTAAGTCGGGAAAGCAGGTAAAACAGGTATAAATGAGACAGACATAGGGACAATGTTGGGAATGCAGGTAAAATAGAACTAAATGAGAAAGACCTAGAGACTAAGTCAAGAAAGCAAGTAAAATAGGACTAAATGAGACAGACCTAGGGACTAAGTCGGGAAAGCAGGTAAAATAGGAATTAATGAGAGAGATCTAGGGATTAAGTCAGAAAGCAGGTAAAATAGGAATTAATCAGACAGACCTAGGGACTAAGTCGGAAAGCAGGTAAAATAGGAATTAATGAGACAGACCTATGGACTAAGTCAGAAAGCAGGTAAAATAGGAATTAACAAGACAGACCTAGGGATTAAGCCGGAAAGCAGGTAAAATAGGAATTAATGAGACAGACCTAGGGACTAAGTCAGGAAAGCAGGTAAAATAGGAATTAAAGAGACAGACCTAGGGACTAAGTCGGAAAGCAGGCAAAATAGGAATTAATGAGACAGACCTAGAGACTAAGTCGGGAAAGCAGGCAAAATAGGAATTAACGAGACAGACCTAGGGACTAAGTCGGGAAAGCAGACAAAATAGGAATTAACGAGACAGACCTAGGGACTAAGTCGGGAAAGCAGGTAAAATAGGAATTAATGAGACAGACCTAGGGACTAAGTTGGGAAAGCAGGCAAAATAGGAATTAACGAGATAGACTTAGGGACTAAGTCAGGAAAGCAGGCAAAACAGGAATTAATGAGACAGACATAGGGACTAAGTTGAGAAAGCAGGCAAAATTGGAATTAATGAGAGAAACCTAGGGACTAAGTCAGGAAAGCAGGCAAAATAGGAATTAATGATACAGACCTAGGGACTAAGTCGGGAAAGCAGACAAAATAGGAATTAACGAGACAGACCTAGGGACTAAGTCGGGAAAGCAGGCAAAATAGAAATTGAGATGGACCTAGGGACTAAGCCAGGAAAGCAGGCAAAATAGGAATTAACGAGACAGACCTAAGGACTAAGTCAGGAAAGCAGGCAAAATAGGAATTAAAGAGACAGACCTAGGGACTAAGTCGGAAAGCAGGCAAAATAGAAAGTAATGAGACAGACCTAGGGACTAAGTCGGAAAGCAGGTAAAATAGGAATTAATGAGACAGACCAAGGGACTAAGTCGGAAAGCAGGTAAAATAGGACTTAATGAGACAGACCGAGGGACTAAGTCAGGAAAGCAGGTAAAATAGGAATTAATGAGAAAGACCTAGGGACTAAGTCGGAAAGCAGGTAAAACAGGTATAAATGAGACAGACATAGGGACAAAGTCGGGAATGCAGGTAAAATATGACTAAATGAGAAAGACCTTGGGACTAAGTCAGGAAAGTAAGTAAAATAGGAATTAATGAGACAGACCTAGGGACTAAGTCAGGAAAGCAGGTAAAATATTAATTAATGAGACAGACCGAGGGACTAAGTCAGGAAAGCAGGTAAAATAGGAATTAATGAGACAGACCAATGGACTAAGTTGGGAAAGCAGGTAAAATAGGAATTAATGAGACAGACCTAGGGACTAAGTTGGGAAAGCAGGTAAAATAGGAATTAATGAGACAGACCTAGTGACTAAGTCAGGAAAGCAGGTAAAATAGGAATTAATGAGACAGACATAGGGACTAAGTCGGAAAGAAGGTAAAATAGGAATTAATGAAACAAACCTAGGGACTAAGTCGGAAAGCAGGTAAAATAGGAATTAATGAGACAGACCTAGGGACTAAGTCAGAAAGCAGGTAAAATAGGAATTAATGAGATAGACCTAGGGACTAAGTCGGCAAACCAGGTAAAATAGGAATTAATGAGACAGACCTAGGGACTAAGTCGGAAAGCAGGTAAAATAGGAATTAACAAGACAGACTTAGGGACTAAGTCAGGAAAGCAGGCAAAATAGGAATTAATGAGACAGACATAGGGACTAAGTCGGGAAAGCAGGCAAAATAGGAATTAACGAGACAGACCTAGGGACTAAGTCGGGAAAGCAGACAAAATAGGAATTAACGAGACAGACCTAGGGACTAAGTCGGGAAAGCAGGCAAAATACGAATTAATGAGATAGACTTAGGGACTAAGTCAGGAAAGCAGGCAAAATAGGAATTAATGAGACAGAACTAAGGACTAAGTTGGGAAAGCAGACAAAATAGGAATTAACGAGACAGACCTAGGGACTAAGTCGGGAAAGCAGGCAAAATACGAATTAACGAGACAGACCTAGGGACTAAGTTGGGAAAGCAGGCAAAATAGGAACTAACGAGATAGATTTAGGGACTAAGTCAGGAAAGCAGGCAAAATAGAAATTAATGAGATGGACCTAAGGACTAAGTCAGGAAAGCAGGCAAAATAGGAATTAACTAGAGAGTCCTAGGGACTAAGTCAGGAAAGCAGGCAAAATAGGAATTAACTAGAGAGTCCTAGGGACTAAGTCGGGAAAGCAGGCAAAATAGGAATTAATGAGACAGACCTAGGGACTAAGTTGGGAAAGCAGGCAAAATAAGAATTAATGAGAGAGACCTAGGGACTAAGTCGGGAAAGCAGGCAAAATAGGACTTAACGAGACAGACCTAGGGACTAAGTCGGGAAAGCAGGCAAAATACGAATTAACGAGACGGACCTAGGGACTAAGTCGGGAAAGCAGGCAAAATAGGAATTAATGAGACAGACCTAGGGACTAAGTTGGGAAAGCAGGCAAAATAAGAATTAACGAGAGAGACCTAGGGACTAAGTCGGGAAAGCAGGCAAAATACGAATTAACGAGACAGACATAGGGACTAAGTCAGGAAAGCAGGCAAAATAGGAATTAATGAGACAGAACTAAGGACTAAGTTGGGAAAGCAGGTAAAATAGGAATTAATGAGACAGACCAAGGGAGTAAGTCGGGAAAGCAGGTCAAAGAGGAATTAGTGAGACAGACCTAGGGACTAAATCGGGAAAGCAGGTAAAATAGGAATTAATGAGACAGACCTAGGGACTAAGTCAGGAAAGCAGGTAAAATAGGAATTAATGAGACAGACCTAGAGACTAAGTCAGGAAAGCAGGTAAAATAGGAATTAATGAGACAGACCTAGGGTCTAAGTTGGAAAAGCAGGTAAAATAGGAATTAATGAGACAGACCTAGGGACTAAGTCAGGAAAGCAGGTAAAATAGGAATTAGTGAGACAGACCTAGGGACTAAGTCGGGAAAGCAGGTAAAATAGGAATTAATCAGACAGACCTAGGGACTAAGTCGGGAAAGCAGGTAAAATAGGAATTAATGAGACAGACCTAGGGACTAAGTCAGGAAAGCAGGTAAAATAAGAATTAATGAGACAGACCTAGGGACTAAGTCGGGAAAGCAGGTAAAATAGGAATTAATGAGACAGACCTAGGGACTAAGTCTGGAAAGCAGGTAAAATAGGAATTAATGAGACAGACCTAGGGACTAAGTCAGAAAATCAGGCAAAATAGGAATTAATGAGACAGACCTAGGGACTAAGTCGGGAAAGCAGGTAAAATAGGAATTAATGAGACAGACCTAGGGACTAAATCAGGAAAGCAGGTAAAATAGGAATTAATGAGACAGACCTAGGGACTAAGTCAGGAAAGCAGGTAAAATAGGAATTAATGAGACAGACCTAGGGACTAAGTCGGGAAAGCAGGTAAAATAGGAATTAATGAGACAGACCTAGGGACTAAGTCGGGAAAGCAGGTAAAATAGGAATTAATCAGACAGACCTAGGGACTAAGTCGGGAAAGCAGGTAAAATAGGAATTAATGAGACAGACCTAGGGACTAAGTCGGGAAAGCAGGTAAAATAGGAATTAATGAGACAGACCTAGGAACTAAGTCGGAAAGCAGGTAAAATAGGAATTAATGAGACAGACCTAGGGACTAAGTCGGAAAGCAGGTAAAATAGGAATTAATGAGACAGACCTAGGGACTAAGTCGGGAAAGCAGGTAAAATAGGAATTAATGAGACAGACCTAGGGACTAAGTCGGAAAGCAGGTAAAATAAGAATTAATGAGACAGACCTAGGGACTAAGTCTGGAAAGCAGGTAAAATAGGAATTAATGAGACAGACCTAGGGACTAAGTCGGAAAGCAGGTAAAATAGGAATTATGAGACAGACCTAGGGACTAAGTCGGAAAGCAGGTAAAATAGGAATTAATCAGACAGACCTAGGGACTAAGTTGGGAAAGCATGCAAAATAGGAATTAATGAGACAGACCTAGGGACTAAGTCGGGAAAGCAGGTAAAATAGGAATTAATGAGACAGACCTAGATACTAAGTTGGGAAAGCAGGTAAAATAGGAATTAATGAGACAGACCAAGGGACTAAGTTGGGAAAGCAGGCAAAATAGGAATTAATGAGATAGACCAAGGGACTAAGTCAGGAAAGCAGGCAAAATAGGAATTAATGATACAGACATAGGGACTAAGTCGGGAAAGCAGGCAAAATAGGAATTAATGAGACAGACCTAGGGACTAAGTTGGGAAAGCAGGCAAAATAAGAATTAATGAGAGAGACCTAGGGACTAAGTCGGGAAAGCAGGCAAAATAGGAATTAATGAGACAGACCTAGGGACTAAGTCGGAAAGCAGGCAAAATAGGAATTAATGAGACAGACCTAGGGACTAAGTCGGAAAGCAGGCAAAATACGAATTAACGAGACAGACATAGGGACTAAGTCAGGAAAGCAGGCAAAATAGGAATTAATGAGACAGAACTAAGGACTAAGTTGGGAAAGCATGCAAAATAGGAATTAATGATACAGACCTAGGGAATAAGTCGGGAAAGCAGGTAAAATAGGAATTAATGAGACAGACCTAGGGACTAAGTTGGGAAAGCAGGTAAAATAGGAATTAATGAGACAGACCAAGGGAGTAAGTCGGGAAAGCAGGTCAAAGAGGAATTAGTGAGACAGACCTAGGGTCTAAGTTGGAAAAGCAGGTAAAATAGGAATTAATGAGACAGACCTATGAACTAAGTCGGGAATGCAGGTAAAATAAGAATTAATGAGACAGACCTAGGGACTAAGTCTGGAAAGCAGGTAAAATAGGAATTAATGAGACAGACCTAGGGACTAAGTCAGAAAATCAGGCAAAATAGGAATTAATGAGACAGACCTAGGGACTAAGTCGGGAAAGCAGGTAAAATAGGAATTAATGAGACAGACCTAGGGACTAAGTCGGGAAAGCAGGTAAAATAGGAATTAATCAGACAGACCTAGGGACTAAGTCGGGAAAGCAGGTAAAATAGGAATTAATGAGACAGACCTAGGGACTAAATCAGGAAAGCAGGTAAAATAGGAATTAATGAGACAGACTTAGGGACTAAGTTGGAAAGCAGGAAAAATAGGAATTAATGAGACAGACCTAGGGACTAAGTTGGGAAAGCAGGTAAAATAGGAATTAATGAGACAGACCTAGGGACTAAGTCTGGAAAGCAGGTAAAATAGGAATTAACAAGACAGACCTAGGGACTAAGTCGGAAAGCAGGTAAAATAGGAATTAATGAGACAGACCTAGGGACTAAGTCAGGAAAGCAGGTAAAATTGGACTTAGTGAGACAGACCTAGAGACTAAGTTGGGAAACCAGGTAAAATAGGAATTAGTGAGACAGACCTAATTACTAAGTCGGAAAGATGGTAAAATAGGAATTAGTGAGACAGACCTAGGGACTAAGTCAGGAAAGCAGGTAAAATAGGAATTAGTGAGACAGACCTAATTACTAAGTCGGGAAAGCAGGTAAAATAGGAATTAGTGAGACAGACCTAGGGAATAAGTTGGGAAAGCAGGTAAACTAGGAATTAATGAGACGCACCTAGGGACTAAGTCGGGAAAGCAGGTAAACTATGAATTAATGAGATACACCTAGGGAATAAGTCAGGAAAGCAGATAAACTATGAATTAATAAGACACACCTAGGGACTAAGTCTGGAAAGCAGGGAAACTAGGAATTAATGAGACACACCTAGGGACTAAGTCAGGAAAGCAGGTAATAGACGAATTAATGAGACAGACCTAGGGACTAAGTCGGGAAAGCAGGTAAAATAGGAATTAATGAGACAGACCTAGGGACTAAGTCAGGAAAGCAGGTAAAATAGGAATTAATGAGACAGACCTAGGGACTAAGTCGAGAAACCAGGTACAATAGTATATAATGAGACAGGCCTAGGGACTAAGTCGGGAAAGCAGGTAAAATAGGAATTAATGAGACAGACCTAAGGACTAAGTCGGGAAAGCAGGTAAAATAGGAATTAATGAGACAGACTTAGGGACTAAGTTGGGAAACCAAGTAAAATAGGAATTATTGAGACAGACCTAGTGACTAAGTCAGGAAAGCAGGTAAAATAGGAATTAATGAGACATATCTAGGGAATAAGTCGGGAAAGCAGGTAAAATAGGAATTAATGAGAGAGACCTAGTGACTAAATCGGGAAAGCCGGTAAAATAGGAAGTAATGAGACAGACCTAGGGACTACGTAGGGGAAAGCAGGTAAAATAGGAATTAATAAGACAGACATATGAACTAAGTTGGAAAGATGGTAAAATAGGAATTAATGAGACAGACCTAGGGACTAAGTCAGGAAATCAGGCAAAATAGGAATTAATGAGACAGACCTAGCGACTAAGTCGGGGAAAGCAGGTAAAATAGGAATTAATCAGACAGACCTAGGGACTAAGTCGGGAAAGCAGGTAAAATAGGAATTAATGAGACCGACCTAGGGACTAAGTCGGGAAAGCAGGTAAAATAGGAATTAATGAGATAGACCAAGGGACTAAGTCAGGAAAGCAGGTAAAATAGGAATTAATGAGACAGACCTAGGGACTAAGTTGGGAAAGCAGGTAAAATAGGAATTAATGAGACAGACCTAGAGACTAAGTTGGAAAAGCAGGTAAAATAGGAATTAATGAGACAGACCTATGGACTAAGTCGGGAATGCAGGTAAAATAAGAATTAATGAGACAGACCTAGGGACTAAGTCTGGAAAGCAGGTAAAATAGGAATTAACAAGACAGACCTAGGGACTAAGTCGTGAAAGCAGGTAAAATAGGAATTAACGAGACAGACCTAGGAACTAAATTTGAAATCAGGCAAAATAGGAATTAATGAGACAGACCTAGGGACTAAGTCGGGAAAGCAGGCAAAATAGGAATTAATGAGATAGACCTAGGGACTAAGTCGGGAAAGCATGCAAATAGGAATTAACAAAACAGACCTAAGGACTAAGTTGGGAAATCAGGCAAAATAGGAATTAACGAGACAGACCTAGGGACTAAGTTGGGAAAGCAGGCAAAATAGGAATTAATCAAACAGACCTAAGGACTAAGTCGGGAAAGCAGGAAAAATAGGAATTAATGAGACAGACCTAGGGACTAAGTCGGGAAAGCAGGCAAAATAGGAATTAATGAGAGGGTCCTAGGAACTACGTTGGGAAAGCAGGCAAAATAGGAATTAACAAAACAGATCTAGGGACTAAGTCGGGAAAGCAGGCAAAATAGGAATTAACGAGACAGACCTAGGGACTAAGTCAGGAAAGCAGGTAAAATAGGAATTAATGAGACAGACCTAGGGACCAAGTCAGAAAATCAGGCAAAATAGGAATTAATGAGACAGACCTAGGGACTAAGTCGGGAAAGCAGGTAAAATAGGAATTAATCAGACAGACCTAGGGACTAAGTCGGGAAAGCAGGTAAAATCGGAAATTAATGAGACAAACCTAGGGACTAAGTCGGGAAAATAGGTAAAATAGGAATTAATGAGATAGACCTAGGGACTAAGTCAGGAAAGCAGGTAAAATAGGAATTAATGAGACAGACCTAGGGACTAAGTCGGGAAAGCAGGTAAACTGGGAATTAATGAGACACACCTAGGGACTAAGTCGGGAAAGCAGGTAAACTAAGCATTAATGAGATACACCTAGGGAATAAGTCGGGAAAGCAGGTAAATTAGGAATTAATAAGACACACCTAGGGACTAAGTCGGGAAAGCAGGTAAACTAGGAATTAATGAGACACACCTAGGGACTAAGTCGGGAAAGCAGGTAATAGACGAATTAATGAGACAGACCTAGGGATTAAGTAGGGAAAGCAGGTAGTAAAGAAAGCAGGTAAAATAGGAATTAATGAGACAGACCTACAGACTAAGTCGGGAAAGCAGGTAAAATAGGAATTAATGAGACAGACCTAGGGACTAAGTCGAGAAACCAGGTAAAATAGTATATAATGAGACAGGCCTAGGGACTATGTCGGGAAAGCAGGTAAAATAGGAATTAATGAGACAGACCTAGGGACTAAATCAGGAAAGCAGGTAAAATAGGAATTAATGAGACAGACTTAGGGACTAAGTTGGGAAACCAAGTAAAATAGGAATTATTGAGACAGACCTAGCGACTAAGTCAGGAAAGCAGGTAAAATAGGAATTAATGGGACATATCTAGGGAATAAGTCGGGAAAGCAGGTAAAATAGGAATGAACCAGACAGACCTAGGGACTAAGTCGGGAAAGCAGGTAAAATGGGAATTAATGAGACAGACCTAGGGACTAAGTCGGGAAAGCAGGTAGAATAGGAATTATTGAGATAGACCTAGGGACTAAGTCGGGAAAGCAGGTAAAATAGGAATTATTGAGACAGACCTAGGGCCGAAGTTGGGAAAGCAGGTAAAATAGGAATTAATGATTCAGACCTAGGGACTAAGTTGGAAAAGCAGGCAAAATAGGAATTAATGAGACAGACCTATGGACTAAGTCGGGAATGCAGGTAAAATAAGAATTAATGAGACAGACCTAGGGACTAAGTCTGGAAAGCAGGTAAAATAGGAATTAACAAGACAGACCTAGGGACTAAGTCGTGAAAGCAGGTAAAATAGGAATTAACGAGACAGACCTAGGAACTAAATTCGGAAATCAGGCAAAATAGGAATTAATGAGACAGACCTAGGGACTAAGTCGGGAAAGCAGGCAAAATAGGAATTAATGAGATAGACCTAGGGACTAAGTCTGGAAAGCAAGCAAATAGGAATTAACAAAACAGACCTAAGGACTAAGTTGGGAAATCAGGCAAAATAGGAATTAATGAGACAGACCTAGGGACTAAGTTGGGAAAGCAGGCAAAATAGGAATTAATCAAACAGACCTAAGGACTAAGTCGGGAAAGCAGGAAAAATAGGAATTAATGAGACAGACCTAGGGACTAAGTCGGGAAAGCAGGCAAAATAGGAATTAATGAGAGGGTCCTAGGAACTACGTTGGGAAAGCAGGCAAAATAGGAATTAACAAAACAGATCTAGGGACTAAGTCGGGAAAGCAGGCAAAATAGGAATTAACGAGACAGACCTAGGGACTAAGTCAGGAAAGCAGGTAAAATAGGAATTAATGAGACAGACCTAGGGACTAAGTCAGAAAATCAGGCAAAATAGGAATTAATGAGACAGACCTAGGGACTAAGTCGGGAAAGCAGGTAAAATAGGAATTAATCAGACAGACCTAGGGACTAAGTCGGGAAAGCAGGTAAAATAAGAATTAATGAGACAGACATAGGGACTAAGTCGAGAAACCAGGTAAAATAGTATATAATGAGACAGGCCTAGGGACTAAGTCGGGAAAGCAGGTAAAATAGGAATTAATGAGACAGACCTAGGGACTAAATCAGGAAAGCAGGTAAAATAGGAATTAATGAGACAGACTTAGGGACTAAGTTGGGAAACCAAGTAAAATAGGAATTATTGAGACAGACCTAGCGACTAAGTCAGGAAAGCAGGTAAAATAGGAATTAATGGGACATATCTAGGGAATAAGTCGGGAAAGCAGGTAAAATAGGAATGAACCAGCAGACCTAGGGACTAAGTCGGGAAAGCAGGTAAAATGGGAATTAATGAGACAGACCTAGGGACTAAGTCGGGAAAGCAGGTAGAATAGGAATTATTGAGATAGACCTAGGGACTAAGTGGGTAAAGCAGGTAAAATAGGAATTATTGAGACAGACCTAGGGCCGAAGTTCGGAAAGCAGGTAAAATAGGAATTAATGATACAGACCTAGGGTCTAAGTTGGAAAAGCAGGTAAAATAGGAATTAATGAGACAGACCTATTGACTAAGTTGGGAATGCAGGTAAAATAAGAATTAATGAGACAGACCTAGGGACTAAGTCTGGAAAGCAGGTAAAATGGGAATTAACAAGACAGACCTAGGGACTAAGTCGTGAAAGCAGGTAAAATAGGAATTAATGAGACAGACCTAGGGACTAAGTTCGGAAATCAGGCAAAATAGGAATTAATGAGACAGACCTAGGGACTAAGTCGGGAAAGCAGGCAAAATAGGAATTAATGAGATAGACCTAGGGACTAAGTCGGGAAAGCAGGTCAAAGAGGAATTAGTGAGACAGACCTAGGGACTAAATCGGGAAAGCAGGTAAAATAGGACATAGTGAGACAGACCTAGGTACTAAGTCAGGAAAGCAGGTAAAATTGGACTTAGTGAGACAGACCTAGAGACTAAGTTGGGAAACCAGGTAAAATAGGAATTAGTGAGACAGACCTAATTACTAAGTCGGGAAAGCAGGTAAAATAGGAATTAGTGAGACAGACCTAGGGACTAAGTCAGGAAAGCAGGTAAAATAGGAATTAGTGAGACAGACCTAATTACTAAGTCGGGAAAGCAGGTAAAATAGGAATTAGTGAGACAGACCTAGGGAATAAGTTGGGAAAGCAGGTAAACTAGGAATTAATGAGACGCACCTAGGGACTAAGTCGGGAAAGCAGGTAAACTATGAATTAATGAGATACACCTAGGGAATAAGTCAGGAAAGCAGATAAACTATGAATTAATAAGACACACCTAGGGACTAAGTCTGGAAAGCAGGGAAACTAGGAATTAATGAGACACACCTAGGGACTAAGTCAGGAAAGCAGGTAATAGACGAATTAATGAGACAGACCTAGGGACTAAGTCGGGAAAGCAGGTAAAATAGGAATTAATGAGACAGACCTAGGGACTAAGTCAGGAAAGCAGGTAAAATAGGAATTAATGAGACAGACCTAGGGACTAAGTCGGGAAACCAGGTACAATAGTATATAATGAGACAGACCTAAGGACTAAGTCGGGAAAGCAGGTAAAATCTTAATTAATGAGACAGACCTAGGGACTAAGTCAGGAAAGCAGGTAAAATAGGAATTAATGAGACAGACTTAGGGACTAAGTTGGGAAACCAAGTAAAATAGGAATTATTGAGACAGACCTAGTGACTAAGTCAGGAAAGCAGGTAAAATAGGAATTAATGAGACATATCTAGGGAATAAGTCGGGAAAGCAGGTAAAATAGGAATTAATGAGAGAGACCTAGTGACTAAATCGGGAAAGCCGGTAAAATAGGAAGTAATGAGACAGACCTAGGGACTACGTAGGGGAAAGCAGGTAAAATAGGAATTAATAAGACAGACATATGAACTAAGTCGGAAAGATGGTAAAATAGGAATTAATGAGACAGACCTTGGGACTAAGTCGGGAAAGTAGGTAAAATAGGAATTAATGAGACAGACCTAGGGACTAAGTCAGGAAATCAGGCAAAATAGGAATTAATGAGACAGACCTAGCGACTAAGTCGGGAAAGCAGGTAAAATAGGAATTAATCAGACAGACCTAGGGACTAAGTCGGGAAAGCAGGTAAAATAGGAATTAATGAGACCGACCTAGGGACTAAGTCGGGAAAGCAGGTAAAATAGGAATTAATGAGATAGACCAAGGGACTAAGTCGGGAAAGCAGGTAAAATAGGAATTAATGAGACAGACCTAGGGACTAAGTTGGGAAACCAGGTAAAATAGGAATTAATGAGACAGACCTAGAGACTAAGTTGGAAAAGCAGGTAAAATAGGAATTAATGAGACAGACCTATGGACTAAGTCGGGAATGCAGGTAAAATAAGAATTAATGAGACAGACCTAGGGACTAAGTCTGGAAAGCAGGTAAAATAGGAATTAACAAGACAGACCTAGGGACTAAGTCGTGAAAGCAGGTAAAATAGGAATTAACGAGACAGACCTAGGAACTAAATTCGGAAATCAGGCAAAATAGGAATTAATGAGACAGACCTAGGGAGTAAGTCGGGAAAGCAGGCAAAATAGGAATTAATGAGATAGACCTAGGGACTAAGTCGGGAAAGCATGCAAATAGGAATTAACAAAACAGACCTAAGGACTAAGTTGGGAAATCAGGCAAAATAGGAATTAACGAGACAGACCTAGGGACTAAGTTGGGAAAGCAGGCAAAATAGGAATTAATCAAACAGACCTAAGGACTAAGTCGGGAAAGCAGGAAAAATAGGAATTAATGAGACAGACCTAGGGACTAAGTCGGGAAAGCAGGCAAAATAGGAATTAATGATTCAGACCTAGGGACTAAGTTGGAAAAGCAGGTAAAATAGGAATTAATGAGACAGACCTATGGACTAAGTCGGGAATGCAGGTAAAATAAGAATTAATGAGACAGACCTAGGGACTAAGTCTGGAAAGCAGGTAAAATGGGAATTAACAAGACAGACCTAGGGACTAAGTCGTGAAAGCAGGTAAAATAGGAATTAATGAGACAGACCTAGGGACTAACTTCGGAAATCAGGCAAAATAGGAATTAATGAGACAGACCTAGGGACTAAGTCAGGAAAGCAGGTAGAATAGGAATTATTGAGATAGACCTAGGGACTAAGTCGGGAAAGCAGGTAAAATAGGAATTATTGAGACAGACCTAGGGCCGAAGTTGGGAAAGCAGGTAAAATAGGAATTAATGATTCAGACCTAGGGACTAAGTTGGAAAAGCAGGTAAAATAGGAATTAATGAGACAGACCTATGGACTAAGTCGGGAATGCAGGTAAAATAAGAATTAATGAGACAGACCTAGGGACTAAGTCTGGAAAGCAGGTAAAATGGGAATTAACAAGACAGACCTAGGGACTAAGTCGTGAAAGCAGGTAAAATAGGAATTAATGAGACAGACCTAGGGACTAACTTCGGAAATCAGGCAAAATAGGAATTAATGAGACAGACCTAGGGACTAAGTCGGGAAAGCAGGCAAAATAGGAATTAATGAGATAGACCTAGGGACTAAGTCGGGAAAGGAGGCAAAATAGGAATTAACAAAACAGACCTAAGGACTAAGTTGGGAAAGCAGGCAAAATAGGAATTGACAAGACTGACCTATGGACTAAGTTGGGAAACAGGCAAAATAGGAATTAATGAAACAGACCTAAGGACTAAGTCGGGAAAGCAGGAAAAATAGGAATTAATGAGACAGACCTAGGGACTAAGTCGGGAAAGCAGGCAAAATAGGAATTAATGAGATGGTCCTAGGGACTACGTCGGGAAAGCAGGCAAAATAGGAATTAACGAAACAGACCTAGGGACTAAGTCGGGAAAGCAGGCAAAATAGGAATTAACGAGACAGACCTAGGGACTAAGTCGGGAAAGCAGGTAAAATAGGAATTAATGAGTCAGACTTAGGGACTAAGTCAGAAAATCAGGCAAAATAGGAATTAATGAGACAGACCTAGCGACTAAGTCGGGAAAGCAGGTAAAATAGGAATTAATCAGATAGACCTAGGGACTAAATCGGGAAAGCAGGTAAAATAGGAATTAATGAGACAGACCTAGGGACTAATTCGGGAAAGCAGGTAAACTAGGAATTAATGAGACACACCTAGGGACTAAGTCAGGAAAGCAGGTAAACTAAGAATTAATGAGATACACCTAGGGAATAAGTCGGGAAGGCAGGTAAACTAGGAATTAATAGGACACACCTAGGGCCTAAGTCAGGAAAGCAGGTAAACTAGGAATTAATGGGACACACCTAGGGACTAAGTCGGGAAAGCAGGTAATAGACAAATTAATGAGACAGACCTAGGGATTAAGTAGGGAAAGCAGGTAGTAAAGAAAGCAGGTAAAATAGGAATTAATGAGACAGACCTAGGGACTAAATCGGAAAAGCAGGTAAAATAGGAATTAATGAGACAGACCAAGGGACTAAGTCAGGAAAGCAGGTAAAATAGGAATTAATGAGACAGACCTAGGGACTAAGTCAGGAAAGCAGGTAAAATAGGAGTTAATGAGACAGACTTAGAGACTAAGTTGGGAAACCAAGTAAAATAGGA
The DNA here is from genome assembly GCF_019279795.1 of Protopterus annectens. Classification (NCBI taxonomy): domain Eukaryota; kingdom Metazoa; phylum Chordata; order Ceratodontiformes; family Protopteridae; genus Protopterus; species Protopterus annectens. The sequence goes on from NC_056745.1 coordinate 152,597,873, forward strand.
ATTAATGAGACAGACCTAGCGACTAAGTCAGGAAAGCAGGTAAAATAGGAATTAATGAGACATATCTAGGGACTAAGTCGGGAAAGCAGGTAAAATAGGAATTAATGAGAGAGACCTAGTTACTAAATCTGGAAAGCCGGTAAAATAGGAATTAATGAGACAGACCTAGGGACTTCATAGGGGAAAGCAGGTAAAATAAGAATTAATGACACAGAACTAGGGACTAAGTCAGGAAAGCAGGTAAAATAGTTATTAATGAGACAGACCTAGGGACTAAGTCGGGAAAGCAGGTAAAATAGGAATTAATGAGATAGACCTAGGTACTAAGTCGGGAAAGCAAGTAAAATAGGAATTAATGAGACAGACCTAGGGACTAAGTCGGGAAAGCAGGTAAAATAGGAATTAATGAGACAGACCTAGGGACTAAGTTGGAAAAGGAGGTAAAATTGGAATTAATGAGACAGACCTATGGACTAAGTCGGGAATGCAGTTAAAAAAAGAATTAATGAGACAGACCTAGGGACTAAGTTGGGAAAGCAGGTAAAATATGAATTAATGAGACAGACCCAGGGACTAAGTCGGGAAAGCAGGTAAAATAGGAATTAACGAGACAGACCTAGGGACTATGTCAGGAAAGCAGGTAAAATAGGAATTAATGAGACAGACCTAGTGACTAAGTCGGGAAAGCAGGTAAAATAGGAATTAATGAGACAGACCTAGGGACTAAGTCGGGAAAGCAGGCAAAATAGGAACTAATGAGACAGACCTAGGGACTAAGTCGGGAAAGTAGGCAAAATAGGAGATAATGAGACAGACCTAGGGACTATGTCGGGAAAGCAGGCAAAATTGGAATTAACGAGACAGACCTAGGGACTAAGTTTGGAAAGCAGGCAAAATAGGAATTAATGAGACAGACCTAGGGACTAAATCGGGAAAGCAGGCAAAATAGGAATTAATGAGATAGATCTAGGGACTAAGTCAGGAAAGCAGGCAAAATAGGAATTAACAAAACAGACCTAAGGACTAAGTTGGGAAAGCAGGCAAAATAGGAATTAATGAGACAGACCTAGGGACTAAGTCGGGAAAGCAGGCAAAATAGGAATTAATGAAACAGACCTAAGGACTAAGTCAGGAAAGCAGGAAAAATAGGAATTAATGAGACAGACCTAGGGACTAAGTTGGGAATGCAGGCAAAATAGGAATTAATGAGACAGTCCTAGGGACTAAGTCGGGAAAGGAGACGAAATAGGAATTAACGAAACAGACCTAGGGACTAAGTCGGGAAAGCAGGCAAAATAGGAATTAACGAGACAAACCTAGGGACTAAGTCAGGAAAGCAGGTAAAATAGTAATTAACTAGACAGACCTAGGGACTAAGTCGGGAAAGCAGGAAAAATAGGAATTAATGAGACAGGCCTAGGGACTAAGTCAGGAAAGCAGGTAAAATAGGACTTAGTGAGACAGACCTGGGGACTAAGTCGGGAAAGCAGGTAAAATAGGACTTAGTGACACAAACCTAGGGACTAAGTCGGTGGAGCAGGTAAAATAGGACTTAGTGAGACAGACCTAGGGACTAAGTCGGGAATGCAGGTAAAATAGGAATTAGTGAGAGAGACCTAGGGACTAAGTCGGGAAAGCAGGTAAAATAGGAATTAATGAGACAGACCTAGGGACTAAGTTGGGAAACCAGGTAAAACAGGAATTAATGAGACAGACCTAGAGACTAAGTTGGAAAAGCAGGTAAAATAGGAATTAATGAGACAGACCTAGAGACTAAGTTGGAAAAGCAGGTAAAATAGGAATTAATGAGACCGACCTAGGGACTAAGTCGGGAAAGCAGGTAAAATAGGAATTAATGAGATAGACCAAGGGACTAAGTCGGGAAAGCAGGTAAAATAGGAATTAATGAGACAGACCTAGGGACTAAGTTGGGAAACCAGGTAAAATAGGAATTAATGAGACAGACCTAGAGACTAAGTTGGAAAAGCAGGTAAAATAGGAATTAATGAGACAGACCTATGGGCTAAGTCGGGAATGCAGGTAAAATAAGAATTAATGAGACAGACCTAGGGACTAAGTCTGGAAAGCAGGTAAAATAGGAATTAACAAGACAGACCTAGGGACTAAGTCGTGAAAGCAGGTAAAATAGGAATTAACGAGACAGACCTAGGAACTAAATTCGGAAATCAGGCAAAATAGGAATTAATGAGACAGACCTAGGGACTAAGTCGGGAAAGCAGGCAAAATAGGAATTAATGAGATAGACCTAGGGACTAAGTCGGGAAAGCATGCAAATAGGAATTAACAAAACAGACCTAAGGACTAAGTTGGGAAATCAGGCAAAATAGGAATTAACGAGACAGACCTAGGGACTAAGTTGGGAAAGCAGGCAAAATAGGAATTAATCAAACAGACCTAAGGACTAAGTCGGGAAAGCAGGAAAAATAGGAATTAATGAGACAGACCTAGGGACTAAGTCGGGAAAGCAGGCAAAATAGGAATTAATGAGAGGGTCTTAGGAACTACGTTGGGAAAGCAGGCAAAATAGGAATTAACAAAACAGATCTAGGGACTAAGTCGGGAAAGCAGGCAAAATAGGAATTAACGAGACAGACCTAGGGACTAAGTCAGGAAAGCAGGTAAAATAGGAATTAATGAGACAGACCTAGGGACTAAGTCGGGAAAGCAGGTAAAATAGGAATTAATCAGACAGACCTAGGGACTAAGTCGGGAAAGCAGGTAAAATCGGAAATTAATGAGACAAACCTAGGGACTAAGTCGGGAAAATAGGTAAAATAGGAATTAATGAGATAGACCTAGGGACTAAGTCAGGAAAGCAGGTAAAATAGGAATTAATGAGACAGACCTAGGGACTAAGTCGGGAAAGCAGGTAAACTGGGAATTAATGAGACACACCTAGGGACTAAGTCGGGAAAGCAGGTAAACTAAGCATTAATGAGATACACCTAGGGAATAAGTCGGGAAAGCAGGTAAATTAGGAATTAATAAGACACACCTAGGGACTAAGTCGGGAAAGCAGGTAAACTAGGAATTAATGAGACACACCTAGGGACTAAGTCGGGAAAGCAGGTAATAGACGAATTAATGAGACAGACCTAGGGATTAAGTAGGGAAAGCAGGTAGTAAAGAAAGCAGGTAAAATAGGAATTAATGAGACAGACCTAGGGACTAAGTCGGGAAAGCAGGTAAAATAGGAATTAATGAGACAGACCTAGGGACTAAGTCGAGAAACCAGGTAAAATAGTATATAATGAGACAGGCCTAGGGACTAAGTCGGGAAAGCAGGTAAAATAGGAATTAATGAGACAGACCTAGGGACTAAATCAGGAAAGCAGGTAAAATAGGAATTGATGAGACAGACTTAGGGACTAAGTTGGGAAACCAAGTAAAACAGGAATTATTGAGACAGACCTAGCGACTAAGTCAGGAAAGCAGGTAAAATAGGAATTAATGGGACATATCTAGGAAATAAGTCGGGAAAGCAGGTAAAATAGGAATGAACCAGACAGACCTAGGGACTAAGTCGGGAAAGCAGGTAAAATGGGAATTAATGAGACAGACCTAGGGACTAAGTCGGGAAAGCAGGTAGAATAGGAATTATTGAGATAGACCTAGGGACTAAGTCGGGAAAGCAGGTAAAATAGGAATTATTGAGACAGACCTAGGGCCGAAGTTGGGAAAGCAGGTAAAATAGGAATTAATGATACAGACCTAGGGTCTAAGTTGGAAAAGCAGGTAAAATAGGAATTAATGAGACAGACCTATGGACTAAGTCGGGAATGCAGGTAAAATAAGAATTAATGAGACAGACCTAGGGACTAAGTCTGGAAAGCAGGTAAAATGGGAATTAACAAGACAGACCTAGGGACTAAGTCGTGAAAGCAGGTAAAATAGGAATTAATGAGACAGACCTAGGGACTAACTTCGGAAATCAGGCAAAATAGGAATTAATGAGACAGACCTAGGGACTAAGTCGGGAAAGCAGGCAAAATAGGAATTAATGAGATAGACCTAGGCACTAAGTCGGGAAAGGAGGCAAAATAGGAATTAACAAAACAGACCTAAGGACTAAGTTGGGAAAGCAGGCAAAATAGGAATTGACAAGACTGACCTATGGACTAAGTTGGGAAAGCAGGCAAAATAGGAATTAATGAAACAGACCTAAGGACTAAGTCGGGAAAGCAGGAAAAATAGGAATTAATGAGACAGACCTAGGGACTAAGTCGGGAAAGCAGGCAAAATAGGAATTAATGAGATGGTCCTAGGGACTACGTCGGGAAAGCAGGCAAAATAGGAATTAACGAAACAGACCTAGGGACTAAGTCGGGAAAGCAGGCAAAATAGGAATTAACGAGACAGACCTAGGGACTAAGTCGGGAAAGCAGGTAAAATAGGAATTAATGAGTCAGACTTAGGGACTAAGTCAGAAAATCAGGCAAAATAGGAATTAATGAGACAGACCTAGCGACTAAGTCGGGAAAGCAGGTAAAATAGGAATTAATCAGATAGACCTAGGGACTAAATCGGGAAAGCAGGTAAAATAGGAATTAATGAGACAGACCTAGGGACTAATTCTGGAAAGCAGGTAAACTAGGAATTAATGAGACACACCTAGGGACTAAGTCAGGAAAGCAGGTAAACTAAGAATTAATGAGATACACCTAGGGAATAAGTCGGGAAGGCAGGTAAACTAGGAATTAATAGGACACACCTAGGGCCTAAGTCAGGAAAGCAGGTAAACTAGGAATTAATGGGACACACCTAGGGACTAAGTCGGGAAAGCAGGTAATAGACGAATTAATGAGACAGACCTAGGGATTAAGTAGGGAAAGCAGGTAGTAAAGAAAGCAGGTAAAATAGGAATTAATGAGACAGACCTAGGGACTAAATCGGAAAAGCAGGTAAAATAGGAATTAATAAGACAGACCAAGGGACTAAGTCAGGAAAGCAGGTAAAATAGGAATTAATGAGACAGACCTAGGGACTAAGTCAGGAAAGCAGGTAAAATAGGAATTAATGAGACAGACTTAGAGACTAAGTTGGGAAACCAAGTAAAATAGGAATTAATGAGACAGACCTAGCGACTAAGTCAGGAAAGCAGGTAAAATAGGAATTAATGAGACATATCTAGGGACTAAGTCGGGAAAGCAGGTAAAATAGGAATTAATGAGAGAGACCTAGTTACTAAATCGGGAAAGCCGGTAAAATAGGAATTAATGAGACAGACCTAGGGACTTCATAGGGGAAAGCAGGTAAAATAAGAATTAATGACACAGAACTAGGGACTAAGTCGGGAAAGCAGGTAAAATAGTTATTAATGAGACAGACCAAGGGACTAAGTCGGGAAAGCAGGTAAAATAGGAATTAATGAGATAGACCTAGGGACTAAGTCGGGAAAGCAAGTAAAATAGGAATTAATGAGACAGACCTAGGGACTAAGTCGGGAAAGCAGGTAAAATAGGAATTAATGAGACAGACCTAGGGACTAAGTTGGAAAAGGAGGTAAAATTGGAATTAATGAGACAGACCTATGGACTAAGTCGGGAATGCAGTTAAAAAAAGAATTAATGAGACAGACCTAGGGACTAAGTTGGGAAAGCAGGTAAAATATGAATTAATGAGACAGACCCAGGGACTAAGTCGGGAAAGCAGGTAAAATAGGAATTAACGAGACAGACCTAGGGACTATGTCGGGAAAGCAGGTAAAATAGGAATTAATGAGACAGACCTAGTGACTAAGTCGGGAAAGCAGGTAAAATAGGAATTAATGAGACAGACCTAGGGACTAAGTCGGGAAAGCAGGCAAAATAGGAACTAATGAGACAGACCTAGGGACTAAGTCGGGAAAGTAGGCAAAATAGGAGATAATGAGACAGACCTAGGGACTATGTCGGGAAAGCAGGCAAAATAGGAATTAACGAGACAGACCTAGGGACTAAGTTTGGAAAGCAGGCAAAATAGGAATTAATGAGACAGACCTAGGGACTAAATCGGGAAAGCAGGCAAAATAGGAATTAATGAGATAGATCTAGGGACTAAGTCAGGAAAGCAGGCAAAATAGGAATTAACAAAACAGACCTAAGGACTAAGTTGGGAAAGCAGGCAAAATAGGAATTAATGAGACAGACCTAGGGACTAAGTCGGGAAAGCAGGCAAAATAGGAATTAATGAAACAGACCTAAGGACTAAGTCGGGAAAGCAGGAAAAATAGGAATTAATGAGACAGACCTAGGGACTAAGTTGGGAATGCAGGCAAAGTAGGAATTAATGAGACAGTCCTAGGGACTAAGTCGGGAAAGCAGACGAAATAGGAATTAACGAAACAGACCTAGGGACTAAGTCGGGAAAGCAGGCAAAATAGGAATTAACGAGACAAACCTAGGGACTAAGTCAGGAAAGCAGGTAAAATAGTAATTAACTAGACAGACCTAGGGACTAAGTCGGGAAAGCAGGAAAAATAGGAATTAATGAGACAGGCCTAGGGACTAAGTCGGGAAAGCAGGTAAAATAGGACTTAGTGAGACAGACCTGGGGACTAAGTCGGGAAAGCAGGTAAAATAGGACTTATTGACACAAACCTAGGGACTAAGTCGGTGGAGCAGGTAAAACAGGACTTAGTGAGACAGACCTAGGGACTAAGTCGGGAATGCAGGTAAAATAGGAATTAGTGAGAGAGACCTAGGGACTAAGTCGGTAAAGCAGGTAAACTAGGAATTAATGAGACAGACCTACGGACTAAGTCGGGAAAGCAGGTGAACTAGGAATTAATGAGACAGACCTAGGGACTAAGTCGGGGAAGCAGGTGAACTAGGAATTAATGAGACACACCTAGGGACTAAGTCGGGAAAGCAGGTAATATATGAATTAATGAGACAGACCTAGGGATTAAGTAGGGAAAGCAGGTAAAATAGGAATTAATGAGACAGACCTAGGGGCTAAGTCCGGAAAGCAGGAAAAATAGGAATTAATGAGACAGACCTTGGGACTAAGTCAGGAAAGCAGGTAAAATAGGACTTAGTGAGACAGACCTAGGGACTAAGTCGGGAAAGCAGGTAAAATAGGACTTAGTGAGACAAACCTAGGGACCAAGTCGGGGAAGCAGGTAAAATAGGACTTAGTGAGACAGACCTAGGGACTAAGTCGGGAAAGCAGGTAAAATAGGAATTAGTGAGAGAGACCTAGGCACTAAATCGGGAAAGCAGGTAAACTAGGAATTAATGAGACAGACCTAGGGACTACGTCGGGAAAGCAGGTGAACTAGGAATTAATGAGACAGACCTAGGGACTAAGTTGGGAAAGCAGGTGAACTAGGAATTAATGAGACACACCTAGGGACTAAGTCGGGAAAGCAGGTAATATATGAATTAATGAGACAGACCTAGGGATTAAGTAGGGAAAGCAGGTAGTAGGGAAAGCAGGTAAAATAGGAATTAATGAGACAGACCTAGGGACTAAGTCCGGAAAGCAGGAAAAATAGGAATTAATGAGACAGACCTAGGGACCAAGTCGGGAAAGCAGGTTTAATAGGACTTAGTGAGACAAACCTAGGGACTAAGTCGGGAAAGCAGGTAAAATAGGACTTAGTGAGACAGACCTAGGGACAAAGTCAGGAAAGCAGGTAAAATAGGACTTAGTGAGACAGACCTAGGGACTAAGCCGGGAAAGCAGGTAAACTAGGAATTAATGAGACAGACCTAGGGACTAAGTCGGGAAAGCAAGTGGACTAGGAATTAATGAGACACACCTAGGGACTAAGTCGGGAAAGCAGGTAATATATGAATTAATGAGACAGACCTAGGGACTAAGTCGGGAAAGCAGGTAATATATGAATTAATGAGACAGACCTAGGGATTAAGTAGGGAAAGCATGTAGTAGGGAAAGCAGGTAAAATAGGAATTAATGAGTCAGACCTAGGGACTAAGTCGGGAAAGCAGGTAAAATAGGAATTAATGAGACAGACCTAGGGCCTAATTTGGGAAAGCAGGTAAAATAGGAATTAATGAGACATACCTAGGGACTAAGTTGGGAAAGCAGGTAAAATAGGAATTAATGAGAGAGACCTGGGGACTAAGTCAGGAAAGCTGGTAAAATAGGAATTAATGAGACAGACCTAGGGACTACGTAGGGAAAGCAGGTAAAATCGGAATTAATGAGACAGACCTAGAGACTATGTCAGGAAAGCAGGTAAAATAGGAATTAATGAGACAGACCTATGGACTAAGTCAGGAAAGCAGGTAAAATAGGAATTAATGAGACAGACCTAGGGACTAAGTCAGGAAAGCAGGTAAAATTAGTGAGACAGACCTAGGGACTAAGTCGGGAAAGCAGGTAAAATAAGAATTAATGAAACAGACCTAGCGACTAAGTTGGGAAAGCAGGTAAAATAGGAATTTATGAGACAGACCTAGGGACTAAGTCAGGAAAGCAGGTAAAATAGGAATTAATGAGACAGACCTATGGACTAAGTCAGGAAAGCAGGTAAAATAGGAATTAATGAGACAGACCTAGGGACTAAGTCAGGAAAGCAGGTAAAATTAGTGAGACAGACCTAGGGACTAAGTCGGGAAAGCAGGTAAAATAAGAATTAATGAGACAGACCTAGCGACTAAGTTGGGAAAGCAGGTAAAATAGGAATTTATGAGACAGACCTAGGGACTAAGTCAGGAAAGCAGGTAAAATAGGAATTAATGAGACAGACCTAGGGACTAAGTCAGGAAAGCAGGAGTAAGAAGAGTTAAATAAGAAAGGAAAAAAAAGGGGACGTCTTAAACATAGCGACTGTGGTGATGCCTTGTTTCTGCTGGTAGTTTGTTGTTGATAGCAGGGCCTGTTTGTTTGAAAACTCGTTCATGAATGACTGTTTTAAATGGGGGTTGGTTGACTATGAATTCCTTAAGGAGTAAGACTATTCCTGATTTGGACTTTTATTTTCAGAGGGTGGCAGTAGCCATAATTTAGAATATTATATAGTAAGGTCCATAGAAGTTAATTGAACCTTTCAGCACCAGGCAGCAGACAATTTAGATCATTTACATTGTTGCAGTGGTGCACATGGCTGTAAGCAAAGTAAGGCAGATCTGGCAACTTTATTCTCGGTGACTTGAGGTCTTTGTGTGTAATAAGTAGAGATTAAAGTGAGTACATGAAAACAGTATTCTAGTTTAGGAAGAAGGCCATTTTTGGCCAATTCTTTTTGGGCAGTAGGAGATAATAGATGTGATGTCCTATAGTGGAGTTTTATTTGTGAGAGGACTATATTAATTACATTATTAGCATGAGTTACAAAGCTTAATGTAGAGTGAGGGTTAGGCCTAACTATAAGTACTGAGTTCAAAAAGGAATAATATGGTTCCTGTTGTCTGAAATAGTAAGGACAGGACATTGAGAGGCTCTGTGAGAGGAGGGAAAACGTATAACACTTGTTTTTTTATGGTTAATATGGAGGTTATTTTGCTGTGATCTCTGACAAAGATTAGAAAAGGATTGCTGGAGCTGAGATTGCAGGACTGTGGAGCATCTGTTTGTCTAGAGTAATAAAATATAATCTGCATGGAGGATAAGGTTTAGTTTGGGTAAGTCATCAGCAATATCATCAAAGAAGACAGAAAACAGTAACTGAACTAGAATAAGCATCCTGTAAATTGTTTGATGGGGCATATGGCAGGTAGTGATACAAATGCTGTCATTTTCCTTCTGCAGCAGGATGCTCAACAGTGGAAGTAAAGGAAACGCTGGTTCTCCCATGCAGAAAATGAGATCTTCCTGCAGGATATCTGTCCAACAGTCAGGAGATGATCAACCATGATACATCTGACTGTCCCTTTCATGACCATATGTGGTGGGATGTTGTGAATGGCATTGATGTTGCTGGTGTCCAGGAAAGGAAATACAAACAAGTAAGACACCAAGCCAGTTACAGGATCGGTGCTACTAAAGCGGATGAGGCATGCATTGCACAACAGCTGAGGGCAACAGGAAATGACCTGTTGACCGAACCCCCTTTAACACAGATGGAGGAGTTCTGCACCCCTCTGCACAAGGGTTCTGACACACCCAGATACCACAGAAGAGTCCAGTATATAGGTGCTGACCTTGCATAGCCACCCAAAGTATCCACTGGAGATGCCACAGCTGGTATGTCTTTACAGCACTAAGGACCTTTATATTGGATCAATGTGTGGTTTAGTACAGAGTATAAGCATTATCACAACTTTTCACAGGAACATCAGGGCTTCATAGGATCATAGGTTCATAGATGTTTACTAGGCTAATGGTCACATTGGGCCTTTTTAAGCCTAGCAATGAATCCCAAATCTCTGGCAAGATCTGATACCCTTGATAAGTGTAAGCATCGGCCTGGGAGATGAACTATTTACAGGTTACCTGTGTCCATTAGAGACATAGGTGCCAAATCAGGGATGAATTTCTGGTTTCCCATTCAAGTGTCCAAGTTACACTTGAATTGTGTTAGGGCGGAACTCTGCTTCACATGGATGGTGAGCCTGTTTCATAGACGGGGTAATCTCTGGGATACATGCTTATCTCTACAACAGGTCTTGTTTATATCACAGGCAAGGTTTAAGTCTTTAGAACGGGTAATTCTGGTGCTGTTTGTTTTTTGTTTATGCAGGAGGTCCATCAGATTGGGGTCTGACAATGCCCTGTATGCCAGGCATAGATCTCCCCCCTCAAAAGCCTGTAGGAGACAGAATACAGGGATTTGGCCTTGAGTTGGTCTGCATATATATTTTACTTACACCCTGTATTCTTTTAGTGAGGACCCTCTGTGGACATTCCAACTGTTGGATATGAATGCTTATGTACATACCAAAGGGAGCATTGTACTCAATGATAGGTCTGATGATTGCCAAATACAGTGGAACAATGACTTCCTTGGACTTAGATGCCATATTTTTGTTTATAAGTTGCACAACATAGCATGATTTCCTCACCACTATTGACATGTGATGGTGAAAGGCTAGATTACTATCTATGTGTGTCCCTAAGTCCCTGACTACTGGGTCAGCTCTAAGGGGTGTGTTGTCAATATGATAATTACCAGGGATGGATGACTTCCCAAAGGATACTATTATGCATTTCCTGGCATTTAGTTTTAGCCCATGGCTCTGACACCAGTTGTTTGTCTGTGTCAGCCCCTCCTGGAGAACATTTGTGTCAGTGTGGGATTCAATGACAGCTCCTAATTTGCAGTCATCTGCAATTGTCAGCCAGAGACTATTGACATTGGCATTGACTTCTGAGAAGTAAATGCCAAAAAGGAGCGGTACAAGGACTGATCCCAGAGGGATTCCACTTGTGACTGGCCTCTTTGTAGAGGTGGACTTCCCGATTCTAACTTCCTGGGTCCTGTCTGTCAGCCAGTTGGTTATCTACCTTGTGACACATGGGTTTGTATCTAACCTCTTGAATTTGTCAACAATGCCCGAGTGAGGTATTGTGTCAAATGCCTTGGCCAGGTCAAGGTAGGCAGTGTGAATGATTTTGGCCTCATCTATTGCTTTGGTGAACTTCTCAAAGAAGTCCACCAGGTTGAGTATGCACGATCTGCCCTTGATGAAACCAAACTAGAATGGGTCCAGTGTCTGGAGGTTTACTATATTTCTATTGATCATGTCTATGATAATTCTTGGAGGGGGAGAGAAGGGTAAAGTTGGAGATGAATTTATCATCCAGGAGGTTTGCTACTTCTGCTGGCTCAGTATAGGTAGGTCCATTTACAATGAGCTCTGCACACAATTGTTTATTGCCTTTGAGGTTGCGGACATAGCTAAAGAATGCTTTATGGTTGTCCTTGGTCTGGGAGGCCAAACGTACCTCAAATTTGGTTTTGGTAGACTTTATTTGTCCTGTGAGTTGTTTGTTTACTTTTATGAGAGTGCTTTTATCCTGCTGGGTGTTGCACCTACTAATTTTTGCCATGATTTCCTTCCTCCTGTTATACAGCCTATTGATTTTGTGATTCCACCAGGGGGGCTTGTGTTTTGAGTTAGTTCTCACCTCTCCCTGGTGGGTACAGCTGCCGCTATGCAGCTATTAACATGCTTGTACAGGGTTTCTGTGAACAGTTCTACATAGGCAGCAGTGTTTTCAGAATCAGAGTCCACACGCACAAGATATGTTACCTAGTATTCTGTCTAACCAGTATATATGTAGTCATTCATTCACAAGGATTTGGATATTTGTGATTGTCTTACGTAGTGTGGTTACTTTTTTTGATGTCTTAATTAGAGGCATTTCCTCAGCCTCCTCCACTGCAGACAAGCTGTGGACATGTCAGGTTCAGATATTGACTGCAGTCATAGCCTGACATGGCCGAAGGTCATAATGCCAGTTTTGTACATGGGCAATGTGGCATCCACATCTTCACCTAAGTTAACAGACATAGCTTTGGTTCCTGTGGAATCCACCACAGACAAAATAGGACACACAAATACAGAAAGTTGCAGCTGGAGCTACCCAGGAAAGGATGCTTTCCTTTGGGACACACCCCACCCCCTTCATTGTTGCAGGCTCCAATGATAACATGGAAGACAGGGGTGGACTTATGGCAGTGGTTGAGAATGCCATGGGTACTATCCAAGCTATCCTAGCTGACTCAATAGCCACAACCCAGCATATTTGTAGGGAAATAATGCAAGGACTGACTGACCACAATACAGTCCTTGTTGTAATGATAGGTGATTTATTAGGTGTCCATGATGACATTTGGGAATGTATGGGCCACACATAACATCATGGAAATTTGGCCTAGGAACTTCACATGAACAAGAAGTTTGCAAGAAGCAGGTGCCCCTGTACACACAGGCATCATTGAAGATGTACATCCTGTTACTGGCTTACATTCAACTCTGGTGGTGATGGCTGCTATGGAAAGGGGTGGCCATGGTCAGACACACATAGTGCCATCACTTTCACTCTGCCATCCGATGTGTAGGCAAGTAAAATTTGGTGTGGATGTCCATAAGCTCAGTTGTATTTGAGCCAAGCTGATTAATGGCAGGGACTACCTCTCATGTTCATGGAGTAGTCTTTTCTCTTGGCATGTTCTGGATAGTAACTATGAGACCCTTTTAATGGATGGGGCATGTATGATCTGCATCCCCATCTCTTGTGGGTAGGCTGGACATCTCTTTAAGATCTTGCCAAAGTTCTGCTCCATCTGCATAGGCTATTTCCCAACACACACACACACACACACACACACACACACACACACACACACACACACACACACACACACACGCATGCACACACACGCACAAGCACGCATGCGCACACATGCACACGCACACACATGCACACACACACACACACACACACACACACACACACACACACACACACACACACACACACACACACACACACACACACACACACACACACACACACACACACACACACACACACACACACACACACACACACACACACAAAACAATGGCGTCAATGCCCTTCACTTCGTAGTGTACCCCAGCCTCCACATCTATGCCCACAGATCTGACACCCATATCAACACACACAATTAGCAGTGATGACATTTGCCACAGCATCCTTCCCTTCCTGTGCACATGATGATAACTGAGGCCTGCACTCTGTACTCTGTAGCCTATATTTAATGCACACAGTGGCTGGTCTGTGTGATGGCCTGAGTGAAGGTTTGCATGTGTCACTTTGTACTTCACTGCATAACTCTATAATCTGGCTAATTGCTATGTACCAGCTGCTGCTGTTTAGCCAGTGCTGCTGCATCACTGCCTGCTTATGTCTGGCATAGTCCTTTCCCTGAAGCTGACCCTACAACAGGCTCCTCCTCTACTGATAAGTATGGGACATCCTCCTCCTGAATGTCCTCTGCTGACAAGTATGGGACATCCTCCTCCTGAATGTTCTCTACTGACAAGTATGGGGCATCTTCCTCCTGAATGTCCTCTACTGACAAGTATGGAGCATCGTCCTCCTGAATATGTTTGCCATGGTGTGACTATTTGCGTATTATGAAGTTGTGTAACATATATGGGACATCTTCTTCCTGAATGTGTTATACTGCAGGGCACCCCCAGATATATCTAGATATTGAAGGCAGGTCTTCAGGAGGCCAAACACATGTTCCACGATGACCTAAGCTAGTGATGGGTATCATCTTAGATATTTTCTACTATGGTCTTGAGATTTGTTTTATGAGTCATTAACCATGGCTCCAGGGTGTATCTGGCATCACCAATAAGATACACCTACAGAAATCACCCTACAAAAACTGCTGATATAAGCTGCATTTGTGCCACATGTGTGGGACATGAGTACTGACTGGGTAACCTGCAAGCACACTGTATAATATATTCTGTGGATTACAGATCACCTGGCAGCTGATGGAATAATACCCATTATGTTATACAGGTAGGGCCTTTATTGCAATGTGGGTACACTCTATGGCCTCCGGTACCTCAGGGAAAAAAGGCATTGTCACAAAAAGCCCACATGATGCTGCCTACTCTCTCCTTTGTGGTATGTGGAAGCCATATATGCTTTCCCAAATGCTGCAGGATGGTATTGAGGAACCGGTTGAGATTGGAGATTTTTGGTGAAGATACCTGATATGCATCCCCCTATATCCACCCTCAGTTGGTGAAAAGCTCTCTGTAGCTAGTATTTGCAAAACCACGCATACCTGGTACCCACTGGGATAGGTACTCTATGCATCCTACAGGCCTGCCTGTGAGATCAACACATCCTGCTGGTGGCTCGATCTGCATGGTGGTGGACTAACAGTTCAATGTCATTGAAGGTATAAAATGTTAGGCACTGACGAATAACATGGTACCACAGAGGGTAATGAGGTACAGCACTGTGCACACACACACCCACACACACACACACACACACACACACACACACACACACACACACACACACACACACACACACACACACACACACACACACACATACACATTTATGCTTGTGAAATGCCCAGCCATATTGTTTATTCTCATTTGCATTGGCATCCATTTTAATAACGCTGCTCATTACTCTCTCCATATACTGTCATTAGTGTACCATGCAGGCTGTGTCAGTTTTCAGGCATCCCTACTGTCAGTGTGTATGTGAACTGCCCATGTCCTGCATGTGGCTACTGAAGCAGTATTCATTTAGTACATCTACAATTACTTGGGCTGTGCTCTCAAATTGCCTACTGTACAACTTTACTTTGCATGTGTATGTAATGTTTCTATAAACTGTTTTACTGAATCTTATGATAAGATTGGAATAACTGGTAGGTTCGAGCAACTCTCACCATTTTGGAGGTTTACTGGCTAATCTGGTGAAAGCATAGTATCTGTTACATTAAGTACTTAGAGATACATCAGACCTCATCATTTATTTTACAATACCACACAGATTGCCTTAATATTAAAATTATAAAAACATTGGAGTAGTATTCAAAAAAATGTTTTTAATATTTGAAGCTAAGTTTGCCATTGGAAAAGTAACTTAAATTACCCATACTGAGAACGGCTTAGCTTTACTTGCTAATATTTTCTCCAAAAATCTGCATGACTTGCAAGCAATCAATAAAAAAATCTGTAGACTTTACTAATGATCCTGAAAACAGAAGAACTGATTTCCAGTAGAGGAACATTCAGATCTATTACAATGTACGCAAGTTATTCAAACTGCAAAAATCAGAGCAGTTCTTTTCCTTGGCTTATAAACTTACAATAAAGTACATACCTCTGATTTGTGTAGAGATATTTAAGTTCTGAGAGTACTTGCATATTTATCTGGTGACACTGTGAAGGCCACTCCTAACAGCCTTGTTCTCAAGTCAAACTATCATTTGCATTGACAGCAACATTACACTGCAAGATTTGACACCCTTTGTTAAGGGACTTAAAGCAGCTGATAAGGAGTGACTGGTGGCAGTGATAACTACCTTATGGTCTGGGCAGAAGGGGACATAGCTAGTAAACCTGTGCCAGCCTTTCGCAGGTGTGTGTGTGTGTGTGTGTGTGTGTGTGTGTTTGTGTGTGTGTGTGTGTGTGTCTGTGTGTGTGTGTGTGTCAGTTACTTGGGCAGGGACACGGAGCACTGGTTGGACAGAGAGGGTGGTGGAGGTATTGGCTTGACCACTCAGCTGAGATCTCAACTCTATAGCTGTGCCAGTGGGGAGTCTTATTGGGGATCTGGAGAAAGAGGGAGAAACCAGCCCTGGACTGGAGAAATTGCACCTGATGTAGAAAGCTGCATCTGGAAATACCATGTCTGCACCTGTCATCCTCCCAGTGTACATCCCCCCACTAGTGCCAGATGTGAGGATTGAGGCTCCTTGATTACTGGTACAGTGATGGGTCATCACACCCTCATTGAAAGCAGCCAGTCAAAAACTGTATTTTATTGAAAACTTAAATGACTGAACCCCCCCCCCAAAAAAAAAAAAAAACAGAAAGCAAAATGTCAGTACTGAGAGTAAGTCCATCTCCCAGTACTTATATATACTAACTCCAAGATCTTGTGAACATGAGAAAGTGAAAACAATAGCAGTTAAAACACCTACCCTATCATTGCCGGACCTCCATAAAAGTTATTAGTCAAATACCATGTTAAAATTAGAGTCAGTATCCATATTAAACTGTTTGATGAACCAAGACTTAAAATGGTACCTTTTAAAAATCTAACACTTGATAAACAGGGCTCAGTGAAACAGTATCCAATGAGTACATCTACAATTAATTGGGCTGTTCTTTCAACTTGCTTACTGTGTAACTGAACTTTGCATGGTATGTAATGTTTGTATAAACTGTTTTACTGCTGTATAGTTATTTTGTGGTTGTGCTGTGTCTGACACCCCTGCAGCCAGACAGTATTCAAGAAGCCTCAGTCTTCACCACTAACAACAGTGGGGAATGTACACACTGGCAGGATGACAAGTACACACACAGTAAAGTGCAATTTCCCTTAAGAGCACACAGAGATCACAGTCAGTCTGGGGCTGGTTTCTCCCTCTTTCTCCAGATCCCCAATAAGACTCCCCACTGGCACAGCTATAGGGTTGAGATCTCAGCCAAAACCTCCAGCACCCTCTCTGTCCAATCAGTGCTTTGTGTCCCTGCCCAAGTAGCTGACAAACACGCACACACACACACACACACACACACACACACACACACACACACACACACACACACACACACACACACTTTGAGATTTGATTGATATACAGACACAGACACACACCTGGGAAAGGCTGGCACAGGTTTGTTAGCTATGCCCCCTTCTGCCAGACTATAAGGTAGTCTGACTGCCAGCAGCCAAGTCTTTCTCAGCTAAGTAAGGCCCTTAACAAAGGGTGTCCAATCCTACTGTGTAATGTTACTACTATCTAAATGGTAGTCTGGCCAAGAGCAAGGCTATTTAGGAGTGGCTTGTGCTGTGTCTTCATTTGGATATGCAAGTACTCCAAGAGCTTAAATATGTCTCACAAATATCAGCCACAAAGATAGGTTAAATATATTTAATAATAAATAATAAAAGAACAAGACAATACTAAATATGTATCCACAGTGACTTCAGAGTTCAAAATCACAGGAAATATTTAAAACATTTTAGGACAGTCTTAAATAAATAAATAAAATATCTAAGCTGTACTTTACTATATTCCTATCTGAATCTAAAAGAGTTACTATGCCCTAAAAACTTACTTATGGAATAACACACAGGCAGAAGTGCAGAAGGTGATGATGAGTGTATGTTTCCAGGTCAAAGACAAAATACAAAATGCACAGTCTCTCTCAGAGAGAGTTCTTAAATTAATATCAAATATTACTGCTGGGTTAGCTTGGATTACATCACTTTTTGTCACCTGACTTCATTTCCCAAGCTAAACCTCCATTGTAGCATTTGACATCTCCTTCTGAAAATACATAGGCATAGGCTTCTACTCAGAGTTGTGCAGCTGTTGGAAGTCATAAAGCAATAAAATAGTTCCACATTTCAAACCTCGTAATTACTTCTTTTCCAAGACAATACAAAAACTTCTAGCTGTAGAAATTGTGTCTGCTACTGAACTGAAATTGAGAGATACCTTTTATAGCACAATCGTAAAACAATTCAATTTCAACTTATTTTCTTGATGTTTTGCAAGTTAGCCCTTTATGTTCTAGTTTCTACTGTTAAAACATATAAATTTACACAATTACAATAGTTTATATACATTTCTAGTCTAAGCCAGCAGGGCTTGCTGTGGTTACATTTAGCTCAGTACTTTACACCTTTACACACACTTCTGTATGACTCATATCAATATCAGTATTCACAAATGACATAGAATTATTTACAAAATTCCAGATAGCTGGGCTGCCAGTATTTCCTTTTGTGACACTCTTTCTTTCTTTCTTTCTTTCTTATGATGTATACTTATTTTGTTCAACTTATTTATGTTTTTCTGTTTTCCATAATTGGCCTTAGTTATTTTACATCTTTTTATTGTAGGCAGCATGTACTGTACATATTATTTTGTACAGACTTTGGGTCAAGAATTAGATGAAATTGGTCATGACATGACACAAAATCTCACTAAAGTTAAATAAATAAATACTACACTACATGCTGATGAAAGAACAATAAATACTACACAACATGCCGATGACAGAACAATAAATACTACACAACATGCTGATGAAAGAACAATAAATACTACACAACATGCTTATGAAAGGACAATAAATACTACACAACATGCTGATGATAAAACAATAAATACTATCCAACATGCTGATAATAGAATAATAAATACTACACAACATGTTGTTGATATAACACAATCTGTATTTGGGCATTGTTTAGCATTAAACATACTTTGACTTTCTCCTACATAAAATAGCCATTAGCTGCAGGACCAGATCCAGCACTAGGTGTACTAGGGCTTGGTGCTGGCTCGTGGTGGTAGGGGGGGTGGCAGCCACAATATTAATTTATAAAAAGAAAAGCTTTCAGCATCTCTGTGCATTGATTTCCCTGAGCTTCCTGTTTCTTGAATTTTTTTTTTCTGCTTAGAGAGAGCACACGAGCATGCACGCAGTCACAAAGAGTGACAGCGAATGTGCGTGCAGTCACAAAGGGTGACAGCGAGTGTGTGTACAGTCACAAAGAGTGACAGAGAGTGTGCGTGCAGTCACAAAGGGTGACGGCGAGTGTGTGTGCAGTCACAAAGAGTGACAGTGAGTGTGCGTGCAGTCACAAAGAGTGACAGTGAGTGTGCATGCAGTCACAAAGGGTGAATTAGAACAAGTGTGAGATTTAGTTTCACAGCTGGGCGGGCATACTGAATTATTTTCTTTTCAGGTACAAGTTACTTGCACTTTATAGCATTCTGACAGTGGTTCTAGAAATGCTACTCATCAGGTGTGTGTGTGTGTGTGTGTGTGTGTGTGTGTGTGTGTAAAATGCTTTAATTAGGGAGGGCATTTTAGTTAAGTGACTTGCTCAGGCTCAAACCCTGTACCTTGACTACAGGAAGCAAGACTCCTTAAGCTTCTGCACCAGCTTCCAGACCTCCATTAGTTTTTTTCTTTAGATAAATCACTGAGGATTATAGTCACTCAATGTCAATCATTGGAGTTTCACAGTTCTTCTATAATATAGCTTACATGTTGATGCAAAACCAGTTATGATAACTTACATAACGTATGTAGCAGGTTGCTTGATCATGTTGTGGATGGTATAGTGTCTTAGGAGATAACAAATGGAGGAACGTAGTTTTGGGGTATTAGGTAGGTGCATTTGTGATATGGTAACTATTTTTTTTTTCACTTTTTTGATCGTTTTGTTCTCTGTAAACTACACTACACTACATAAGATAATCAGGTAACACAACCAAATCTGAGATTGTCTTATGCAAAAGGAAAAAAATGCATCTGTGGCAGTTTCTGAATTCATCAGTCTTTTCTATGTAATAAAATTTAGATGTTCAATCTCTTGAACTGCAGAGTAGGAATTGCAGATTCATTAAGTTTCAATATTATGATTTCTTGAGTGATTAGGTGTCAGTATTTCAAATATTAATAATGTGTCTTCTCTGGAAATAATTTCACTGACTCATATATTTCCTCTCACAGGTGCATCAACCTATCAACATTCACAGGTTTGCCACATGACATGGGGGGGGGGGTACTGAAACTATTACATATCCTGTATTCCGTATTTGTGACTATTGCTCTCTTGCGTTCCATATACTGTATTCCGTATTTGTGAGTATTGCTCTCTTGAGTTACATATCCTGTATTCCGTATTTGTAGCTATTGCTCTCTTGCTTTACATATCCTATATTCTGTATTTTGACTATTGCTCTCTTGTGTTCCATATCCTGTATTCCATATTTGTGATTATTGCTGTCTTGCATTGCATATCCTGTATTCCGTATTTGTGACTATTGCTCTCTTGCGTTACATATCCTGTATTCCGTATTTGTGAGTATTGCTCTCTTGCGTTACATACCCTATATTCCATATTTGTGACTATTGCTCTCTTGCATTACATTTCCTGTATTCTGTATTTGTGACTATTGCTCTCTTGCGTTACATATCCTGTATTCCGTATTTGTGGCTATTGCTCTCTTGCGTTACATATCCTGTATTCCGTATTTGTGACTATTGCTCGCTTGCGTTACATATCCTGTATTCCGTATTTGTGAGTATTGCTCTCTTGCGTTACATACCCTGTATTCCATATTTGTGACTATTGTTCTTTTGTGTTACATATCCTGTATTCCGTATTTGCGAGTATTGTTCTCTTGCGTTACATGTCCTGTATTCTGTATTTGTGGCTATTACTCTCTTGTGTTACATATCCTGTACTCCGTATTTGTGACTATTGCTCTCTTGTGTTACATATCCTATATTCTGTATTTGTGAGTATTGCTCTCTTGCGTTACAAATCCTGTATTACGTATTTGTGAGTATTGCTCTCTTGCATTACATATCCTGTATTCTGTATTTGTGAGTATTGCTCTCTTGCGTTACATATCCTGTATTCCGTATTTGTGAGTATTGTTCTCTTGCGCTACATATCCTGTATTCCGTATTTGTGACTATTGCTCTCTTGCGTTACATATCCTGTATTCTGTATTTGTGGCTATTGCTCTCTTGTGTTACCTATCCTGTATTCCGTATTTGTGACTATTGCTTTGTTGCATTATATATTCTGTATTCTGTATTTGTGGCTATTGCTCTCTTGCTTTACATATCCTGTATTCCGTATTTGTGACTATTGCTCTCTTGCGTTACATATCCTGTATTCTGTATTTGTGGCTATTGCTCTCTTGTGTTACCTATCCTGTATTCCGTATTTGTGACTATTGCTTTGTTGCATTATATATTCTGTATTCTGTATTTGTGGTTATTGCTCTCTTGCGTTACCTATCCTGTATTCCGTATTTGTGACTATTGCTCTCTTGCGCTACATATCCTGTATTCCGTATTTGTGACTATTGCTCTCTTGCGTTACATATCCTGTATTCTGTATTTGTGGCTATTGCTCTCTTGTGTTACCTATCCTGTATTCCGTATTTGTGACTATTGCTTTGTTGCATTATATATTCTGTATTCTGTATTTGTGGCTATTGCTCTCTCTTGCGTTACCTATCCTGTATTCCGTATTTGTGACTATTGCTCTCTTGCGTTACATATCCTGTATTCCGTATTTGTGACTATTGCTCTCTTGCGTTACATATCCTGTATTCTGTATTTGTGGCTATTGCTCTCTTGTGTTACCTATCCTGTATTCCGTATTTGTGACTATTGCTTTGTTGCATTATATATTCTGTATTCTGTATTTGTGGCTATTGCTCTCTTGCATTACCTATCCTGTATTCCGTATTTGTGACTATTGCTCTCTTGCGTTACATATCCTGTATTCCGTATTTGTGACTATTGCTCTCTTGCGTTACATATCCTGCATTCTGTATTTGTAGCTATTGCTCTCTTGTGTTACCTATCCTGTATTCCATATTTGTGACTATTGCTTTGTTGCATTATATATTCTGTATTCTGTATTTGTGGCTATTGCTCTCTTGCGTTGCCTATCCTGTATTCCATATTTGTGACTATTGCTCTCTTGCGTTACATATCCTGTATTCCGTATTTATGACTATTGCTCTCTTGCGTTGCATATCCTGTATTCTGTATTTGTGGCTATTGCTCTCTTGTGTTACCTATCCTGTATTCCGTATTTGTGACTATTGCTTTGTTGCATTATATATTCTGTATTCTGTATTTGTGACTATTGCTCTCTTGCGTTACATATCCTGTATTCCATATTTGTGACTATTACTCTCTTGCGCTACATATCCTGTATTCTGTATTTGTGACTATTGCTCTCTTGCATTACATATTCTGTATTCCGTATTTGTGACTATTGCTCTCTTGCGTTACATATCCTGTATTCCATATTTGTGACTATTGCTGTCTTGCGTTACATATCCTGTATTCCGTATTTGTGACTATTGCTCTCTTGCATTAAATATCCTGTATTCCGTATTTGTGACTATTGCTCTCTTGCGTTACATTACATATCCTGTATTCCGTATTTGTGAGTATTGCTCTCTTGCATTAAATATCCTGTATTCCGTATTTGTGACTATTGCTCTCTTGCGTTACATATCCTGTATTCTATATTTGTGACTATTGCTCTCTTGCATTAAATATCCTGTATTCCGTATTTGTGACTATTGCCCTCTTGCGTTACATATCCTGTATTCCGTATTTGTGACTATTGCTCTCTTGCGTTACATATCCTGTATTCCGTATTTGTGACTATTGCTCTCTTGCGTTACATATCCTGTATGCCGTATTTGTGAGTATTGCTCTCTTGCGTTACATATCCTGTATTCCGTATTTGTGAGTATTGCTCTCTTGCATATATGAGGATAAGCTGTGCATTTTTCTTATTGCCATTGTACTTGGTGATGGTCACTTGATGCCCTGTATTTTCTTTTCAGGGCCATTCAATGAGCAATCCCATTAGTAAAATGTAAGTATAGTTTATATTTATTTATTAATTGTATTTATAAAGTTGTCACTTGAGTGAATGAGATACTTAATAAGAGCCCTTTCCACCATGACACAGACCTTGGAGAGTACATTGTAAAGGAGAATACAAAATGCAAGACAACATATGCGGATGCTGTGATATGCTGTTACATTTATTAAATGAAAAATTACAGTAAAGAATAAAGCACCAAAAATGTGTAGATATACCTTCTAATAAGATCTACAATGAATTATTCTGCATAAACTGCTCCTTTTTTCTAGTATCAAATTTAATGTGAAGTGCTTTTTATGTTCACTTGCATGCACAAGCACAACTGCATTTCCTATCAGAACTGGGAGACCGTAGGGTATGAGGCCTGACTTTTTGAAAATTAATCTGAAATTTACAGAAATAACATTTAATTATGAACTTTACACATTTTAAACATTTTTGTGTGTTACATTGGGGGGGGGGGTGTCTGTGCACTCCATATACAGTATATACTAACACCATGATTGTTATACCTCTAAAAAAAATCTAGTTCTGCAGTAAGTATATATATATATACCCAAGTTACACTTACAGTTTTTTTTTCTTCTCTTTTCTGGCACCTTTAATTTTTGCAGAAATTCAAGAGACACTCCAGAATTACAGCACTTTGGGTTAGCAGGACAGTATGTAATGGGCAAAGCATTTAAATGATCTGCAGACAAGTTAAGCAGAATAAATCAAATAAAATGTCTCCTGTGTTCCTTGAATAAAAAGCAGAATGTAATGCTAAACAAGGATAACGCCACTCTGCTAGATGAAAAAAGTGCCTTATTGGGTAATAGAGGGATCACATGACTCAGCCTGCATGTGAAAGCCTATTCCAGGGTGCTGAAAAGGAGACCTCATCTTATAGTTATCCTCAAATGCAGAAGGAGAATTGTGGGTTCTCTTATGATCAAATGATAGTGGATCAACTCTTTATCCTTGTATAGGTATTAAAGGAGCCATGGGTATTAACTGTTATTGCATGCGTGTATTTCGTGGGACTGAAGAAGGCATATGACTATGTGTTCTAGAAGATCTTATAGGAGTTGCAAAATCTGTATTGGGTCCAAATGCTGTTTCTTTTTGCCTTTTATTTGTCTGTACATTCTCAGTGTTAAATTGAGCACATTTAGTGTAGGCTAAGTACTCCACCCAGGGTGTGTCTTGTCTCATCTGCAGTGTCAGATATCCATGCACTAAAATATCAAGGCACAATTCAAGGTTGGATAGCATACATTTTGGAGATGCGAGGGTTGCATATTTGTTGTTTGCAGATAATGCTGTCCTCTTAGCTTTAAGGGGCTGCGATCTCCTGTGTACATTAAAAGATTCACCTCTGAACACGGAGTCGCTGGGATGAACCTCGGCATCTGTAAATCAGAGGTCATGGTTCTTTCTGAGAAAAGAGTAGATTGCTGTCAACATGTTAAAGGACAGCAAATACTCAAACTGGTGAGGCTTGGATATCTTGAGGTCTTCTTCACAAGTGAGTCTTAAGAAATAGATCAATGAATGGAAGAGGTAGTGGCTATGCTTCAGTAATTGTGCCTCTCTGCAGTTATGAGTGAAGAAATGGATCATAAAGTGATGCTGTCATTTGAATGGTTACTTTATGTACCTATTCTCACCTACGGGCATGAGCAGTGAGAAGAGACAGGATGAGATCATGAGTCTAGCTCAGTTGCGGTGGTTTTGGCACCTAGTATTGATGCCCCCTGAGTAGCTCCTACTGGAGGCATCAGGACAAACCTAAGATATGCTGTAGAAATTACATCTTTAGCTTGCATAGAATTCCTAGGAATCCTTAATAAAGCTGTGGGCACTATTTCAGGAGATTGGGCAGTTTCTGGGGATAGGGATATTTTCTCTGCATTTCTCATCTTTCTTCCATCATGGCCTTTACCAGAGCAAGAGGTCAAAACATAATGGGACAATGGCTGGATAGATGGATGACTGGATGTTTGAATAGATTGACTGTATCAATGCAGTGATTCAAACTGAATATCTCATGTCAGTAAACAGCCCTGTTCTATGTTAATACCAGAAATTATGCACATTGACATTCATTAAACAAATGGTCTGAAGTCCGTCTCTTGGAAACAATGCATAGATTGCTGATAGCTTATTTGGTGTCAGCAGTCCTTTATGTAGGATCATCCAGGCACTGACTTTCCAGTGAGGAGATGAAGTGGCAACTCCACGAGAAAAAAAGTAAGACTGCCTATAGCAGGACATAAGCCAGGTAGAAGAAGAACATTCCGTATATTAATAACACCTCTTTACTGGTAAATGTTTGGATGTCTAAGAACCTTAGAAAGTCAAGATAATATGCCTATTACTAATCAGAATGCATTGTTGGCCTTTTATCAAGAAAAAGGAAAGGTTTGGAAAATGTGTTGCATACTGCTATGGAATGGACCAAGCTGTAGCGTTTTTATAGCAATAAATGTGTTAAGTGAGTAACCAAATGCCTGAAGGTGCACCTTTTCTTTTCTTTGAACTGCAGCATCATCAGAGAAGGATATCCTATTTAGACATTTTGACTGAAAAGGATTTATTTTTTTATGTTCTTTGAATGGCAAGTGCTGAATGTAAGGCAAGGCTCGTGTGGCCAAGATAACAAGATAAACATCTTCCAGTATTACGTGGATTTATATTTTCACTCTAAGCTTTTGTTACATAGAAAGATTTTTCTAACTTTCTAGCTATGAAAAATAACAGTTGCAAAATAAAATCATCGGTTTGAAGAAAATAAGGCTAGAAGAATTTTACAGTGGCATGAAATAACACTAGTATCTGAGTTTTGAATGGGCTTTTAAAGTTTCAGAGTACGTCTTCATTTCAATTCATGGTTTTCATAAAGTACATTGGTTGTCTATACCACACAAAGCTATCGGAGTGCCTTTCCTCACTGTTATCTCAACAGGGTGGTATGACAAAATGGCTTTACATCATGGCTTTTCTTTTAGCAAGTCATTTGTTTAATATATATATAGCTCAGGCTAAGTAATCTGGCATTTTGTAAACAGTTTCCTAGTCTACATATTGGGACATATAGCTGTGCTGGAATGTTATGTTTATTAATGTGCTAAAAATGAACTTAGAAGTACAGATTACATTTGATAGCAGTGCACACAGAGACACTCTCCCACCACTCATACACAGGCACTGATTTCTAATTTAAGACTCATCACATACATACGACAGAAAAACATTTCTATTAGTTCTTTGTACATATTTTCTTTATTGGATTCAGTGAACAAAGTAATAGCCTTGTCATATAACTTCACATCAGCTGTCATTTTAGTTCAAGATCATCTCACACCATGTTCAGTATTACTCTAATAGCAACAACGGAAAAAGTGGGCTTCAGCCAGTCCCTTGAATACACTAAAGACAAGGTCAGTTTCCAGGGGCTGATGTGTGTTTGGCTTTGTCAGTTTCTTCAGTCATTGTTCTGACAGTTCCTATCGCTAATAAACAATATATCCTGTGGAGGAAAGGTGATATAACAGAAGAATGCACACGAGAGTGCAGCAAACATATATACAGTGGATATAAAAAGTTTATACACCCCTGTTAAAATCCCAGGTTTTTGTGATATAAAAAAATGAGACCACAATAAATTATTTCAAAACTTTTCCCACCTTTAATGTGACTTGTCACCTGTACAATTTAATTGATAAACAAATCTGTTAGAAGAAAAAAATATATAAAAAAAAAAAAGTGTACAATATGCTGGTTGCATAAGTGTGCACCCCCTTAAACTAATGCTTTGTTAAAGCACCTTTTGATTTAATTACAGCATTCATTCTTTTTGGGTAGGAGTCTATCAACATGGCACATCTTGACTTGGCAATATTTGCCCACTCTTCCTTGCAAAAGCACTTCAAATCTGTCAGATTTCGAGGGCATCTCTTGTACACAGCCCTCTTCAGGTCACCTCACAGATTTTCTATTGGATTTAGGTTTTGACTCTGTCTGCGCCATTCCAAAACTTTAATTTGCTTCTGGTGAAGCCATTCTTTTTTTGATATGGATGTATGCTTGGGGTCAGTGTTGTGTTGAAAAGTGAAATTCCTCTTCATCTTCTGCTTTCTAGCAGACGCCTGAAGGTTTTGGGCCAAATGTGACTGGTATTTGGAACTGTTTATAATTCCCTCCATCTTGACTAAAGCCCCAGTTCCAGCTGAAGAAAATCAACCTCAAAGCATGATGCTGCCACCACCATGTTTCACTGTGGGGATGGTGTTCTTTTGTGATGTGAAGTGTTGTTTTTGTGCCAAACGTACCTTTTGGAATTGTGGCAAAAAGTTCAGCCTTGGTCTCATCAGACCATAACACATTTTCCCACATGCTTTTGGGAGACAATGTATTGTTTTGCAAATTTTAGCCGGGCCTAGATGTTTTTCTATGTAAGAAAAGGCTTCCATCTTGCAACCCTACCTCATAGTCCAGACATATGGAGAATACAGGAGATTGAATTTGTAGTACACAATCAGTACTTGCCAGAAATTTCTACGGCTCCTTAAGTGTTGCTGTAGGTCTCTTGGCAGCCTCCCTGACCAGTTTTCATCTTGTCTTTTCATCAATTGTGGAGGGACATCCAGTTCTTTGCAACATCACTGTTGTCCCATATTTTCTCCACTTTTTAATGACTGTCTCCACTGTGTTCCATGGTATATCCAATGCTGTGGAAATTTTTTTGTACCCTTCTCCTGACTGATACCTTTCAACAATGAGATCCCCTTGATGCTTTATAAGTTTTCTGCAAATCATGGCTTTTGCTGTAGCAGGCAACTGAGTAAATGTCAGGAAAATCCTACTAGGATAGCTGAATTTTATTTGGGGTTAATCAGAGTCTCTTTAATTGATGGCAGATGTGTTCCCAAGAAGACTGAATGTGTAATTAAATCAAAAGGAGCTTCAACAAAGTATTAGTTTAAGGGTTTGCACGTTTATGCAACCAGCGTATTGTATGTTTTTTTTTTTTATATTTTTTCCCCTAAAAGATTTTTTTTTTCAATTGAATTGTACAGGTTACAGGTCACATTAATGGTGGGAAAAGTTTTGAAATGATTTATTGTGGTCTCATTTTTTTATATCACAAAAACCTGGGATTTTAACAGAGGTGCGTAAACTTTTTATATGCACTGTGTGTGTGTGTGTGTGTGTGTGTGTGTGTGTGTGTGTGTGTGTGTGTGTGTGTGTGTGTGTGTGTGTGTGTGTGTGTGTATGTGTATATATATATATATATATATATATATATATATATATATATATATATATATATGGGTTCCCTGCACATGGTCGACATTTCAAAATGTCGACATTCATATGGCCAAGACCATATGATCGACATTTGAAATGTCAACCATGTGGAAACGACATCTCCATACAGTGCAGAATGGAAAGATTTCCCTCTTCTGCACTGTAGTGAAATCTCGGAGTTGGTATATTTAAGTTCCGGGGGATGTGGGGGCTGCAGGGGGCATAGCCCCCTTGCTAGCAGCGTGAAGGTAAGTTGTTTTGTGTTTTTTATTTTTTATTCTATGGTCGACATTTCGAATGTCGATCATATGGTCTCGACCATATGAAGTAGATCCATATATATATATATATATATATATATATATATATATATATAAAAACACACACACACACACACACTCACATACACACAAGCATGCAATTAATATGCTGTCTTGCTTTACTTGAAATTAGAAAATTAGACATGTATATGATAACGATTAAAATCATAGCAACAAGCATGGCTATGCCAAGAATAGAACAGCCTGCTGTATGTTCCACTGGCTCATTTACTGGTGGCTGTTTGAACCATGAAGCTATTTCTGGAAGCAGGGCAGAGCTATGCCAGCACTGCTGTTTTGACAGGATTATATGTAATACCGACCAGAGAACTGTGAACTGAACATTGACAATGACTGCCTGAAGTCTTAATTTAAGGGATACAGTTAGAATAATACTAATGTATTTAGAAAATCCTTAAAAGCTCTATCATCAAATGCATTACATTACATACATCACAAGGCTACAATAAGAAACACCACATTGTCTTATTTATTATTTCAAAAACATTTCATACTAGCAACATTTTTAAACTTTTAACAGAAAAGATAGTTGCATTCATACAATCACCTTTGAAATTGTGGCACTTGTTATAAATGTCTACATTACTTAAGTAGCCCTAATTTTGATACCATCATGATTGCGTGCTATTGTTATGATATAGCTTGTTCTGGTATGTTCTTCGGATACTATTTGTTTTAAAGATAGGAATTTACAGTTGTCTCCACTGTGGGCTAAACAGATGCTCTGACCTTTGACTTCTGCAAAAAACATTAACTACTTTCTTTGTCCTCTTTCTGTCATATCTGTTTCTTACCATTGTTTAGGAACAGCAGGAATTCATATCACTAAAAAGTACAGGTGTACATGATGTGAACACGTCATCAGCTTCTGTTTCATATTTTATTTCAAACTGAGTAGTGATTAACACACCTTCACATCTTAATTAAACGTGGGTGCTCACTGCTGAAAAATGTATTCAATTTATTTTTAAGCATACAATATATTCTCATCTAGGTGTTTGCCAGAACCTTCATTGTCACTTAAATGAGTCAGACAAGAGCTGCCAGCTTGTTACTATGTGTGATAAAGTCACAGCAATCGCACAGCGGCATCCTAGCAAGAAGAATTATCATCACATTGAAGAGCCGATTTAGAGACTTCTTTATTACTCCACCATTTTAACACCCACAACATTCTCTTGATAAAGGATTTCAAGTGAGCGGCTTACATCATGGAGGCTAATAGTTCTTTGCCATAGTTCACATTTGAGCCAGCTACCACTTTCTTGTGCATGTAATACATTTAGACACACACACACACACACACACACACACACACACACACACACACACACACACACACACACACACACACACTACCTCTCTCTCTTACCACCCCCACATGTTTTAAACATAGATGTGCACGGTGGCAGAATGTCCTGTGTTCTAGAATTACTTAATAATTGTGTAGCATGTTTTTATTACCAGGGGTCTTAAATTCTGTGCAATTTTACTTACTAAATATCATACTTAAATCCCCTCTAAGTGTTTTATGGATCCTTATGGTTATGTTGATGATGTCTATGTCTTTCTTGAAGTGCTATCTGCAATTTTTGGATAATTGTATGGAATTCATTGCTCCTCTAGCAGTTTTACACAATGTGATATAAAATAAAACATGTCTTGTTAGCCAGTTTCTGACCACAAAGTATTTGGTTATTGAAAAAATGGCCAGTAAAAGTATAAAACTTCACAGAGATAAACCTTTAAATGTTAATTGTGATATCTAACTATTAAAATAATTTAAATTAGTTCTTCTGTTCACTTTGACAGACCTACCATCTGATGATTTTCTGCATGCTGGGAAACATTTGAGTACAAGGACTTTTTTACAGGTGACTTTTTCATGCTTTCTACAGTCACACAGTTTGCAAGTAGAAACTGAGGGAATCAAACTCAGGACTCAGCGATGAAGCTGAATAGCAGTTCATAGCTTCTGACATGAACATTTAAAACTTTAGTTGTGCGTATTGGGGTGGAGATAACAGGAGTGAGGAGTGCAGCAATGAAAGGTGAAGTCCTTGTACGTTTACTTAACAACGGTATTATGTGTAGCGTTAGATCACTGTGAGAGTAACCCGAGCTATATGGGATGAACACTGGGAATACTGGAGCACATAAAGAAAGTAGAATGAAGAGGACAAAGAGGAAGAATAGCCATAGTGACGCCTGCTCTGGACCTAGACAAGGAATCTAGTTTGGTAATGGCATTTGCAGATGACCAAGCTGCTGCCGCTAGTAAAATTCCAGAGTCTACCTTTTTCCAAAAACCCATGTAGGTAGCCAAATCCCTGATAGAGTGAGTCCTAGCCTTGCCAGGCAGTGTCTTGTTATAACAAAAAAAAAACCCAAAAAGCAATAGCATGAGAAGCCATTTAGAAATTGTCTGTTTTGACACTGATTGTCCCTTTTGTCCTTTATTCTTACCTTCATATGAAATAAATGGTTATGCGGAAGTCTTGAAGGGTTTTGTCCTATCTATGTAGTATCTGAGTTGCCTGTGCACAGCCACAATGTGTACAATTCTTTCTCACTCATTTTGTTTTTTTGGTTCTGGGAAGAAAACAGGAAGATGGATTACCTGGCGAAATGTAAACTCTGAAATAGCGTTAGGTATGAAGGAAGAATTTGTTCTTAGCTACCCTGTCTCTGTGAAAGATGAGAGAAGGATACCATGACAGCTTGTAACTCAGTTAGATACTTATCTTGCAAAAGTCAGCAATGGGTAACACTGTTTTCCAAATAACAACTTCAAATCGGCCTCTTCATTAGGTTCAAAGGAAACAGTGTAAGTTTATTACAGTATAAAAATATGCTCCTAAGAAGTATCCACCTGTCTTCTAGATAGATGGATATGGGACACCTCTTCCAAGAAGTGTTTCACCTGAGGTAGTGTAGAAAGGGGGATCTATGTGCAGACAAGCAGAGATGGCTTGAAAGCGAAAACTGAACAAACAGTGAGAAAGGCAAGATAATTACCAGTTACACAAATACTGCAGAACCAAGGACAAGGGTTCTGTTCTCATCATGGAATCAACAAGAAAACGTTTTCCACTTACCCATGAATGATTTTGTAGTAGCTGCCTTTAATGTGTGCTGCATGTCTTCAGATAAAAAAGTTGTCTAAAAGGTACTAAAATCCTGTCACCCAGGCAGTCAATTAAAGAAGTTGAAGGTCGGGGTGTATCAAACAACCCTTTTCTTTTGAGAGTAAGTTTATTCTGTGAGGAAGCTTTGTGGTAATTGCCCTTGGTCATTTCCAAAAGAAGGGAGAAGCACTGATACCTGTGCCAAAATGGGGTCACCACAATTATCCTAGGAATGTCTTTCTGCTCCTTTAGAAAAACCCAGGTTATCAGATGAAAGGGTGCAAAGACATACATGAACATTCCCAGCGATAGGAATACAAAGTATCCTCTTCCATGCCTGTGGGCAAGGTATCCTGGAGTATAATTTCTGCTTTAAAGCACCGCTTTGCTCTTTCTTGACAGTTTGTATCACACTGCTCTCACTATTAAGTCATGCTGTTAATTTTCATCTCAGACTGTGCCAATTTTGTTAAATTGGTTAATTATTGATATTTAGTTAATTACTTTTCTGTTTTTGCTTTCTACCTTGTTAATCTAATTAATATATGTTCAACTTGATTGTTCAATACTCTCTATTTGTATGTATGGAGCTTTTCTCCCCGGGCCTCCGCTAAAATGGGCCTCAGACCCAGTCAGGTATTTCCCGATAAACAAAATAAATAAATAAATAAATAAATAAATAAATAAATAAATAAATACATTTCTTTAACTGTATGTTGTTGCTGGAGGTAAACAGAGCTACATGAGGAATTCCCATAGATGGACCAATTCCTGGAAAACTTGAGTGCAACATGCATTTGAGGGGATCCACCATGGTCCTGCTTAGTTTGCCTGCAATATGTTTTCCTCTGACAAAATGTAGGTAGCCTGAAGGGATAGATTAAACTGAGTCTCTAATTTCGAGGCTACCATAGCTAGTCTGCAAAGGGAATAGAAACTTGTTCCCCCTTGTTTGCTTATGCACCACATCACTATGGTGTTGACTGTGGTTACTAGCAGAGGGCATACCTCTCAGCTGTCCAGATTTTCAGAGAATGTCCAGATTTTTGTCTTGTTTGTTTGGTCTGTTCCTCATAAAATTTGTCATTTTCGGGTAGATCATTAAGGACCGAAGTCACTAAATAATGACATGCATTTGAGCTTCAGATTTCATATCTTTCAGAAAATGTATGCTAATGAAAAAAACATTAAACTGTCAACTTTCTAAGATTATACCGATATATACTATTTTTGGCTTTGTGGTTAGAGTTGAAAGGTATGGCAGAGGGCTTGGAGTTCAAAGATGGCTCAGAGGTTTGAATAGAATTGTCAGAGTAATCGTTTATTTGATGTTTATGTGCCTTGCTTTGTCCTGCTGGTGTTGGGTCCAAACTAATTGGATCAGCCAGTGACTATTCCTTATGTGAAGTCTGGTCAAAGAAATGATTTGAGTACAGAGGCCATGAAACCTAGCATTCTGAGATACTCCTAGCCAAATGTCAAAGTCTGATTGGAAAATATCAGAAACTGTTCCTTGTAGTATTCCACTTTGCACTGATGAAAAAAAGCCATTTTGAGAGATGTGTTCAGTAGACATTCTAGAAACAGTATCACTTGAGACTGGATGAAAACCCAGTCTGTCATTTTTTTACTCATACTGGAGAGTCTTGAAAACTTGTGAAAGTATCTGCAAAAACATGGCAGGTATCTAAATATGGAAAATGTGAATGCCCTGAAAACCTGCAGTGGGCTTTTAAAGGAGCCAGGTACTTTGTAAACACTCTGAGAACTGTTGACAAAGCAAAGGGCAAAGTAGAAAACTGAAAATGCAAACCAGACATGGAAAAATGTAAAACATGTCTGGAATATTTGAGAACTGGAATGTGATGCAAAGGATTAGAAAGAAAGGTCTAGAATAGGACTCCAGGTTCCCTCTTTCTTTGGCATCAGAATGATCCTTGAATAAAATCCTTTCCTTTTTCATTCTGGAGGAGCAGAATGTATAACCCCTGATAGAGTATCTAATCTAGAATAGAAGAGAACAGAGAGTTTTGATTGGCTGGATGAAGATGAATCCCTTATAAAAGAGGAGAGGAATCCCACTGCTAGTTGTAGCCTTCTTGAATTATTTTCAGAACCTTGGTCTCTGAAGTTATCTGATGCCACAGAAGAAAGTAAAAACCTAGACTTGGGAAAGCTTTACAGGATTGCCAGGGTAGGGAGGGGAAAGCACCTGAAGTGGCATATTGTCATTGCTTTTTAAATTTTTGTTTGCCTGGTCTTTCCTGGAATGTTTATTCTATTTCTTAAAAATGAACCTGAGCTGGAAGCAAAGTTTCTATTATACTTTGGCAGGGAGGGTTGAAAAATCTGAGTAACCCCCTGAATTAACTTTTCCCTATTCCTCTAATCTTTTAAGGACCTCAGAAGTACATGGACCAAATAACACTTCTTTATCCAGGGAATCATTTATGGTCTCAGCTTTGACATCCTCAGATTCTAAGAAAATAACCAGGCAAATCAATTTATCACTGACCCAGTGGCAGCTGCACTAACAGCAGGATCAGCAGAGTCTGAGCTCATTTTGGAGAACATGTGATTACCCAAGACACAGAGGGTACTAATGAACTGAGAGATGCCAGAGTCTTGCAAGAAGCAAGCAATTAACTTTCACATATTGTGAAAAGGAGTTGGCAGAAATGTTCATACATAGGCCTGACAATTCACTGTTTGGTAGGCTACAGTGGAAGAAGGACAAACTTTCTTCCCAACTGATCAAGACTTTTCCTAACTTGTCAGAAGGAATAAGGCAAGATGCCATCATAGCTAAGTCATGGTCAAATGAGGTCTGAAGGAAGGTAATGGATCAGCTCCCCCACAGCAGCCCCCCAGCCATTCCACTGTCCCATTACTTGCATATTTCTCCCTAATTACCATAAACACTGTTCAAACCTGTCAATGTCCAGACTATTTTCATCTTTACTTCTACAATGATTGCAAGATATTTGGATTTAATTTAAAACTTTTATTTCAAAGTTTATATCACAAACACTGATAGCTATTTTCTAAACAAATTTACAGTCTCACAATAAAAATAGGCTTAGCATGAACAGTTAACTTCTCTGCCCTTGAAACTCACACTCATAGAAACAGCATTGAAACTCACATTCAAAGAAAATGCACCTGGCCAGTGTCATATTAAGTTTACCTTTGGATTGTTTTCAAACCATAGGCTCCTTGCACACATTTTTAGGAGCATGCATACATGCATGTGCTCTTTGATTCACCTTCCTGGTTGTATTAAATTATATTCCTTGTATAGTACAGCACACTTGTTAGAACATGTTTTAAACTGGTTGTTGTTGTTTTTCTTTTGGCTTTTCCCGGTCAGGGGTCGTCACAGCGGAACTCCGGTCCGCTAATGACTGGCAGTAGATTTTTACGGTACCGAGGTGCTAGCTCGATGCCCAGCCTTCAACAAAGGCATTCCCATTCACGCATACCTTTCGAACGCTACTCGACCGAGGGGAGGACATGCAGACTCTAGACAGAGGGTGTAATTTTGAATATTTTTCTAGTAAGCAATGAAACAAAATGTATGAACCAATAGTGACAAAACCACCCATTTCATAGCATTTCAACCATAAAAGGCCACTCAGACATCTGGCAATACAATGCACTAATATCAGTCAATCTGTTCAATCTCTGCAGAAGTAAAAGTCATCTGAATAATTCCACATTAAAGAGATCTGTAACTAATGAAGAGGTTGCTGCTAGCAAACAACTTTATATTTCAGTGTTTCATCTACAAATTCTGTGTCTGCTGCCCTTGAAGAGGTAATTCCCTATGTTACATATACACACACACACACACACACACACACACACACACACACACACACACACACACACACACACACACACACACACACACACATACAGGCACACACACACACACACACACACACACACACACACACACACACACACACACACACACACACACACACACACACACACACACACACACAGCTGCAAGTTTAATTCTGTTTCTCTCAAACTAACATGTTTACATTATGTCCACGGTGGTGTGTGTGTCGTATTAAAAAAGCATGCACAGTGATGGCGTGTGTCTTTTTAAAAGAGAAGACACTGAATAAATATTTAAATATTGTTTCTCTTAATTCAAAAGTATGCAGAACTTCCATGGCCAGTGTCCCCCTCCCTCCCCCTCAGCTGGCCGGTGGGCCCACCAAGCCACCAGTCTGTAGGTAACAGCTGGCAGCCATAAAGAGTTTTGACAGAAGATGATTTCAGCAGAGAAGGCTCTGCTATATCTAACTTAACAGCTAGAAAAAAAAGAATGTGTAAGACTGGGGCACATTTGTAATTGATAAGACTTTCTGGGAACAGGTGGCTCACTGACAGGTAAATGCTAGCTGCAATAAAGCATCCTCTATGGCTGGCAACACAGGAGGAACAGCTGCAAGTTGAGGGGAAATCCATCTGTAACATATTCTATTTGCTGAGTTTTGACATTTCTTTTGCTTGCACTGAAACAAGACCTTCATTCTGACAATAGTATTAGAATAATACACATCCTCAGGAGAGGAATCTGAAGAACAAGTTTCCTCAGGGTCAGATTCCCCATCATGTGGAGTGGGCACTTGAGAAACACAGTCTAAGACTAAATCCTGTCCCTCAGACTCAAAATCTGAGAGAGAGGAAAATCTTTTTCTTTTTAAATGAAGGTTTGGTTCAGCATATAAGGACTCAAAGGCATTAAATAAACCTTTAGCAACCTTTAGAAAAGCCCAGTCAATCCTCTTTATCCACTTTAGGAGAAGATACATGTCTAACCTCATGTTTCTTTTTTCTGAGAGAGACGCCTCATAAAATGATTGACTTGATGGATAGTTCCTTCCCTTGGAATAAAGCTCCTCAGAGAAGCATTGTGAAAGAGCATGACCCGGTGCCTTCCAGCATCACCTCATGCCTTCCCAGTGGCCAGGAAGAGTGTTTTTTCCATACCTGACAAGAGCATCTGAACCGTCACAGAGAACATGCCTGCCTCCCAATCCTTCGATGGTTCCTGAGGAGCAGAACCAGAAGGGTCATGAAAAGCCTCCCAGGCCAAGGACAACCACAAAACATTCCTTAGCTATATCCGCAACATCAAAGGAAATACACAATTGTGTGCAGAGCTCATTGTAAATGGAGCCACCTATACTGACCCAGAAGATATAGTAAACCTCCTGGCTGGTAAATTCAGCTCAAGTTTTACTTAAGTTTTACTTCTCTCTTCCCCTCAACCTTCCTTTAGGAAATATCATCAAATATAACTCC
Source organism: Protopterus annectens (assembly GCF_019279795.1). Classification (NCBI taxonomy): domain Eukaryota; kingdom Metazoa; phylum Chordata; order Ceratodontiformes; family Protopteridae; genus Protopterus; species Protopterus annectens. The sequence continues at coordinate 152,635,041 of NC_056745.1, forward strand.
CCCCACTATTACTAGGGAACAGATCCTTAATGGTCTCTCTAAAACCAAGAACACTGCATCAATGGGCCCAGACAATATCCCAGGATGCCTTCTAAATAGCATAAAACATGACCTATCAGAGCCTCTTGAATTACTATTTAACTGTAGCCTTTAAACATGCTTCATGCCTCATGAATGAAGAAAGGCAACAGTCATCCTTCTGCACAAAGGTGGGTCATCTACAGACCCTGGAAACTACACACCCATAAGTCTCACTAATCTTATATGTAAAGCCATGGAAAGAATTATCACGGAGATGATCTATAGAGATATAGTAAACCTCCAGGCACTAGACCCAACCCAGTTTGGTTTTGTCAATGGCAGATCATGCCTATTCAACCTGGTGGACTTCTTTGATAAGGTCATCAAAGCAATGGATGAAGGCAAAATCATTCACACTGCCTACCTTGACCTGACCAAGGCATTTGTCACAATACCCCACTCAGGCATTGTTGACAAACTCAAGAAGTTAGGTACAAACCCATATGTCACCCGGTGGATAGCCAACTGGCTCACAGGCAGGACCTAGGAAGTTATAATTGGGGAGTACACCTCAACAAAGAGGCCAGTCACAAGTGGAGTCCATCAGGGATCAATCCTTGGACCACTCCTTTTTGGCATTTACTTCTCAGAAGTCAAGGCCAATGTCAGTGGTCTCTGGCTGACTAAATTTGGAGATGAACCTAACCAGGCATATCCAACAACTGGAACGTCCACAGAGGTTCCTCACTAAAAGAGTACAGAGCATAAGTAATGTGTCTTATGCAGACTGCCTCAAGGCCCTATCCCTGTATTCTGTATCCTACAGGCTTTTGAGGGGAGATCTATACCTGGCATACAGGGCATTGTCAGTCCCCACTCTGATGGACCTCCTGCATATCCACAAAACAAACAGTACCAGAATTACCCATTCTAAAGACTTAAACCTTGCCTGTGATATAAATAGGACCTGCTGGAGAGATAGGTACGTATCCCAGAGACTACCCCTTCTATGGAACAGGCTCCCTATCCACGTGAAGCAGAGCTCCTCCCTAACCCAATTCAAGTGCAATTTGGACAATTGGATGGGAAACCAGAAATTCATCCCTGGTTTGGCACCTATGTCTCCAATGCAAACAGGTAACCTGTAAATGTTTCATCTCCCAGGCCCATACTTACACTTATCAAAGGTATCAGAACTTGTCAGAGATTTAGGATGCATGGCTAGGCTTAAAATGGCCCTTGTGGTCATTAGCCTAGTAAACAGTTATGAAACTATGAACCTATAAAAGTGATGAGTGATCTGAGGAACAGCAGATGGCCACATTAAAGTCACCCATCAGTGGATGAGGTTAAAGGGAAATCAGAGTCAAGACCAAAGTCACCTGGATAACTTTCCTGCAAGAGAATGCTTGACTTACTGGAACCCAGAACCACGTCCTTGCTGCAAAAGGTGTCTGCCAAGTGATTGGCAGAGATTTGAAAAGTCTGTCTTTCCACCTGACAGAAACGTTAAGCTGTGAGGTGAAATGTTTTAGCAGCAACCACCAAACACAATAGTCCCAATCCCTAACAAACACTTTTTCACAGAAAAGTAACAGTTTTCCTCACAAAAAATAATAAATTATAAGGGAATCCTCACAAGGACCTGGGACAGTCTTATGTACTGTAAAAGGGTCTGACAATTGGCTAGTGGATCCCTGAAGAGCCGGCTTTACCTCCTGCCGGAAAAGTTAAGTCTGAGGTAAAACAAGGACATCCATCCATCGACCTACTTAACTGAATTAACTACTTGAAACTTCAACAAGTTGCCTTTATTCCTTCCACAGGGAGGGCATCAGAGAGAGAGTCTCCTAGATCTACTAGCTAAAGTGTTTTTATCTGGATTAATCCTTTAGTAGTCTGTTACCTGTTAAAAAGAGAGGAATTTAAGGAATGGTTAGTGGAAATTATTTGAAGAGTTATTCGGAAAGATAGAAAGTTCTTCAGAAGTCATAGCTAGTGAGTCAGATAAAATGAAAGTGGAGTTTAAGAATAGGGTAGAAATAAAATTAAAACAGATATGTTTAAGAAGTAAAAGGAATTATTCAGAGAACAAGTAAAATCTCACAGAACATGAAGAGACACAAATACAGAACAGTAAAGATAATATAAGGGAGTATCTGGATAGGATGCATGAGTTTGGAAAGGTTGTTAAGCAACTGTTTTCTATAGTAACTCCAGAGCAACAAAAACTTTTAGCACAGCATCTTAGGGAACAGGAAGTTGAAAGAGTTGTTGTCAACTTTATGAAATCTATAACAACAAAAATAACCAGAGATTCTGTAGAGGTATTAGAGATATTTAGGAAATGTGGTGAAAGGTTCTGTAAATTAGAGAAATCAAGAAAGAGTACAAATGGAAATCTTTATGGAAGACTTAAGTATGTCTAAGTTAGAGGTAGATGAGGCTCAACAATTAACAGTTAAGATAGGAGAAGATGAGATAAAAATGGCGATGTAAAATCAATCTGTAGGAAAGCCTCCAGGAAGAGATGGTATTCTTGTGGAAGTTTGGAAGCTAGGATGCAAGAAAGTGATAAAGATCTGGAAAGTTTTGTTTATCAGTATTTTAAAAGAAGGGGAGGCACAAAAATCCTGGAAGAAAGATGTGGTGGCTGTAATACCTAAAGATGGTAAAGACCCATCAGACCCAGCTTCTTATAGGGCTATTTCAATTTTAAACCACGATTATAAAGTGTTTATGTCTATAATAGCTAAAAGAATGGGAACGATGTTGCCAAAGTTTATAGATAAGGATCAGTGCGGTTTTGTGGAGTGGATACAAGCATTTAACAACATTACTAGAACAAGGATGATCCAGGGGGAAGCAGAGTTTAAGAAAACACCACTGTTGTGGGTGCTTCCTGATACAAATAAAGCATTTGACAGACTAAGCTGGAATTTTATGAGTACAGCAATGGAAACATTTGCATTCCCTGATATAATAATAAAGTTAATTAGGGAGATATATGAGGGATCAGAGATGCAAATTAAAGTGGGAGGGTCCATTTCTGACAAGTTGTGTTTGAATAGAGGAACCAGGCAGGGGTGTCTGCTTTCCCCTTTTTTGTTTCCTTTATATTTAATGCCATTGGCAAAGAAAATAAGGGACACAGAAATCCAAGGCTATAATTGGTAAGGTAAATAAGAACAATTAAGTTAAACGAACTCTAGTAAGAATAAAAAGATCCATGACTCGATAAAACCACAGCTTTATTGTAAATGTAGAATCACTGGCTTAGCGCTTTCACCCATAACATTGGGCTTCTTCAGTCAGTTACACTCAAAAAAATCAGGACTTTTATAGTCCTAAACAGGCAATCAGCCAATATAAAAAACATCCATTAAAATCAATTATTCAGTTGACCATTTCACTCAACCCCTGCTGTAAAGGAAAAAAACATCACAATAAATACTATGATAAAACCACATCTTAAAACAGAAAAAATAGTTGTAATAAACTGTCTCATGTAAAACCTTTGGTGAATACTTTGTCCAAGGAAACTTAAAAGAAAGTTAAACATATAATCATTTGTTAAATAAACTGGGATTTGTGTTTCAATACACTTGCAATAGAAATGTTTTCATTAATGCCTGGTGTTTTTGTTGCATCCAGGCATAACTGCCATAGACATTCTATCATCTCTAGTAAGGTTTTAACATCACCTCCCATGTCTTTTTTGGGCACCCTGTCAATGACAAAAAATAAAAACTTTTTGTAGTTACCACACTTCTTACTGTGGTTAAATAAAGCACTTGTAGACTTCTTGTTTTTTATGCCTCTGTTGTGTTCCAAAATACATAGCCTTAATTTACGTGTGGTCATTCCTACGTAAAATGCCAGACATAATAGACAGGTGGCTACATATACTACCATGTGAGTATTGCAATTACAGTACCCTGGGCAGTTTAGTGCTCTTTTGTAACTGTCTATGTGTACATAACGTCCGTCATTAATAAACTTGCAAATACTGCATGTACCACACTTACCCATCAGTGAGATGTTACTATTAGTTGTCCTTACACCTCTTTCCAATAGCTCTTTCAAGTTGGAACCCATACTGTTAATGAATATTGGGCTTGGACCCAATACTTCTTTTAAGTCTGAAGGAAATACACTGTCCCATACTGTCTGGATAATGTTCTTAATTTTCATACCTGAATCGTTATACTCCAGCACCATTGCCATAGAGTTGTTAGTAGTAAGTGTATTAATCTCAATGGTATTAGATGAACCAACACTTCTACCTGAATCCAAGAGAATAGGTCTAAAATTACAGCTTCTTCTCAATTCGACATCCTTACTTAACGTAGTCAGTAAAGCCATTGGATACCTTCTATTTGTTAACATGTCAATAAGCTTCAGCAGTTCAAATTTCAAACAGTCATCCTGACTAATAAGCCTTGACAATCGAATCATTTGACCCTTCACCACATTTTTCTTTTGAAACTGAGGGTGGTAACTCTCATAATGTAAAAAAAGTGTTGCTGTATGTTTTTTACGGTAAATGTTCGAATGTATATGGCCATTCTCTTTGTACAAAAGAATATCCATAAATTCAATCCTATCTCTGTCCATGTGACTTGTAATTTTAGAAAAGTGGTCATGTTACTCAAATAACCAATAAAATCTTCCAACTCCTGTTTTGAGCCCTTCCACAAAATCAGTATTATTATCACAAAATTAACAATCATAAGAAGCTAGCCATAGCATCCATTTATATCCCTCCTGGTAACAACATCCCTACCCTTGAACAATTTATTGCCTGGATCTCAAAAGCCATTTCCTATGAAACTATAATACTGGGTGATGTTAACATTGATGGGAATGTAATGTCCTCAGACCCTCTTAACTACAGCATAAGCTTGTATGCCTTCACCCAACTAATCAATATCCTGACCTGTCTGAGCAAACACACCAATACCAGCTCCACACTAGACTGGATACTTACATCCAATCCCAATCTATATCACAGCCCATGTACATTACCTGACACCTTAAGTTATCATCTTCCCACCTGTATCCAATGACACACTCTCCAATCACGTAAATCACACCATTTCATAGAATGCTATAAACTCTCTAATTTCAACCCAGACTCCTTTAACCAAACTTCTTCCTCAATCAACTGGAATTTCCTCCATCACCTCACCCTGGAGGAAGCTACTTTAAAATTCAGCAGCATTTTCCTAGACACCCTAAGCTCCCAGGTTCCCATCTGGAAAATAAGAATGAGATATAACTACACTCCATGGCTTACACAATCTACTCACTCTCTTATGTACAAGAGAGACAGTGCATGGAAAAATGTCTAAAAACCAAGACCGCCAACCACCTACAAATATACAAGGAACTCCACAACCTAACCAAAAACAGGTCAACTACAACAGCAAACACTTCTTCCAAAAGTCACTAGCCAACTCCCACTCTAACGCCCCAAAAATCTGGAACACTGTTAACAAATTACTTCACCTAGGCAAACCCTCCCTACTTAACCCTTGTCCCAGTAGCTTTGACATGGATATGGCCACATTCATCAAATCCTTCTTTATCAATACTATCAAAAACCTTTCTCAAAATGACAACTCTACCTCTAACACAACTTTTCGGTCTCCATCTACTCTCCCAACCTCCTTTTCATTTAAACATGCCCCCACTGCATATGCAAAATCACTCCTCTGCAAACTTAAAACATGTTCCTCTTCTGCCGAAAATTACCCCCCCCCATCTTCCTAAAATTAGCCACAAACTTTATTGCTTACCCTAGCTCCATACTAATCAACAGGTCTGTAAAAGAATCCATAGTTCCTGACATAAGGAAGAAGTTCTACACTATACCTATACACAAAGGATGACCTCCACTGACCCCTCCAACTTCAGACCTATAGTTATTCTGTCTCCGTTATCAAAATACTGGAGATGTGTATACACAAACAACTACTAGAATATCTCCTAGAAGAAAGTCTACTGTCACCTAACCAACACAGCTTTTGCCCCAACCACAGCACAGCTACTGCTCTACTGTCTTTCACTCAGACCATCACCAGAACCCGAAACAACCGACTTGCATCTTGCCTATTCCTTGACCTCTCTAAGGCCTTTGACAATGTCTCTTACAACAAACTTCTAGTTACACTTTCTGACCTCAGCCTCTCCAACTCAACTATTTCCTGGTTCTCTAGCTATCTCTCCAACAGGCTACAGTCAGTCAGGTGGCATACTGCTCTCTCCCCTTCCTCCCAGTCTTTACTGGAGTCCCATAAGGCTCTATCTTTGGACCTTTACTATTTAACATTTTTACGAATAACCTCTACACATCTGTGCCCCACTCCACATTAATAAAATATGCAGATGACTCAACTATCATCTCCTCCTCTGACAACCTTTCTTAGCTTCTTAGCCTCATCCAAGAATCTTTCCACTCTGTTGAAAGATGGCTAACTAGCAACCAACTTTTACTGAATCCAAAAAAAAAAAAAAAAAACAAGCTTCTCTTATTCCTGCCGAAATCCCTATCATTTGCTAAGACTACCTTCACCATCACTTCCCTCAATAACACAACCAGCAAAGAACCTCACACAAAACTACTAAGAGCTATTATTGATGACCAACTAAAATTCAAAGTCCACATACAACAAGCCATCCAAAAAACCCACCAAAAATTAAGGTTACTTTACAGGAACAAAAAATTTCTCCCTAACGAATCTAAATTCTTTTTAGCACAAGCTTACCTTCTATCAAGTCTATTTTATGCTGCTCCAGTTCTTACAAACCTACAAACCAATCTTATGTCTAAACTTGAACTCACTTACAATATGACTGCAAGATTTGCAGCAAATTTATCCTATCGCTGCAATCATTGCCCAGCTTTAAAATACCTTCAGTGGCCAGAATTCCACCAACAACTTCTACCCAAATTGCATCTCACCCGCTCCACCCTCTACAGCCCTACCTCTTGCTTACCTGTCTCTTCTCCTGTTATTCTCTATACTCCCAACTGCTCTCTTTGAAGCTCAGATCAACTTCGCTTAGAAATTCACAACCCCAAAAAACATAGGCAAACAGCTCTACAGCTAGTTTATTGCTAATTCATTGAAAAACTGCCTCTGTCCCTAAGAACTATACCTAATACTAACTACTTTAAAAATCCTTAAAACTCTACCTGCTAAACACTAGGACTTGCACTTACCATGACCCAACATAAACACCTGTCCTCCATCCATGCCACTCACAACTCCTAATAACTAACTACCTTCTCCACCTTGTCACATAATTTACACATAAATTACTGTAACTATTCATCTGCTGTTATTTTTCATATTTTTCATATTTCCTTTTGTCCATATCCAACTCTCTGTATGCTAAAACTCACAGCAAAATATGACCTGGGACACTAAAACCTACTACAAAATATGAACTGACCAACAATTTAACATTTTTGCCTCAAGGTCATGTCATATCTGTTCCTGTCTGTAATGTATTTTGTATTTCGGCCTATGTCAAGTCATGTAAGAGTTATAACAATTTAACTAAGATTGCTAGAGCTTTTCTCCCTGGGTCTCTGCTGAAAAAGGGCTTCTGCCCAGTTAGACTAACCGGGTCAACAAATGTCAAAATAAATAAAATAAATGAATAAATGATTCCATGCCACTTACTGAAGAAAGTAATATAATTTCTCCAGTGTCCTGGCCAGACTTCCACATTCTGTAAAAATATCACATTTGGTATCCCCTGAAAACAGACTTAGTGAGACTATGTTAAGAAAAGAAAGAGATTAAGTAAATAATAAACAAACAAACAAATAAAGAATTACATCAAGCAATCAAAAAATCAGTCAGTCAAAATCAATCAATATCCAGATGACATGTCACTCTTACAGGGCTTGTCTATAGTCACCATAATACCAAGGGTCACAGCTTCATAGGTTCATAGGTGTGTACTAGGCTAACAGCCCAAGAGCCTTTACAAGCCTAGCCCATAGAAGTGCCCTGGCATTGCGCCGCCCGACGTTAGTTCCCAGTGCCTCTATCAAGTGCAACCACTCGAGTGATCCCTGGGGTGAACTTTCTAGTTCCCATCCACTCATCAAGATTTCTGTTGAAGAGGGCCAGTGAGGTGCTCTGCTTGACATGTATAGGAAGTCTATTCCAGAGCATGGACAGTCTCTTGGATAAGAACCTGTCTCTCCAGCATGTTCTGTTGATTGTGGTAATGAGGTTGCGGTCTCTGGAGCATGTGGAATGGGATTGGGATTTCTTTAGGGGTAGCATTTCTAACAGAGCTGGGTCAGACATGGCTTTGTAAGTCAAACAGAGATCGCCTCTTAGTAGATGATATGAGACTGAAAAAAAATGGAGTTTTTTGAGTCTGTCCATGTAGGACATGTGTTTGAGGCCTAGGATCGTCTTTGTGAGGTACTTTTGTGGCCTCTCCAGCTGTTGCAGGTGTCTAGTGAGGTACATGTAACATGGGGCATTATACTTAATGATTGGTCTAATGAGGGAAGAGTAGAGAGAGAGAGAGACGATAACATCTTTCTTCCTGGATGCAAAATCCTTGGTAATGAAATGTGCCACATAGAAGGACTTGGTCGAAGGAGAGGTTACTGTCAGCCTGTGGTCCCAGATCTCTTATAACGCCTTCAGTGTTCAGTGGACTACCATCAATGTAGTAACTTGTGGGAACTGAGTTTTGTCCAAAGAGAATGACGATGCATTTTTTGGCATTGAGCTTAAGGCCATGGTTTTGACACCTGTTGTTTGTCTCAGTGAGGCCTTTCTGTAGAATTCCTGCATCACTTGGGGAGTTAATAATGGCTCCCAGCTAGCAATCATCAGTGAACTTGGTCAGCCAGAATCCCCCCTGTGTTGGCCTGGAATTCTGAGAAGTAGATGCCAAACAGGAGAGGACCCAGGACCGATCCTTGTGGGACTCCACTTGTGACTGGTTGGCAGTCTGACTTGCAGTCTGCTACTTTCACACTGTGGAGCTATCTGTGAGCCAATTTGCAACCCATCTAGTGATATAGGGGTTGATGCCTAGTTTGGTGAGTCTATCTATAATTCCTTCATGGGGAATGGTATCAAAGGCCTTGGCCAGATCGAAGTAGGCTGTATGAGCTACCTTTCCTTCATCCACAGCTCTGGTAACTGCATCAGAGAAGTCTACCAGGTTGAGCAGGCATGATCTTCTCTTCACGAAACCAAATTGCATTGGGTCCAGGGTTTGGAGATTTCCTATATCCTTGTTAATTAGGTCCATGATTTTGTACTCCCTTGCCTTACATATCAGACTTGTCAGCCTGATGGGGCAATAGTTGCCAGGGTCTGTAGTCACTCCCCCTTTATGGAGAGGGATGACTGTAGCAGTGCACCATTCACAAGGAACAAAGCCTGAGGTGCGGCTGTGATTGAAAAGGGCACACAGGTGTGGTGCCAGTTCATTTTGTAGTTCATGTAGAACAGAGACAGGGATATTGCTGGGTCCCATGGAAGCTGTTTTGTTGGCCATGGACAATGCAGCTTTAAACTGTGCAGCAGTAATAGTGAGAGACTGGCACTCTTTCGGTATTGTGAATCGTCCCTTGGGGGGAGGGGTAAAATTGGCACTGAATCTGTTGGCCAATATGTTGGCAATATCTGTTGGCGCTGTATAGGAGGTACCACTGTGCAGTAATTCAGAGCAAATCTGGGTATTGCTGAGGAGATTCTTTACATAGCTATAGAAGGTCTTGTGGTTATCTTTAGTATATGCTGCAATGTTGCCTTCATAGCTAGCTTTAGAGGATTTTATGTGGGCTCTCAACCTTTTATTGAGGCTAAAAAGGGTTTTTCTAGTCTTGGGACTTCACCTTTCTCTGCAACAGTTTCTTCCTTCTGTTGTAGAGTCTGATAATGGCAGGGTCCAGCAGATTGGCTTCCTTTTTTTGAAGGCCATCATCTTGGTTCTGTTGGGTATGGCTAGTTCCATGTATTTATTTACGTGTTCATACAGTGCATTGGTGTATGATTCGGCAGTCATGCAACTATTCTCAATTTGCATGGGTGCCATGAATTTAGCCACCTCTGATTTTAGGAGGCCAAAGTTAGTTTTGGAGAGGTTTTTCATGGTGATTACTTTTGTGGGGTGTGTGGGTGGGATGTGGATTTCTATGATGTTTAATTTTTGGTTGGATCTAACCAGGGATGAATTGACTATTGGTGTAGTGCAACGATCTGCCATGTTGGTAATAACCAGGTCAAGGATGTTGTGCCCTCTAGTGGGGGTAAGAATGAGCTTGTTGAGGGCTTTGTAATTAATGAATTCCAGGAAGCGTTGGGCCAGTGTATTGGTGCCAGAATAATTTTCCAGTTAATGGAGGGATAGTTAAAGTCACCCAATATGAGGGTGTTGGGTTGGACCCTAATATTTTCTAGGGTGCTTAGGAACATGGAGTGAGAGTCCTAGGATATGGTTGGGGGCCTATAGCAGGCTAAGACCTGAATCAGTGTCTTGCCCAATGTTAGTTGTACCTGAAGTATCTCTGATGCATTATGCTGTGCTACTAGTCTGGAGGTGTGCATATCCTTAATGAATATGGAGAAACCACCACCTTTGGAGCTACGGTCCAAGTTCTGGGGCCGAAAGGTGTGAAATGAGTTATAACCTGATAGTGCAGTGGTGCTTTCTGCTGCTTTAAACCAGGTTTCCGTTACAGGACAAATGTCTATGTTCTCCATTTTAAGGAGGGCTTTGAGCAAGTACATCTTGAGATTTAGACTGCTATCATTGAGCAGCATGACCCTCAGATTGCATTTATTTATAGCTGTTACAGTGGTAATTTGGTCTTTGGAACACCACCTAAAACAGGCACTGTAGGGGTAGAAAGAGCCTTAGTCAGTATCCGGAAACCCAGGGGGTGACAGATGCAGGCCATCTCTGGCAAAGCATCGAGGTCTGTCAATTATGTCTTTCCGAGCAGTCAGATACTGGATCCCCTTAGAAAGACACCTAAGTTTACATAGGTGTAAGCTTTTCAGACATACTTCATCCTAAATGAATTATTTTACCCTATGGATGACCTGTAATGTTTTGCTTGGGTAGGTGGGATAGGTAAGACAATATTCACTTAATATTTTATGATGTATTGATTGCCTTTGATCATACTCTTTAGCAACTTGTGAGTAGCTTTTCCTTGAGGTACTTGCAGAAAGGAATAAGATGGCAAAGTGGTGCGGTTTTGGGGCACTAGACAACAAAAAAAGAAGAGTCTGAAGCAGGTATGTGGTGAAGGATGGAGTTACATCTCAGTATTATAGATGAAGCCAGCTTAGAGTTTATTAAATCATAATAGTAAATACTCCAGGATGACAGAACAGTGTTATGAGATGGAATCTGTAAAACTGCAACTGCAGTATCAGTGGTACAAATTTAGCACACTCACCTTTGGTGCTGCAAGATCAGAAGGCTGTGGGTTCTATTCTGTCTTTAGATTACTGAATTATTGACAGTGCAGAATGGTGTAATGGTAGGGTATTGCATTTTAGAGTGTGCTGTCCTTTGGATGCAATGTTAAACCAAGGTTCTATCTACTTGAGTTGAGGGCAGCGAGTAGGGAAATGCCCTGAACAAATTCCTCTTATAAAATATAAATACCCCCCCTCAGATCTCACCTAAAAAGAGGCCACTTGCCTACTGGGGCAAACCTGGTCAACAAAGGATAAATAATTACACTTCAGAGAGTAAACATCTATTCAACAGTATGTATTCTCCTCATCTTTATTTATTTAGGTACTGAACAGAATTCTCGGGAATTTTTCTGTTTTGCGTTTGTTTCCTTCTGTACAATAAATTGTTATTAGTTACATCACCATCATTGCTTATATTCGCTGAGGGCTATGCTGTAATGGCCTAGTAGTCACCCAGGATGTCATTAATTGGATAGTAGTCAGGTTCATATAGTTACCAGCTGGTAATGAATTATACTTACTGGGACAATACATGACATGCTGTGCTTTCTGGCTCCAGATGTTAAAATCCACCTTGCTACAAAGCTTTCAGCTATTGTATTTTTATAGAGAATATTAACTACTTGCTGAGACTAGAACAATAACATAAAATTAACAAGGTCTTGTAGTTTGAGACAGCGGGTAGCAGAATTTCATTGGGTACCGATATCTGATGTTCCTTTGCTTCAAGAAAAATAAAAAGACAACAGACAGGGAATGAAAACCTGTGTTTGTCTTCAGTAGGACAAGCTGATGTAAATCAATCTTGTTTAACCTGTAGGCATTGCATCCCACTGGACTTGAACTAAACCCATGCCAGAGGCATATAATGTTGTTGCAGCGTGATTTAAAATGCATTTTCCTAGTTCTTTCACTGCTAAGATAATGTCAGCATGAGAGCTATTACTGAGTCAGTTGGAGAGGAAAGGTTTACTTTGTGTACTGGTAACAGTATATTGTCTGAAAGTAGGATAGAAAAATATGCATGCAAGTTGTAAACAGAAAAATCTTTGCAGCTTGGTAAGCAAACAAAAGTGAAGTACTCACTGAAAGGTCAGACAATTCCCTGAATGTTTTTGTGTTTCTTTGAAGATAGTCAATATTTAATTTTATTTGTTTGGCATGGACTCTGTGTATCAGTTGCACCCTTACACAGATTTAATAAACTCTGCTGCACAATTGCCCCAGATTTGGAAAACTGAATTATATTGGATGCGTTTGTCCAGACTTTGCTGAAACACTTCAGAACTTTCCCTGTAATCTGTTTTGTGTCTTTGTTCACCTTTTTATTGCAGCATATAGTCTGTTTTATTGTATTTCAACACAATTTATAGAAATTAGCCATAACTAATGCATAAGAAAAGAAAGCTACTCAGTACGATTCTAATCATCAAGCAAGTAAAGTTAACATCTGACTGTATTACAACAGGAGTAGATGTGGGAAAGAATTCTTGCATGAACAATCAAACAAAGCTTTCTATGACAGATTTGGTCAAAGTCTAACTATAAGAAAACTCAACTGTCATATAATTCATTTGTCCTATTGATGAGTCACTCTCATTTCTTATTAGCAAGATACAAGGAAATTTGTTTGTTACGGGAAAGAAAAAAAATAAGAAATGCAATCCTTCATTATAATTTTCATAGTTTAATACATAGAACTGCTATTACAGGAATATGCTAAGAAATACTGCAGTGTACCGGAACATACCAGAAATATAATTTTCAAGAAAACAGCCATCTTACAACAGACAGCTGAGCTGCAGGGCTGTCAGAAGTATTTGTAAACCTGCTAACAATCAATCAATTAACCCTCAAAACAGAAGGCTCTCAAGAGGTCATTTAAGACTGCTGAAAGCATGACAGCAGGGAATCTTAAGCAAATTGTTATGCACAATGTGTCAAAAATAAAGAATGCTGTCTTTAAGTCACTTATTTAAAGTATTTTTCTTATGTTTTTATTTTATAGCTGCCATTAAAAATCAGCAAATGGCTACATATTTCATTTACTGTAGATACACTTAAGTAAAATTTCAAGTGAATAATAATTGCAGGTTTGGCTTGTACCGTACTAAGCACCCACCGCAATTAGAGACACCTCAGAGGTTTCTAACAAAGATCAAGGGGCTCCAGCATGTTCCCTACACAGACTGACTAAGTCCCTGTCACTATACTCCATATCGTATAGACTTTTTAGAGGAGACTTATGCTTGGCCTACAGAGAAATTCAAAACCCAAACCCAATCAACTTGCTGCATATCTGTAAATAAAACAGGACTAGGGCTACCTATTCCAGGCACCTAAATATGGCCTGTGACTTAAAAAGGACATGCTGGAGGGACAGATTTATCTCCCAGTGACTGCCACATCTTTGGAACAGGCTACTAATTCATGTGAAACAGAGCACCTCTATGACAGTGTTCAAGAGGAACCTGGATGAGTGGATGGGGCACTGTAAATATTTACCAGGGATAGTGCCCACAACCCTCCTGGACATGGGCAGTCATCAATAAATGCAATCTTAAGTACTGACTATCATTTTCATAGTATTACATTGAGACGAAACAGTTCGGCCTAAAATGACCTCTGGATCGATAGCCTAGTAATCTCCTATGATGCTATGATTTTTAGAATCACTGTGTGACCTGGAAAGCAGGGTAACAAATACTGTCATGGGAAGAAACAGAATAAAGCTCTTTGTCACTTTTGTTTCTTTCTTTCTCTGTACAGTATATAAATGCAGAACGAACAGTGTCATGATGTAAAAGTGCTGGTAATCTCATGAGACTAGTTAAATTACAGGGATTGCTCTTCTGTTTTAATCTCACTCTCTGATAGCAGGTGCAACTGTGTCTCGACAGACAGAACAAACGGGAATATGAGAAAGGGAAATATTATCCCCTAGTGGAAGGGTCTTCTTCTTCTTTTGGCTTTTGGAAGGGTAAGGCAAGTAATTAAAAAAAATGGAAAAAAGAATAAATAAGATTGAAAGATTTACAAAGGCTGGGGCAGGCATCCTTGAGGTTGAAAGACTACAAAATAATCAAGGGTTCTCTGCAGACACACTGTCCTGGTGAAAATATACAGGCAAGAATATTGTGACAGGTGTTCTTAGAATGGTACATAATGGGAAGGTATTTAATAGGAGGTATAGGGATGACAGAGAATAAGTACAATACTTTGACTGCAGTTATATTTTAAAATTGGATATTTTCAAGAGCCAAATTTGAGAAGACTGGTGTAGAATTCTACTCTGAAGGAAACTATATTTAATGAAGTGTTTCTGAAAGAATATGACAAGAAGATTTTAATTTCAATTCTTCAGTCTCTTGGAAACAAATGTCCATAAAACAATCGGACATGCAGTGAATTAAGCACCATATTTCCAACCTAAAGATATTTTTGTGAATGGTAAACAATAGGACCTAGTACACCAATGGGTACAAGACTGCCCATTTCTTGGGATGGGAGGCAGCATTGTGCATCCTGACAGCTATATAGAGTGCAGGAATGTATAGTTGTTAGCTAAGGTAGAACACCTTATTAAATCATTATGTAAAACTACTTACCTCACTGCCATATGCCACTATGCTGTGGTCTGTCATCATGCTTAAATTCCCACTAGGCATGAGGGAAGTCCAGAGTCACTGGCATATTATGGGAATAAGGGGATCTGGTGCTGTGTACGCAATGTTGCTTCAGTGTGTGTGTGTGGGGGGGCAGGACAAGATTGTCCAATGGAGGAGTTGTTTTTTTGTTTTGGGTGACAACTGTTACATTAGTGGAGGGATGGAGGGAAATGATGGCTCTCTGAGAACTGCAGCACCTCTGTGTTGCATGCGGCTGCTGAGCATTACGGTAACCGAGTGGGGTCAGCTTGTATTCTGGTGCTGCTGCCTTCATGAATAGCATACAGTCAGGGAGGGGATTGTCTACATGTGTACGATATGTGTCTGGTCTAGTCCCATTGTGTCCACATCTTTGTCCATCAGTCAGGAGTTAGGTTCACAGGTATACTGGGTACCAGCACTGCTGCGCTACCCACTGATGATTACGAATGGAGTCCTTTGTAAATTAATACAAGGGTGATATGCAATAACAATAGGAAATATTACAACATTGCTTATGGCAGTTTTCTGCAAAGGATTATGGTTATGGGCTGCTGCTAAGCTTTATCCTTTAGTCCTTGGTTGTCTCTCTCAGCCTTCATTTCCCTGATTTGTGACTCTGAGAAAGTCATTTAACCCAGCAGCAGCCCCTGGTTGATCCTTAAAAAAAAACATGTCTGCATAGTGAACTTAGTATTTTAACAAATAAATGCTAAAATGACTTTTTTCAATGTTTATGCCATGCATCCTCTACTATTAATTCAACCCAGCAAAGTTATGTCAAATTAAAAGTCAAGGCACCCTGCACTTCCAGTAACTGTGACTGTTCTCTAACTGAATAGCACAGTCTAGAAAACATAATTGGGAGCAAATTTAACCTGAGACTTTTTTCAATATTTATGTCCTGCATCCTCTACTACTAATTCAAAGCTGCAAAGTTATGGCAAATTAAAAGTCAAGGCTCCCCGCGTTTCCAGTAACAACAACTGCTATCTAACTGAATAGCACAGACCAGGAAACATAATTCAGAGCAGATTTAAGCTAAGACTTTTATCAATGTTTATGCCTTGCATCCTCTACTACTAATTTGACCCAGCAAAGTTAAGCCAAATTCAAAGTCAAGACACCCTGTGTTTCCAGTAACCGTGACTGTTCTCTAACGAATAGCATAAACCATGAAACATAATTGGGATCAGATTTAACCTAAGACTTTTTTCAATGTGTAAGTGTTAGTTTTCTGTTTAAAGTGATAGATTAAACTTGGGTAAGCTTGAATGCCTTTACTTAAGTTCCATGCAAGTCGGCAGCAAGGAATATTTTCTGCCCACACTTATAAGTGCTAAATTATCTCAGACCCATTTTTTATTTCTCTTACCACTGCTAACTAATGACCCCTCCCATCCTTAGTTTCACCACAAGTTGTACGTAACTCTAGGCCTTTGTAACTGGACACAAGTAGTATTCTCAATTAGAACTTTTTGGTACAATGGAGAAATAGTTAGAAGCAACCTTACTGATTGTTTTATTTTTTTGTCTGACTCTGATGCAGTCTGGTCCAGCCTGCTCCATTTGCCATCACTGTGCTTGGGTTAACTCCTCTCCTCTACCCTACCCCGATTCCCAACTACCCTGTCTTTCATTTAATTCATATCTAACCATTTGTCAGCCCCACCAGTTTTTCCTTATATCAACCAATCACATCCCAAGAACAAAACCACACCCTGTACTAATCTCTCAACCATCCCAACCAATCATACCTCAATTAATTAACTTACCCCACTCTGCCATCCCACATAATCAAACACTAACACACCCCTTCTTCACATCCACTTCCCTATAGTCCCTAAATCACTATTGTACCCCTCACTTGATAATTACAAAGAAAATACCCAAACTGAAAACATTAGCATAGATTTGTTCAATCTAAAAAGCAGACCTAACCACTCTAACTCAAAGCTAAATGCCCTCATTTTTTAATAGCCTCCAGCTCAAATCCAGTCTTACTCCTACTTTTATAAAACAGTATGTATCTCCTGTTAACCATACTCATAATATCCCTCCCCACAGCAACCATCCTTACTTCCTGTCATCATTTCCCTTAGCTGGAACCTAAACTCTAAGTCCCCAACCAAATCTAATGACCTCGCAACCCATTCAGAATTCGTACATATCTCACCTGCCATGTATAGTCACTCCATTATAGATCTAGCTCCAGTTAAAATCTACCATTACCGCTCTAAAAGACACATCAGTGTACAATATAACCTCCTGATTTTCAAGTAGCTGATGACTTTTGTTCACCTAATATCTCAACGAATCTATCTGGATAGAATACACACTTAAACCTTACCTAGACAAAATGAATAATGTCTTGAAAGATACTGCCCATTTTTTAAGGCTTTTGGGTGAAATGAACAACAATGAATATACAAGGCACCTGTTAATGGTTACCATGGACGTTCAAAATTTGTTTACGGTCATTAATAATAAGTACGGTATTGATAGTATAGGAGAGCTTTTAAATGATTTAGGTGTAAACAGTGAAAAAATATTTTTGATTAAGACAATGTTAACTCTTGTCCTAGAAAACAATGTCTTCCTGGGAGGGAACTCTATATACAGACAGGCGCAGGGGGTAGCCATGGGAACCCCCTGCGCCAATACTTATGCAAATTTGGTCCTTTCTTATTGGGAGAGGACCCATGTCATCAACAATGATCCATGGAAACATTGTTTAAAGTTATATCTACATTTTGTAGATGATGTTTTTCTCCTATGGGATGGGACAGAGCAAGAATTAGGAGAATTTGTGGAATATTTACATACAACTACCACATTTTTTAGGTTTTCTATTAATCATTCATATAACTCCATAGATTTTTTAGATGTGTGTATAGAACAGGATATAGAAGGTTTTAGATCTAAATTGTACAAGAAAAATTGTTGGAAAAATTCTCTTTTGATGTATGACAGTATGCATCCCTGGCATACATATCATAATATAGTACAAGGACAAGTGAGCAGGGCTTCTAGACTATGTTTTTTAGATTCAGACTTTGAAGCAGAAACCAATAAACTTAGGGACAACTTCCAACACAGAGGCTATAAACAGAATATGATCAACAGAGCCATTGATATAGGTAAATCCAAGAGGCCCAGTGATTACAAACCATGGATATCATGTACCAGTAATGGAGTTGATTCAGAAACTAAGGAAGAAAAATCACACAAAGGGCTACAGTTAATGTTTAACTATAGCAGTAATACTAGTGATATTTGCAACATAGTGAGAAAGAATTGGAACATCTTAACCAGTGACAACAGCCTAAATGGTATTGTGGGCTCAAAACCTAGTTTCAGATATAGGAGAAACAAAAATCTTAAAGACCTACTTTGTAAGGAACCATCAATAAGGAATATCCAGTATCCCCTTCCATATTCAATAGGGACAAATATTTGTGGCCTATGTAAAGCAGGTGCCTATATTAACAAAGAGACTGACTTTATACATCCCATCACTAAAAAAGTGTTTCATTTTAAGGGAAGAGCTACATGTCGTACAGCTAACATAGTCTATTTAGCAGAATGTTGTCAGTGCCCATGTTTCTATGTGGGCAAGACAAACAACATGTTTAAGATCAGAATTCTTCAACACCTCTCAAGCATTAGAAATAATGATGAGAGAAATGCACTATGTAGACATGTGGTTATGTTCCCTACACACACATTTAAATTTAGGGTCATTGCAAATGTTAGACCAAACACTAGGGGGGGAGATATAAAGCTTCAAACTGAGTTAGTGGAAACAACATGGATTGTAAATCTGATGGCCAATAGGAAGCCAGGATTGAATGAAATGATACCAATTAAGCCTATATTAAAAAATAGGAGTGTATTTCATTGAATGTGTTTGGATGTTGTTCATATAAAAGTTTGTATTTTGATTGTTTATTCATCTGAGGAAGGGTTATCCCGAAAGCGCTTATCCTGTGATTTTACCAATAAAGTTTTAAAACGCTGTCAGCAGTGTTCAACCTTGCTTTTCCAGTATTTTGTCTTCATATTTTTGCTTTGGTTGGACTTCAGCACTATACTGTCTATTGGACTTATTGGGATCTCAACGAATACTCAGAGGTGATATCCATCCAAATCTGGGCCCCTCTCAAACTCTCCCATTCCCTTCAATCCCAAGCTCACAGCACCTAAGCTCCCCATGAAAACATGCAGACCTACTAGTTATTAGCATTAACATTAGAGGTATGTTAAACAAATTAGATGAAATCCATGCTACGCTTTCATTATATGCCCCTGACTTATTACTCCTTAACACAACAAGGATAATGAAATACTTCCTTCAGGGTACAATATAATCAGGTCAGACAGATTAGCTAAGAGCGAAGGTGATGTTGCCCTTCTTTGTAAAAACAACCTAACTGTTGACCACATTAACATGGACAACCCTACATTTAAAAATGCAGAGACTCTTTTTACCAAGGTGAAAATTAACCATCTAAAACATATAAACCTATTAGGTATAGATACACCTCCTGGGGACAATATTAACACACTGGAATCCATTCTCCACTGGGCATCCCTAACCCTCCAAAAGGAAGCACTCATCTTAGGAGACTTTAATATAGACTGAGCCTCCTTTAACACACCCTACCCTCCAAGCATATTAACCCCTATGGTTTCAGGTAGCTAATATAAAATCCCACCCGTATAGATAAAGCTACAAATAAAGAGTCCATACTAGACTGGATACTTACTAACTGTCCATCCTCAGCAAAACAATTTGGTACACTACCCAACACTCTAAGTGATCGGGCCTATATTATCTAATCAAAGAGACATTAGAGCAAATGCCTCTTCATCGACCCTTAAAGAGTGAAGCGGCAGTTATGCGAATGGCCGACTCAGTGATTTTTTTTCCTAGGGAAAAAAAAAATCACTTGGCCATCAGTGTGAATTTGCCCCTTTCCCCACTGTAGTGTGATCTCGGAGTTGGTATATTTTGTTAGTGGGTGTGGGGGGCAAAGTCTCCCACATTGGGGGGTGTTGGGGCAAATCCCCCCAATTTGAGGTGTTAGTGATGTTTTGTTTTTGGCCGGATCAGTGATTTTTTTCTCTTGGAAATAAATTGCTGATTTGGCTGTTCGTGTAATTGGTAGTTTGCTCTTTAGGGGTCGATGAAAAGGCATTCACTGTAATGCTTCTTTGATTAGATGATATAGACCCAAGTGATCACCTCCCCACTTTTGTACTGAGACAATACATTAAACTCACAAAAATACCATCCTTCCAGCAAATACAGTACTCTAAAAACTTCAAATCAGATGACTTCTTAACAGCCTTAAATGACTGCAACTGGTCTCCACTAACCTGCCTTCCAATGGACATGGCAGTAGACCACTTCAACAATACCTTTCTAGATATACTTAATCAGCTTGGTCCCTCTAGAACAATTAGAATTAAATCCAACCATGCCCCTTGGCTCTCCAAAACCACCCGTCTACTTCTAAAAGAAAGAGATAAGGCCTGGGACACCTGAAATAACAATAAAATTAACTCAAATAGACAAATATTTTTTGAACTAAGAAATAAATCTAAAAGACAAATAAGGAATGATAAAAACATCATTACACTAACATCCAAACTAAACACAACTGAAAGCCACAGAAATTCTGGGTGGCTATTAACAAAATTCTACAACCAGGTAAAACTAGTACTCCCCCCAAACATAAATGGTACTACTAGCGACATAGCTACCCAATTCAATGACTATTACACCAACTTGATTCTTAAATTGATTACTACTTCTTCCATCACTAGTCTCCCAAATGTACATAATCCCCCAAACAACCAACACCTTTTTTTACTCAGACCATTCCCAATCAGTCAGATCTATAAACACCTGTCCAAACTAAAACCTACTACTCTCGCAGCCAACAAACTCTCAGCTGAGTACCTACAGATCTTAGCCAAAGCCATTGCATACCCTCTTTCCATATTAATCAAAAGATTCATAGCTAAGCAATTAGTACCTTCCCTCTGGAAAATCTCTCACATAATACCATTACATAAATGGGGTACATTAACTGAATTATCCAACTACTGACCAATAGCCATAGTATCCCCATTGTCATAAATCCTGAAAAAAATGTATACACTCTCAGATACTAAACTATCTCTTATCCAACAACCTTCTTGCCAAAACACAACATGGGTTCTGCCCATGCCATAGCACTGCCACTGCCCTCATCAGTTTTACCAGCAATGTCAATCAACAACAGAACCTAGGTAATCTGGTCTCCACTGTCTTTTTAGACCTGTCTAAAGCATTTGATACAGTCTCTCACAACAAACTCCTAACTGTCCTCTCTGAACTCAACTTAGGCAACTCTACCCTGCTGTGGTTTGAAGACTATCTCACCAACTGCAAGCAAGCTATTAAATGGATGGACTCCCTATCTCTCCTTCATCCAATTACCTTAGGTGTCCCATAGGGATTTATACTTGAACCCCTGCTTTTTGCCATTTTTACAATTAACCTAACACAGCCACCCATCAACAAATTTGGTCCAATATACCGATAGTGCCACACTAATCTGCTCAGCTCCCGCTCTCAAAATTCTTCAAGAAAAAAACCCAGGAATCCTTCACCACCATAGAATCATGGCTGTCAACCCCCCCCCCCAAAAAAAAAAACACAACTCATGCTTTTCTGTCCCTCCAAAGCTATTGAACCCACATCCCTTTTTAAAATATCTTCTACAGACAACACCCTCATCACCCCAGTGCCACAAACCAAACTACTGGGGAAAATTATCAACTAAAATCTTAAAATCGATAAACGTATAGCCTAGGCCATAACTAAAGTTCATAAAAAACTCAACACCCTTTATCGATGCAAAAATTACCTGACCACAGACAGTAAAGCCATCACAGCCAAAGCTCACCTACTCTCCACATTACAATATTCATCCCCCGTTCTAACCATCCTAAATAAAGGGGACTTAAACAAATTAACCACTTGCTATAACAAAATAGCACAATTTGGTACAAACTCCTCCTATCGATTCCGTCACTGTCTCGCCCTTAAGCAATTAGGCTGGCTAGAATTACCCAACTTATTATACTTTAATCAACTTACCCTGGCACATCAAATAATCTATCACCCCAATAAAACACCAGCTCTAACAGGCCTACTCAACCTCTACAACAACCACCAACTAAGATAGAAATGTCTAAAAGCAAATATACATTAGGTGACTCCCTTTACTCAAGCGCAGTTGCCAAAATCTGGAACTCTCTCCCCCTTAAAATCAGAATGCAACCTAACAAATCTAATTTTAAAAATCATCTAAAGCCCTACCGAACCAATTCCTGGTTATGCAACTGTCCAGACCCAGACTAACTTAATAATTACCTAGTCCCTACTTATAACTATCCAAAAATGATTTTCCATGATAAAGTATAACAGTTGCACCACCCATGACCCTTCAATGTGCAGACCTACCTCACATTAAACACCTGCACTTTACTTCTGGGTGTTATTTTAATGTATTTTGTACTGATTAAATTGAATATTTCTGTACTGGATTTTTTTTTAATATTTTTTGTATCATGATTATGTTGAATATTTCTGTACTGAATGTTTTTTAATATTTTTTGTATCATGATTATGTTGAATATTTCTGTACTGAATGTTTTTTAATATTTTTTGTATCGTGATTATGTTGAATATTTCTGTACTGAATGTTTTTTAATATTTTTTGTATCGTGATTATGTTGAATATTTCTGTACTGAATGTTTTTTAATATTTTTTGTATCGTGATTATGTTGAATATTTCTGTACTGAATGTTTTTAATATTTTTTGTATCGTGATTATGTTGAATATTTCTGTACTGAATGTTTTTTAATATTTTTTGTATTGTGATTATGTTGAATATTTCTGTACTGAATGTTTTTTAATATTTTTTGTATCATGATTATGTTGAATATTTCTGTACTGAATGTTTTTTAATATTTTTTGTATCGTGATTATGTTGAATATTTCTGTACTGAATGTTTTTTAATATTTTTTGTATCGTGATTATGTTGAATATTTCTGTACTGAATGTTTTTTAATATTTTTTGTATCATGATTATGTTGAATATTTCTGTACTGAATGTTTTTTAATATTTTTTGTATCATGATTATGTTGTACATCTTTGTATTGAAGATCATGAATATTTTTATATTGGGATGTTTTATGTGGAGCTTTTCTCCCCAGGCCTCCACTGAAAATGGGCAATTTTGCCCAGCCAGACTTCCCTGGTAAACAAATTTAAAATAAATAAATAAAAACTGTATGATGCTGAAGATCTGGACAAAAGGGGGGTGTTCTGAATTAGGTTTTTGTGGCTATAAAACTCTGTTACAAGATATTTCCAGGTGTCTTTACTATGTGAAATGAATGCATATTTCTATAGATTCAGTTTTATTGTGAAGTAGCTTACAACATTTACTCTGAGAAATGGAATTGCAGTTGATAAATACTGAATCTGATATTACAGAGGAAAAAAGAAAAACTTTATGTGAAACAAATGCACAACATGCATATATGTTTGTATGCATATGGAGAAACACCTACTATTTCAGAAGTTCATGTTGCATACATTTGCATAGCATTACTGCCTCAATTCCCCACCCACTTTCATATGCATGTATTTTCTGCAGCGGCTACACCACCGCACAGCTTAACTCTTTGAACTGCAACTTACATATACATTGTTATTGCCCATGCAGCTTGCATTCCACAGTATGCAACTTGCCCATGAATCACAGTCTTTGCTTTGATATTTGCATTCCATAAGACATGATGGAAAGATTTTGCTAAGCCACTGTGTTTTCCCTTGCTTGAATATTTAAAAATCCCATTCTCATGTTTGAATCCTGCTGCTGCCACCAAATATGTGAGGAAAAGGGGTATGGGACTTAAATCCCATCCTACTGATATTAAATAATGTGACAGATGGATGGGGTTTAAATCCCACTGCTGCCACAAAATACTGTCCTGAGGTTAGATCTGACCCACTACTACCAATTATCTATGCAAGGGGTGATTGCCCTTACAGGTTATTGAAAATGTCCATTACTACCTTGGGTTATGCTTGATACTAATAGTGATGTCTTGGGATATGAGAAGGTCCCAAGAAAGCTGTTTTGGGTAGTGCTGTGATGGTTTGAAGTCCCTCCACAAAATCGGTAGAATTAGTTCATGGTATGTACAAGAACCCAATGGCACACATATGAACAATGTTCGGACTTACAGAAGGATTACCAGTGGGAGTAGGTATGTATCATGGTTTAGCTGTGAGACCACTGCTGGTCATACTGGTGATGGACTACATTAGCAAACAGGTCAGAGAAGACAGGTCAACAAAAAGTTGCTGTATGAAGATGATGTGGCATTACAGGCAGACTCTGAGCAGGAACTTCAGCAAAGTACAGAGGAATGGAATGCAAAACTGAAGGCACATGGGTTGAAACTGAGTACAAATAAGACAGTTGTAATGGCAGGAAATGGGGGAAATCAGAAGAAGCTGAGAATTGCATTAGAAGGGAAAACAGGGTAACAGGTTAACAGTTTCAAGTGTTTGGGAGGGGTAGTTGATGAGAAGGAAAGTCTAAATGGAGAGGTGAAGGTTATAGCCAGAGGGGTTGCAGCTAACTGATATAGAGTGTTAGAGGCAGTATGTGACAGAAGAATGACAAAGAAGCTGAAAAGTAAGGTGTACAAAACAGTGTTGCAACCAGTACAACTGTATGGTACAGAAACCTGGGCAGTGAAGGCACAGCATTTGAGGAAGCTAGATGTGATTGAGATGAAGTGCCTGAGATAGGTGGTAGGATGCACACTGTTGGACAGATGAAAAATGAAGAACATCACCAAAGTAGCTTCAATTGAAGAGATGCTGAAAGAGAGCAGATTGCAGTGGTTAAGGCATATGTAAAGAAAAACAGAAGATGTTCTGCTGAAGGTTATCTGGGAGAGACAGGAAGAAGGAAAGAGGAAACAAGGGCATCCATCAAAGAAATGGTTTGTGTGAGAACCATGACTGTTGAAGAAGGTTGAACAATAGCACTGAATCTAGAGAGATAAAAATGGTTGACATGACACCCAACCCCATGGAAAAAAGATGCTTGATGAGATCTTCTACCCAAATAAGCTTTACAATGCTGGCTACAGAACAGGGTTATAATCACTAACAAGTTTTTTCTGCTAGTATACATCTCAGCAAGCTCCTGCCTGGTGCCCTGCAGAGTTCTACAGCAGTAGAGAGACAAAAGAGAGTCTTTGGAGTGATTAAGTATAATTTTTCTGAATTTTCTTGCTGCCTTTAGCTAATTCTGCCTAAAACACCGATTTTCTAGAGTTTCTGTGATTTAAAAAGCTTGTTTCAGCTATATATTTTACTTATTTTACTGCCTGCACTTTAACAAATTCATTTTTGTGTTTAAATTACCTGTTTAACTATTGTAGGCTACACACTCAAGTGTGATAGCCATTTCTGTGCATTTAAAGTGTTTTTGTATTGTATCTACTTTATTTTCTGGAAAAAAAAAGAAAAAATATATTTGTTTTCCCACCTTTCTAAGCTAGTATAGTCTAGTTTTCAGGTTAGTGCTGAATTCAGAGCTGTATTACAAGTTTCTGTGTTTGCCCATACCTTACTTAGATAGAAGGAAGTTCCTGTGTTCACTGAGAGAGAGAGCACTTTGAGCAGTTTATCTGTCCCTGGAGGAGTGGTTTCAGCCCAGAAATTAGTAGTTTATTGGCCATTTTAGGCTAATTTCTATCTGTTTCATTTCCCTGCTATAAAACCCGCATTTGCAAGGTTTTTGTGCTAATATAAGGCTCAGCAAGCTCCTGCCTGGTGTCCTGCAGAGTTCTACAGCAGCAGAGAGACAAAAGAGAGAGAGACTTTGGAGTGATTAAGCATCATCTTTCTGCATTTTCTTGCTGCCTTTAGCTAATTCCACCTAAAACGCCGATTTTCTAGAGTTTCTGTGATTTAAAAAACTTGTTTCAGCTACATATTGTACTTATTTTACTGCATGCACTTTAACAAAGTCGTTTTTGTGTTTAAATTACCTGTTTAACTGTTGTAGGCTACACACTCAAGTGCGATAGCCATTTCTGTGCATTTAAAGTGTTTTTTTGATTGTATCTGCTTTATTTTCTGAAAAAACAAAAAAGCAAAAAAATATATACTTGTTTTCCCACCTTTCTAAGCTAGTATAGTCCAATTTTCAGGTTAGTGCTGAATTCAGGGCTGTGTTACAAGTTTTTGTGTTTGCCCATACCTTACTTGTATAGAAGAAAGTTTCTCTGTTCACGGTGAGAGACGAAGCTTTGAGCAGTCTATCTGTCCCTCGAGGAGTGGTTTCAGCCCAGAAATTAGTAGTTTATTGGCCATTTTGGGCTAATTTCTATCTCTTTCATTTCCCTGCTATAAAAACACATTTGCAAGGTTTTTGTGCTAGTATACAGCTCAGCAAGCTCCTGCCTGGTCCCCTGTGGAGTTTTACAGCAGCAGAGAGACTAAAGAGAAACTTTGGAGTGACTAATTATCATTTTTCTGCATTTTCTTGCTGCCTTTAGCCAATTCCACCTAAAACCCTGATTTTCTAGAGTTTCTTTGATTTAAAAAGCTTGTTTCAGCTAGATATTGTACTTATTTTACTGCCTGCACTTTAACAAAGTTGTTTTTGTGTTTAAATGACCTGTTTAACTGTTGTAGGCCACACACTCAAGTGTGATAGCCATTTCTGTGCATTTAAAGTGTTTTTTGATTGTATCTGCTTTATTTTCTAAAAAAAAAAAAAAAAAATACTTGTTTTCCTGCCTTTCTAAGCTAGTATTGTCCAGTTTTCAGGTTAGTGCTGAATTCAGGGCTGTGTTACAAGGTTCTGTGTTTGCCCATACCTTACTTGGATAGAAGGACGTTTCACTGATCACTGTGAGAGAGGGAGCTTTGAGCAGCCTATCTGTCCCTGGAGGAGTGGTTTCAGACCAGAAATTAGTAGTTTATTGACCATTTTGGGCTAATTTCTATCTATTTCATTTCCCTGCTATAAAACCCGCATTTGTGTGGTTTTGCGCACCGGGCAGCACCAGTTAGCTAGGGTATAACTGTTCCCAGCTCTACAAAGTCTACTCTTAAAGTTTTCCCTTGGAACTAGACAAACTTTCAACTTAAGCAGTCAAACCATTCTTCATACAGGCACTTGCTCAAAACTCATAGCAAGCACTAATAAACCTTAGCACTAGACCCCCCCCCTATACTGTAGAGAAGGACAAGGCTCTCTATTCAACCTTACCAGCCAATCAGTAAAACAGTTCACTGTACCTATCCAGGCATGTCCAAGGAGCAGTTTCAGGTGTACTCTCTGATCCAGCTGGTAAATCTGGACATTTTGAGGCAATGTTACAATTGCCTCATGTACACAGACAACCCTTTCCTCCTTCCACCAAACACTAATACATGTGAAAGATGTAGTTATACAGCCAAACTGGATGCTAAGCTCTCTCAACCCAAGACTGGACCAGGAAGTCAAGAGGAGAAGAGAATTACTTGCATCACACCACCAGTCTCACATGGACCCATTAAACCAGCACTGGCAAAAAACACACATATATACACGAAAACATACTCGGAGGCTCTAAATAAAAATCTGCAGAAGCAACAGAGACCTCCAAAACAGACATCCAGGCAACCTCCACCCCCCAACACAAACCATGAAACACATACTTCACAAAACCAGTGTGCCACACAATCAAAGCTCTTAAGGCAAAATAATATACCCAGCACACTAGTAAAAGCTGACTCTATAGTCAGGCACACTGACGTCCCACTCACTAGGCTGAAAAAGGAGAAGGTTACTGTTAGCTGCCTGTCAGGTACCAGGATCTGCTACATAACACAAGCACTCAGGTCACTACAGAACAAGTACAAATATGACTCTATCATTGTCCATGTTGGTGTGAATGACCTGAGCCATACCTCCCTTGACTACATAAAAGAGCTCTCTGATCACATAGCCCAGGTCGGTATGACCCTGACCCTGAGTAGCATCCTGACCTCACCAAGAATGATACCATGGTATAGAGAAAAAATGATCAATTTCAACAATTGGCTAAGCTTCTGGTGTCATTCAAAGGGGATCAAGTGTCTGTCAGCCTGGGATGACATGCTCGACAAGCCATGCTGCTTCACTAGAGATGGCTTGCACCTGTCACCCTTAGGCTTTCAAATACTGGCCAATGCTCTTGCCACCTCATAGTGCCTTTTTTAGGCAAGGCTCAAAGGACAAACCCACCGCCATAAATAGCGCAAGTAACAAAAAACTGAGGGTAATGCTACTCAATGCCAGAAGTCTAAACCTCAAAATGCACGCACTCGATGCATTCCTCAGTATGGAGAAAACTGATATATGTTCAGTAACAGAAACCTGGTTTAAGGCTCCAGGGAGCACCCCAGCAATACCAGGCTACAACTCATACCATACATTTCAGCCACAAAACCCAGACCGAAATACAAAAGGCAGGGGAGTATCCATAGTCATCAAGGATACCCACACCTCTAGGTTAGTGGCGCAGCACAATGCTTCAGAGATCATCCACATGCAGCTAACAATGGGCAAAACTGCTATTCAAATTATAGCTTGCTACAGATCACCCACCATGTCCCAGGACCCCCACTGCGCATTCCTGGAAACACTGGGAAACATAAAGGTCCTACCAAACACCCTGATATTGGGTGATTTCAATTCCCAAACATTAACTGGGAGAACTACTCAAATACAAACTCCCTTGCCCAACATTTCCTAGAATTTATAAACTCAAACACCCTGGATCAACTGGTCAACACCCCCACCAGAGGTGACAACATATTGGACCTGGTCATCACCAGCATGGGCGACCAGTGTTCCACACCGGAGGTCAACCCCTTGCTGGTTAGATCTGACCATAAACTAATCACTCTGGATATCCACATTCTGCCACCACCCCCGGTAAAAGAAACCACCATGAAAAACTTTTCAAAAGCAAACTTCACATTACTTAAGATCAAGGTGGGAAGTGTCAAAGCCCCCATGCTAAAGGATAACGCTGTCCAAGCTGCAAAATCCTTTACTAATGCACTCTACGGGCACCTACAAGAATGCATGGATCATGCTATCCCAAACAAAACCAAGACTCATTCCTCCAAGAAAAGGAAACCAGTCTGGTGGACCCCTGCCATAAACAAGCTATACAATAGAAGGAGGAATCTAGTACAGAAAAGAGTAAAATCCCAAGAAGGGAAGACATTCCTGATCAGTATCAGCAAGAAACTACGTTCCCTCATAAAATCATCCAAGGCTAGCTTTGAAAGAAAAATTACTATGGACTCTAAAGATAACCACAAGGCATTCTTTAGCTATGTCAAGAATCTAAGTGGCAATTCTCAGATCTGCTCGGAGTTAGTGCAGAATGGCACAAAATACACTGAACTGACTGATATAGCCAACATCCTGGCAGACAGGTTCAGTGCAAATTTCACCCCTCTCTCATCCCCCAAAAGGGCCCATAACCATACCAGAAGAATGTAGTGCCCCTGAAATCACAGACACTCATGTTAAAACAGCCCTCTCCAAAGCCAAAAACACAGCATCAATGGGACCGGACGGTGTCCCAGGCTGCGTCCTACACAAGCTCAAAGATGAACTAACCCCTCACCTAAACACACTGTTTAAACTCAGCCTCTCCACTGGCTACGTGCCCACAGAGTGGTGCACAGCAATGGTTATTTCACTCCACAAAGGTGGAGCCACAACAGACCCCGGGAACTATCACCCTATAAGCCTGACTAGCTTGGTCTGCAAAGCTATGGAGCGCATCATCATGGATCTCATTAACAGAGACATTGGAAACCTCCAAACACTGGACCCTACCCAGTTCGGCTTTGTTAAGGGCAGATCATGCCTCCTAAATCTGGTGGACTTCTTTGAGACAGTTACCAAGGCTATAGATGAGGGAATGGTGGTCCACACAGCCTATCTAGACCTTGCAAAGGCCTTCAACACCATTCCCCACTCAGGTATTATAGACAAGCTCACAAGCCTGAACATAAACCCCTATGTCTGGCCTCAAGCTAAATGCCAAAAAGTGCATAGTCATCCCCTTTGGAAAAAAACAAAGTACCTACAAACTACCACATAGGTGGTATCCCCCTTAATACAGAAGACATAATAAGGGATCTGCGGACCCAAGTAGATAGTAACCTCTCCTTTGATATTCACATTGCCAAAGTGGTTAGAAAATCCTTCTATGTGACCCACCTAATTACAAAAGGGTTTGCATCCAGATCGAAAGAGGTCATTGGGCCCCTCTATGCATCACTCATCAGACCCATCATAGAGTACAATGCCCCATTTGGGATGCACCTTACAAGACACCTGCAACAACTGGAAAGACCACAGATGTACCTCACCAAGAGGATCACTGGCCTCAAGCAGATGCCCTATGCAGCTCGACTGAAGAAACTCCAGCTGTACTCAGTTGCATACCGCCTACTCAGAGGTGAACTCTGCCTGACATACAAGGCCATGTCCAACCCAGAATTGATGGACATGCTCCACCTAAAGAAAACCATATCACCTCGAGCCACATGCTATAGGAATCCAAACCTCACCACAACAATAAATAGGATGTGCTGGAGGGATAGATTCCTGTCCCAGAGACTTCCCATGCTCTGGAACATGATTCCAATCTACATTAGGCAGAGCTCCTAGCTAGCCCTCTTCAAGAGAAACCTTGACGAGTGGATGGGAAACAGAAAGTTTACCCCAGGGATCACTTCAATGGCTCTGCTGGACAGAGGCACAGGGAACTAATCTAAGGGGGTGGCGAAAGTCAACACATTCCAGTTAGGCTTATAAATGCCTTCAGGCAGATAGCCTAGTACCTACCTATGAATCTATGAACTCCTGGGATTTCACCCAACATAATCTGAGCTCAGTGCCTTTTACTGCAGTATTCCCAAGAGTAACTGAGACATAATCAATATTTTTTCTCATGTAAATTCTCTACCTCTCTAGTAACAGTACCCATTTATCGGTGATACCACAGCACTATCAGTCAGATTACTGAACCCATGATAGTCCAAGATCTCACTTATAGCACACTCATCCAGTGAACCAACCAACATTAATTTATAACAGCTGTTTTCCAAATAAACTGCATTACAAATTGTATATACCAGCATTCAAAGTGTAAGGACGCCCTTCCTTAATAAAATAAGGCATTAGACACAGGCTTTTACAAATGAGCAAATAAAAACTCTTTACTTACAAAAGAGTTTGATATGGACAGACTGATTACCAAATACTTAGGATGTCTCAGGATGAGTGCAACAAGCATGTGATCAAGAAATCCTTGGATTCACTTTTTTTACACACATTAGAATTTATTTCCCCAAATCCATATAACACTCTTAGACAAATAGAAAGCCATGGAAACAGAAGCTCTAGTTCAGCAGACTCTATGAATGTTAGATAAGTTTCCACATGCAAATAGTCTGAAGTACAAATTAAGAAAATAACACAGCAGCTCTGTTCATTGCACTTCAAAGAGGTTAGCCTGATTTCCAAATCCAAATAACAGTGTCAGGCAAACCATAAGAAAAGCAGCAGCTGTGCTTTAGTATAGCACAGAGATGAGATACATTTCAAACACAAAGAGAATCTCCCCGGGATTCATGAAGCTCGGCGCAAGGCCGGCGTAAGGCTTGCGCTGGCGGTGCAGTGAATAGCCGGCGCAGTAGCGCCATATACATATTAATGAGAGTGCACCGGAATCACAGACACGTGCGTAGTGTACGTGAGCGAGCCCAGGTAGGATGCGTCTGGAGGCGTGTCTAAGCCGGCATGAGGTGAGCAACCTAATGTGCTGACAGCCACGGTCCGCCCACAATAGTAATGGCAGCAGCCAGGTCCCGTGCAGAATGAAACGCACGTACAGTATGCAACATAGTACCCATCCCAAATTAACGGAGAAGCAAATACAAGCCACGAAGGCATAAGTGTACCCGTCCAAGGAGCAAAGGATACGCATAAGACCGCGTTCGTCCCGCAATGCACCGTCAGTGTTTACACTCAGAGAAGGTGTACAGCCGCATGTCAGCGCGCCGCACCGACATAGGAGCAGCGACTAAGGTCACCACCTGTCCCACTTTGGTTGGGGCAGTCTCTCTATGGCCAGTTGTGTCGAAAAAATGTATTAGAAATGGCTGATGTGCTACGATTGTAGGACACAATGATATCCCGTATTTAATGTAATGGTAGCATGAATTGGTTATTTCTGTAACAGAAATACCTAAATGACACAAGAAACAGAATAAGCAAGCAAATTGCCACAACAATAAGCTTATATTTAGGCAAACAAGTGAAGTTCTATGCTATATAGTGATCGTGTGTATGTGTCGGCCTGTAAAGTCAGATGTGAGTCCCGGAAATATCCCAGATCGGAAACTGGAAAAGGTGGAAACCCCAGTAGCGACATGGGCATGGTCACCAGGGTTACCTGCTGTCCCAATGTGCCATGGACAGTCCCTGATTGGACAGTTGTGTCCCTGCAACAATCGGAAAAATGGAAAATGACCTCCGATCCCCTGCCAAGAAAATTCCCGCAATATACATGTAATAGTAGCATAAAACATATACATTACTATATGAAACACAGACATGACATAAGAAAATAAATAAGGAACACAAATGCTTACAGAATAAACATAGTATGGCAAACAAGTGAAGTTCTGTCAACTGCACTAGCCGTGGGTATGTGTAGTCCTGCAAATTCCGAAGTTTCCACATAACATGCCCCACTATGGGCATTGGAAAAGGTGCCAACCATAATGGTCACAAGCAGTAGTGACAGTACATAGCCGGGTAGCTGTGTTGACATAACAACAGTAAGGAAGCAAGATACCTCAAACACAGGCAAACATGTGCATAGCAACATATCCCACACCCAGCAACGTCTCTGTTGCATACACTGGATGGCATATGTTGAAGTGTAATATCCAGAAGCAGAACCCATGCATTCGGATGTACTACACAATAGCCTCATTGTACATGTCAGTCCCACCCATGTATACCTCTGCACCCAAACCTGCTAGCATCCGTGTGCAGCTATACAACCACACACAATGTGCATACCTGAAATGTGGTAAGATGTTTGTGTTAGGCAATGCCACGCGGCAAATACGTACCCCACATGTCACCAACCCACCGCAGGTACAGATATGTAAATGGCTGCATGTGAATGTGTCAGCAGAATGTGTACATCCCGCATGTAGTATGTACCCGTCCAAACCATATAGGTTTGCATACGACACGGTGCACATAACTGTACACATGTGGACAAGTCGGGCCGTTGGACCACCGCATCGATGATTATCTATGCAGTGAAGTCGATCACATATAGCGGAACACGTGCCTACCAAACAGGACATCCTAACAGGGTGCTACAGGCAAAGAAGGGGAAGCTGGGACATGACATGTGGAGAGTAGCGTTGCCGGACGGACAAATACACACGGTCAAGGTAAAGGACGGAACAACATGCATATGTCCGGATGGATGTTGTTCGAAAAATATATAGAAACACATATGAAGTTCCAGTTTAGACTCGAAATACTATATAATGCATTGAATTGTACCGTACAATATGGCAGTAGAACTAAGCCTGCATGTAATTGGTGAAGCTAAGCTGTAGTGTGATGGAATTCTGAACCTGGCAGTAAGCAGTACAGCAGGCTCATGTCTGTCAGCATTAATTATTAGCTGGGTTACAGAACAATAAATGTATGTACATGCATAACAGCACTCCTTCCCCAGAGGAGGATGGCCTTGTGAGCTCTATCGAAGATAACAGTACAACTCCTTACCAGAGAGACAAAGCAACGTATTAAGAAATTAACTGTCCACTGTATCGGAACAGTCTAGGGTCCTTGAAACAGCTACAATTACAGAAGGACACTGTAATGTCCAAGGTGCCTTGCAAGGCTGTGTTATTCCCATGGGAAAACATTTTAAAAGCACGACCCCAGCACCCACGTATGTATAGACTATTGCGGACCATAGTGATGGAAATGCCCTGTGACCGACCACATCAGTAAGGTGGGCAAAAGCTGATTGTAAACACTATATAAAGAAACTGCTTACTGTATAGAGTCAGACAAAACTCACATACTTGGACTGTATATTATTTAGCCTGCCTGTGTACACTACTAAAACTTTCGAACCCGAGCCTCCTGTGTTATCGGCTGTCACTTAGAAAAGCCTACTGATAACTACAGTCTGGTTTTAACAACTTATTTAACATTGTGATCCTTGTAATCCGGAATTC
Organism: Protopterus annectens; assembly: GCF_019279795.1. Taxonomy (NCBI): domain Eukaryota; kingdom Metazoa; phylum Chordata; order Ceratodontiformes; family Protopteridae; genus Protopterus; species Protopterus annectens. The sequence continues at coordinate 152,669,634 of NC_056745.1, forward strand.
CCTTGGTAAGCTACAGGTCAGAGTGCATGGCTGGTTAGACATGTACGCAGGAGAATATGCATAAATGGTTCTTCTTGAATGAAAAGACCTCCGACTGAATTGTTGTGTGTAAAGAGGCTGTTTACTGTCTGATCTGTGGCTGAAAAGCGGGAAACTGGATCCCAAGAAGAAAACATGCAGCCTTAAACAGGAGGCCCAGGTAAGGAGTGTTTGCCTTTTTGTCTCTATTGTAGATCAGGGACCAGACTACATTGTGTTTCTGTTAACAGTAGTGATAGCAGGTCGAAGACCTACCCACATACTGTTAAATCTGAACATAGGTCAGGGGAACACACAGCAGAGTAAATAGTGATTGTAGACACTACAGTGGATACAGGGAAGGAGACACCACGTGGTATGACAGAAGGGCGTAGCAGTCGTGTAGAGGATATGGGAGATTATTGAAGAAACAGATCATGTGATCCGCGTTTGACGGGTGACGTGAAGAATATGCAATCGCAGAGAGCACATAATGTGAGTTACGCAGCAAAATGGGGTAATAAATATGACATTGATGGTATATTACACAAAATATCGTTACTGAAACATTGTAATCCCTGAAAATTTGATGCACATGTTCCAGGGTAAACACCTGTTCCACCCTGAGAGGGACAGTCCCTCTTCGGCCAGCCGTGTCCTGTAAACAAACCCAACAAATGGCAAATGTCCTGATATCTCAGGACAAACATTTCCCAGATATCTATCAAAATGGTAGCATAAAACAGTAAATTTGTATGTGGAACAGCAAAATATAATAATAAACAGAATAAGCAAGTGAAATGCTACAACAATTGGTTGCTCTCCTGGCAAAACGTGAATTCCTGTCCTATGTACTGGCCGTGGGTATGCATTTTCCAGGAAAATTACACGTTCCGAACACTAATGTCCCACATTGTGCATTTGAAAAGGTGGCAGCCCTAAGATGTGCAGGCGACAAAACAGTGACAATTGGGTATCCGTCATGCACATCGGTGGACTGAGGTAGTGTACCGAAGGGAACAGAACACTACAAATGGCTAAGCATCATACGTACACAGAGAAGATCATAATACAGTAGTACCAATAGCCCCCCCCCCCCCAACAACCCCCTACCACCTCCGATACCACATCCAGGATATTAAGCGGGAGGGCAGGCTAGTCCCCACACGTTATCCTGTGGCAACAGAGGTAGCACAACGAACAAATGTAACAGAAGCTATTGAAACCACATCCCGAACACGTAACATACCTAGGGACACCCGAGTAAGAACACAGTACTAAAACAGAGTGAGGATATCTGTCAATTAATTGAAGTACCGAACCCTCATGCAGGACAGGAAGGCCAGGACCCAACCCCCGTAGCATATAGACCGTGGACACCAGAAGATATCTGTAAAGTCATAGACGGAATTCCCCATCCACAAAGTAATCGCTATTCACCATGCAATACCCCTGTATCTCCTGATCGGAAACCAAAAGGGGAATGGCGGATGGTACAGTATGTACAAGCTGTAAATCATGTAAGAATACTTAGGGTAGCGTTGGTGCCAGACCCACACACTATATTCAATGCTATGAACATGCCACAGAAGTATCTTACCGTGGTACATATAAGCTATGCTTCCTTTGCAATACCTATACATCCACATAGTCCGTATTGCTTTGCATGTACAGTCAGGGTGACAGATACAGCCATACCCGGCTATCGCGGGATACTGTGAAAGTACAACGATATTCTCACAGGGGATGGCTAGCTACATTCCGGTGTTAACTCCACCCGGGCCAGTCAAGTTCTACTTTATTTGGATGATATTCTGCTTGCGGCCCCTACCCAGCAGCAATGTATGGAAGATACAATAGCATTATTGAGATAATCATCAGAACAGGGACATAAAGTAAGCAAGCATAAATTGCAACGACAGAGAATACAAGTCAATTACCTGGCATATCTGGTATCCAAGTAGGGTAGAACATCACATGACGATAGGAAGGTAGCAATATAATAAGCACCCAAGCCAACTAACAAGAAGGGAATGATGTCCTGTCTGGGCCGACTAACATTTGTCAAATCTGGATACCAAACAATGCTGTGGAATCCGCTGTATTGTTTGCCTTAACCTTTAATACACCTATGGCAGCACAACACATACTACACTGGATTACAGTAGCAGAAACAGCATTCTGCAGACTAGAACGATTGATAGCCTCAACAGCTGTAGTAGGTCTCGTGAATAATCATAACACATGTTGTCAGACCGTAGATTGTAAGCGGAGATATATGACGTCAGTCTTGATGCAACAGCAGGGAAGTAAGCAATGCTACATAGCTGACTACTCATTGCAGTTGGACACTGTGGCATGGTCAGTGCCACATTGTGTACAGGCAGTTGTTGTAGCACCCATGGCAGTACAGGCCCCGGCCGTAATGTCACTAGACCACCCTCTCACTGTGAGAATGTCTCATGCAGTTGCGATCAGTCTGCTGCAAGAGAAGATAGCATTCCTGACCCGTGCTAGACATATGTCATGTTTGACCATACCACTGAGTCAACCTCATATGGTGATTGAACGTTGTACAACATGAAACCTATCAACGTCACGTCCGACACCTGTGTATGGCACACCACACAGTTGCCTATACGAAATGGATTAAATAACTACACACAGACATGATATCACTGATATACCCTTAGATGATGCAGAGGTGACAGTTAATGTGTACGGATCATGTAGACAGAGTCCTACAGGAACGAATCAAGTAGGTTATGCAGTAGTTATTGATAATGACATTGTAGACGGCCAAACCCTGCAGCATAACGTGTCTGCTCAAGCAGCAGAATAGATAGCTTTAACACGTGCTTGTACTGTAGCGGAAAACTGATGTGTGGACATATGTCCCGATAGTCAGTCTGTTGTCTGTGCAGTGCATGTTTATGAGCAGCAGTGGAAGAATAGGGGAATGATAACATCCACCGGTAAACCGATTAATCATGCACATTCGATCTTGAATGCATTAGACTCCATGCAGTTACCCACTGAAGTAGGTAATTGTAAATGTGCAGGGCATAGAAAGCAACAGGATAACAGTAGGAAAGGTAAGGCATGAGCTCATGCACCTGCAAAACAAGCAGCCTCACAGTTGGAAAGTGTTTGTGTGAATGAGGAATGACAAACCTCAGACAGTTTAGATGTAGAAACTGTACAAACAATGCAAACAGCAACTACGAAAGCAGAAAAGCCGACGTGGTTATGACGAGGAGCAATCCTTGAACACGGACTGCACATATCCACAGTGAGAAAGCCAATATTAACGTCTAATGTATTCAGATATGCGGCTTTGTGGAGCCATGGGTAGAGACATGTCTCAACAGGGGGGATGGTACATTTGGTTAACAGAATACCCCTAACATACGGAATTACGAACCACATACAAACCTCATGAGCAGCGTGTCACGTTTGCAGTAGATATCATGCACAGGGAGTATTTAAACCGAAGGGAGTGAGTTTACCTACACCACCATAACCGTTCCGTACTATTTGTATGGAGTTCATACATCTGCATAAATGTGAAGGGAACAAATACTGTTTAGCGATTACACATATATATAATCAAAATGGGTAGAAGCATTCCCAACCATTAATCCGGATGCAGCAGCAGTGGCAAAGGTGCCAGTAAAATAAAGTATCCCTAGATCTGGCATGCTGTAAAGAAGCTACAGTGACAATAGAACACATGTAGTGAACCAGACAATCACGCAACCTGGGGGATTAGTTCGTATTACCATGAATGTAAATTGCATGTACAACCCACAGTCAGCACGACTGCTGGCACCGTAGAATGGGATCCCGAGAAATAAGTAGAGGAGGTTGGTGGGTGACATCCAGACGAGTTACATGTGCTGTCTACCTCTGGCATTGCTGAGCATGACAACAGTTCCAAATGTAAAGTGCCCCAAAAGT